>NC_143436.1:161223412-161543162 GCF_987193195.1 Phasianus colchicus
TTTCTGCCCCTTCCACAAGGACACTGGTCTGTTACCATTACTGGATGCTGTCAACAGAAAATAACATGGGAGTCACAAAAGGTAAAATGATGTCAATTTAATCAGAGAACAGACAAAAGGCAAAAAATGCTGCCGTGGAAAGGAGTATAGCAAGGAGACTCAGAGGTTGGCTTAAGCCTCTCGACAGATCCCAGTGAAACTAGCTTGAAATTCAATAATACAAAATCCAGCAATGTGACATAGAAGATGAGAATTGCTGTTTCCATTCAATTAAAATCAGTGAATGCTGCTGGGATATAATAAATTTGACAAAATATCAAGAGGTTTTGCATTGTAAGTCAAAATAGTTTTCTTCTAAACTGAAAGAAAACAGAAGTGGTAGAAGAGTTAGTATAATTTTTGTCAAAATTATATTACATGAAATAAATAACAATAAAAGGCTTCCTGATTTTCTGTTCATTGTGAAGTTAAACAAAACTCTACAGATTGAGATGATTTCAGCATAAAAATGAAGCAATTTAAACTGTTTACATATCTATGAAGATTATGTGTAATGAGTTAATCATTCTTCTTTTTGAAATTTGTGCTGTAACGTGTACATAATTTCCCTAGAAAATTATTTTCAAGGATTTGTAGACAAATAATATGATATCATATCAGGTCATATATGTGGAAAACTGAATAAATGAGCAACTTTTGGACTATGTAAGATTTTACACCCTTTTACACCCATTCTAGTTGCACACATTTGTAAGGTGGGTCTGTAAGGACATCCTATACTGCCAGGATACTGCATCCTTACCCATGTTGACACAAAATATGCATCTTTTTCCTCTCTGATCTTTATTGGAAAGAAACCCTGTGTTGACTCAGAGAAGAATCCGTGTGATCTTTTCTGATCTGCCTGATTTAGGAGAGTTAATTGAAATGTTCCACAGTCAAGATACAGTTTTATAAACATGTAGACACAAATACTTTTAGTCTAATATTGAGCACTAAGCAAGAACTCTTATGTTTCTAGATGACACAAATCCAAGGAACTATTTGATGCTCCAAGTTATGAATCAATTAGAGACACTGTGTGATTCAGTCCAAAAAGTACTCAAGAAACGAAAAAGAAGCTCCTTGTCAGCTTAGTTTTAAAATATTAAATGGATAACTTTGGTCTTTCATGTGTATACATGAAAACCAACTGTGATGAACGATAAATATGATTTCTAGGGATCAGAAAACTCCACAGATTCCTCTGTTAATCATGTAACCTATAAAGGTTACAAGAGATCAGTAAGAAATCTTTATTGTAAATATGCATTTTAAATTTGTTACAAATTTTATTTGTAAATAGGTTGCAGGCTGCTCCAGTTTCTTTAAAAAATGTGGTCAGATGAACTAGCTGTTTATCAATTATTAGAAGTATAAGAAAGCTTATATTGTTGAGGTCTTTGGTGTTTCACTGATTACTTATTGGCTTATAGCAAGATTTTTTTTCATATTTGCAAAGTTTTACAGATGTTTAGTCCCTTGACCTACATTATATGACTAGAACTATACTGCAGTTAAGTTTACCAAAGACCTTTCTGGTCATCTGCTTGTCATGTCTGCATGTAAACTACTTCAAAAATAAATGAAAGTAACTAATCAAGATGTTTTTGTAAGATGTAAAGTGACGAGGGCAGGTGTCAGCCTGGTGATGGCTCTTCAGTATTATAGTATCCTACTGTGAAAAGCAGCTGGACTCTAATTTATGAATGAGGATTCGTTAAAAAAACATCAGTATAATCTTGCATAGATGATTAATCTGGTGGTGAACCACCTAAAATTGCATCCAACGTAAGGCAGTATTCTTCTAAAATAATATGGTTACTCTCTTATTTGAGCAATTTGTCATACTTCAACACCTTTGATAGTGACATGAGTTGATGGATGATACAACTGACTAAACTTAATATGTTCTTCAGGACAGATCACTTATCCTTGACTTTGTCTATCCTAAGATCAAGTACCTTATACTTGGATAAATACAAGGATATACCATAAACTAAACATCTAGGCACCTTGAATGAATGAATGAATAAATAAATAAATAAATAAATAAATAAGATTTCTAAGAGGAATAACAAATCCCATATAGAAATATTTTATTATATGATAGTGGGAGAAGATACTGGGAGCAGATACATTTCTTTAGTAGGATACATGACTTCCAGTGTATCTGCCTTTTTACTGGCCTTTACTAAGTAATTCTTTTTAATTAGATAGTAGATATTTGATGTCTAAATTACTCAATAACATTTTGAAATTAATATAGGTGTACAACAAAAGCAGTAGATGCTGAATAAGTTTATCAGCTTTTAGGGTGCAACTCAGTATGTAACTCGTTATAAGACACTTTCTATGAGGTGTGATGGAAATTGATTGTTTTTCTGGGGACTGCATTAGTCAGGTGTATTCTACTCTTATAGCTCTTCCCAAATAAATGTAATTAAATTGTCTATGCAACTTGCATACATAATTTCTTTTTGTGGCTAAGAAATGAAACAAAATTAAATAAAACACAATAAAATGTTTAGATCCCTGTGGAAAAAAAAAACACATTACTTGTAGTTTCAATACAAGAAAAATATTGATGCTAGAGTCATGGAAAATAAGAAGAGGTTTTTTTGTTTGTTTGTTTTAAGTCATAAATAAGAAAAAAAAAATCTTGAAAATATAAGTTTTGCTGTTTTGTTTCTTTGTTTATTTTATTGTAATAATTGAGCCCAGTTGTATATATGTATTGACACTGTTCCAGTATTATAAATCCGGGTTAAAGATGTTTCCTAAATAGCATTTTTTCATTTATTTATGCAGAAGTTTGTAATATGTCAAGTACATAGTGAAAATTGTGTTTCTCTTTTTGAATTCTTAAGGGAGCCTAAATGTTTAGTTCATATGAGTATCTACACCACAGAAGTATAAAGTTATTAAGGTTAATCCCATCTTCTGCATATGTTTAAGGAGAGATATTACACTTGCTCTTAATGCAAATGTCAGCAAAATCTTGCATAAGGATCTGAAGTATTTGTAGAAAAACTGTGTTGTGCTTCTAGCATATTTAAGAGGGTTCTTTACATTGTATTATTTTTATTTTATTAGCACCATGTTGAAATCCATATGAGAAGATGTAATTTGTTGTATTTTTAGAGATCATTAACTACCTTAATAATTAATATAGCTTGGACATTCAGCATTTTAATAGAAAGCAGTCTAGTTTCTGATCTTATGCTTTCATAGCACTTTCTGGATTCTAAGATTTTTCATCAGAAAAGTCTATTGAAATGTCAGAAAAAGAAAAGACATTTCAAAACAAGCAATACAATATGTGACATATCTTGACTATTTTCTTTAAAACTGCCTTTTATTGATGCAGTCGGTGTTTTACAGTTTGAATGGATTTAATTCCTAGCATCACTGGAAACTGAATCAGAAAGAGAATAACATACAGGAGTACTTAAGCAATACAGCATCAAACATGAAAATACAGGACGGCTAAACTATCATATAATTTTAGGTAATTCTTAACATACTTTTAAATTCCTCTCCATTTCAAACATTGCATAGAATTCCTAAAGTTCAGCAATATTCTTTTTCTTATGTATACACCATCATGACACATTTTTGCCTTTTTCTGCCTTTGCAGTGTAAACTATGGCAGACAACTTTATAGACGGAATCACCACTGAAATCTATAAATTTATAAATCTGTGAATCTACAAAAACTACAGTTTTTACACTCCAAATAAGATACCTTCCCAGGAAGTTGTCCTGTGTTCCATTCTGACATTTACTTTTACATACCTTTATGAATTCTTGTACAATAGTTTCTCAGGGAAGGTAGAAGTCTGAGAGTATAGTAGTAAAAGAGGAGGAGAATCATACAGGGACTTGTAAATTAAGAGCTTGTTCACTCTAGGAATGTGTCTCAAAAACTCTGCAAGAATGAAAATGTAATAATGCAAGGAAATGCAAAAGAAAAGGTCTGTATGAGGAGTCTTCATCACAACAAAGGAGAAACTTCTTTAACTTGCACGTGTGGAGGACAACTGGCATTTTCAAGAGAAAACAAGAATGTTGTTTTGGACACCATGAGCACCTCTAAGGAGGTAAAAGAGTACCTGTGTGTGAAAAGAGGGCCTTAGCTGAGCCCTGAGAGACAGAATGGCAAAATGCAAGGTGTGGATAGAAGAATACAGCTATGTAAGACACATATTAAGACATATGTTGACTTTAAATTCTTTATTCAGCTGCTTTCGTTATATTGGAATTTATTTGTTTGTTTGTTTGTTTGTTTGTTTGTTTTTATTTGTGTCTAAAAGGAGGCAAAAAAAAAAAAAAAAAGATTGAAACAGTTAGTAGTGTATTCAAAGCACGAGAAAAATATCTGTCACTTATGGGACATTCGGATATGTATTGGAATATTTCTGTTCATCAGGGAGGTTAACTGTTCTGAACAGATTGCTTTTAACTGGAGGAGTTGGCTGGAAGGGCTACCAGTGCTCAGGGACCATCTGGGCATTGGCTGGTAAGTGGTGAGCAACTGAATTATGTATCACTTGTTTTGTAAAAAATATATATATATGTATTATTATCATTCCCATTTTTTTCCATTATTTTTCCTTTCCTTTTCTGTCTTAGTAAACAGTTTTTATCTCAAGCCATGAGTCCTACTGTATTGTTTTTAATTGAGACATCAAGTGCAAATTATGCATATCAAAAAAACCTTTCCAGCAAGGAAATTATTCCATGCTATTCAGAGTGAAAACACAGTGCTAGTGGTTCCTTTAAGATATTTGATTTTCTATATTTAAATGTCAAATATCTGTACTTGTACAAGTGCATTCAGAATATAGAGCATAGATCAATCAGATTTTATCTCTCATATAATGGAAACTTTCTGTAAAGACCTTGGTGATGCCTCCTGGAAAACTTTGAAAATTCATTTTCAAATAATTTGGCAATTTTTATCATTTATTCATTTCTCCTGTCTCACTGTAAGATGCATCATTGAAGATAACAACTATCGTATCTCTATTATGAAACTCTCTCTCAAGAAGTAATAATCCATCTTTCTTCCCAACAACTTCTCTGAGTCACAAGATACGCTACTTTATTCCTTTTATTCTTTAAGAGCAGAAGGGGGACATTAATGGCAGTATTTCCATTTTGTTCACTCTAGTTGTGAGCGTCTTTTTCAGTCTTAAACCAATGTATCTAGCCTAAGGCACCCCTAGAGGAATAGAATAGTGACTTTTTTTCCCTATTGTTCCTCCAAAATATATGTGCGTAATTTTGAAAAAAATAGGAATGAAATGTTATAAAGTAAACCAAGTTCATCATTCTGCAGGATAGCTAATTAAGCAACGCATTCTGTATGTGTTTGGATGAAACATCATGTATGATTACTAGAATCAAACGGGTAAACTCGCACTTGTTTTTAACATATCACTGTTTTTATCTAGTCATTATTCTCATAAATAACAGTTAACTTGTAAAAAGAAAGTGTGAAGGCTTGTGGCAGTGTGATCAGAAAGAAATCTAAATAAGATTACATAACCCTTACATCAGATTACTAGCCATATACTTTTTGAAAGAATGGAGGGTGCAAGAAAGACAAGAAAATGAAATATTGAATAAATAGCCTTAAATAATCAAAAATGAAAGAAATAATCTAAATAGAAATCCTAGGAGAACATTCAAAGCAAACAGTATTCTATATGTTGTGTCTTTTTCTCTTCTCATAAGTATTTTTTACAGGATATCAGAAGAAAAAAAAATATTCAGGTTTCTGGAACTCTATGTATTTTTTTTGTTTTCTTATCTGGCTTTGTTCAGAAAGAAAAATAGTTCATTATATGGAAGACTTTATGCAAAATCACATATATCTTACATATGGTAAAATACAAACCAAACACTGAGGTAATCTAAATATCTCATTTTTGTTTGCTTTACCTGTCACTGCTGTCCAATCTCTATCTATGAAAGAAAAGAGAAAGGAATTAGCAGTTGTTTATGATTAAGTACAGTTTTGCACCTAATACAGAAATGTATTTTTTATGCATGAAATATATCATGTTGTGCCCCAAATTACACCATCACTACCAGTAGTTTTGTGTATGATCTGAATTTTCTTAGAAAAAATCTGTTTCTTAGTAATATAAGTTAATATGTTTTTTGTTTTGTTTTGTTTTGTTTTTTTAATAGAGCTTTCTATCAGAGTTAGATGGGCATTATTTAACTAAGAAAAATTCTTCAGACTTGCTGCTTGGCAAAAAAAAAAAAAAAAAATCAATGAAAAATTCTGTGTAGACACGCTCTGTTTATATATATATAGTATTATACATAAATGAAAAGTTAATGTCAGTGGCTTGAAGAATTGGCTAGTTTTTCACAAAATGGCATTTCAAGAACAGCAGATTTTGAAGAAGATTTTTACTGATTTTAAAGCTGTTATTATTCACATGACATCTCACTCCTTTTATTTCTTCATGTACTTTCCCTTATCCTACATTTTTCTGCATACAAGAGAATTCTACTTAGCACATTTTTACTGTCCTTGAAGCATAGGAGCTAGTAATATTTTTTCTCAAATTCTAATTTAATTCCCCCTGATGCTCATTATAGAGGACCTGGAAGGCTAGAACCTTTATCCTGTTTATTTCAAAGGTTCCAGAATTTCAGTTTCTTCTTGCTTTTGCATACATAGTTGAAAACAAGAAAACTCTGCTTTAGTCAGCAGTTTAAAGATAGCTGATTAGGTTTTACAGAACAACAAAATCAGCAGTGTCAATTTGTGAGCTAAGTCAAAGTTTCCTCTGACAAAAAGCATCAAGGCTGGCTGAGCAGAACAGAAGTGATAAGCATATAGTTATCATTCTTATTATCTGTGTGTTTTTCTAACCTGTTATCTGAAGCAGATTACTAATAGCAGGAAATTGACAAAAAATGAACAAAGACATAGGAAATCTATAACCCATTATAATTTTGGTAAAGCTGTTTACCTGACAATGATTTCTTGGTTAAGATTATTTTAAGAGTGCAATGGAAGACAGGAATATTTTCTCATGAGTTTCCTGACAGTGGATTTTCATACTTTTTTTTTTACTTAGAAATGAGAGTTTTCTCTCTACAGCAATCAAAATTACACATTTCTACATTTTAACCTTTCTCATTGGTTTCTTCTGTTGATTCAGCACTTTTGATACCATAGAGAAAATTTCAAGAGTCAATGATTCCTCATCTCCTTCACATTCGTGATCATAGGTAGATTTGTTAGATATATTTGTTAGGCTAGAGATCCTGTACAGTTATTGCTAGTGCTGTTTCAAGTTAATGTTAGAATATAGAGAAGATCAGTTGAAAGGGTCTTACAAAGATCATCAAGGCCTATGATAAGTGGTGCACCACAGGGGTCTGTCTTGGGACTGGTGCTCTTTACTATCTTTAGCAATGACATTGACAGTGGGATCAAGTGCACTTCAGTAAATTTGTGGTTGCGGTTGGACTTGATGATTTTCCTGGTCTTTTCCAACTAGAGCGATTCTTTGATTTTGTGATTCTATGAATAGAAGGAAGAGATGCCATCCAAAAAGGGCCTGGACAAGCTTGAGAATGGGGCTCACATAAACCTAATGAGATTCACCAAACTGTTGTATTTAGACTGGGGCAATCCCAGGTACATGTACAGAGTAGGAGAATAACTCAAGAGTAACCCTATGGAGAAAGACTTGCAGGTCACAGAAGAGGAAAAGGTTGACAGGAGCCAACAATACAAACTTGCAACCCTGAAGCCCTGTATACTGGACTGTATCAAAAGAGGAGTGGCCAGCTGGGTAAAGGAAATGATTGTCCCCCTCTACTCTGCTCTTGTGAAGCCTAATCTAGAGTTCTGTGTCCATGCCTGAGGCCCCCAGCACAAGAAAGATGCAGAGCTGTTGGGTTCAGAGGAGGGCTGCAAAGATTATCAGTGTGCTGACGCACTTCTCTTATGGCGAAAGGCTGAGGGAGTTGGGCTTGTTTAGCCTAGAAAAGAAAAGGCCATTCCAGTACATGAGGGGAGCTTATAAGCAGGAAGGAGACTGACTTTTTATATAGCCTGTAAATGACAGAAAAGAGAATGGTTTTAAACTAAAAGAGTGGAGATTTAGATTACATGTCAGGGGGGAATTTTTCACGCAGAAGCTGGTGAGCTTCTGCAATGGGCTGCCCATGGAAGTTGTAGATGTAGACAGACGTGTTCAAGGCCATGTTGGATGGGGCCCTGGGCAACCTGGTTTAGTGGCTGGCAATCCTGCCCATGGCAGGGGGGTTGGAACTAGATCATCTTTAAGGTCCCTTTCAGCCCAAGCCATTCTGTGATTCTGTGATTCTATGATTCTATGATTCTATTACTGTCCATTTCAGGGCTAACAAAAAAAAGTTAACACATATTATTAAGGGCATTATCTAAATGCCTGTTTAATACTGAAGCGCATGGGACATCAACCACTTCTCTAGGAAGCCTGTTCCAGTGTTTGACCTTCATAGTTAATAATTTTTTTCTAGTGTCAAGTCTGAACCTCCCTTGACACAGCTTTATGCTGTTCCTGCATATTCTCTCCTCAGATTCCAGAGGGCAGTGCCTGGTACCTCCCATTTCACTTCCCCTCATCAGGAAGCTTCAGAGAGCAATGAGGCCCACCTCCTAACCTCTTCTTCTCCAACTGGACAACTCAAGTGTCTTCAGACTCTCTTGATAAGATATGACTTCTAGCTCTTTTACTAGCTTTGTTCCCTTCTCTGGATGCATTCAAGTATCTTATTATTACTTATATATATATATAATTTTGGATATCAGAAATGCACACTGTAATCAAGGTGAGGTTGCAATAATGCAAAATATAGTGGGAGAATCTTCTCCTTTAACAAGTTAGCTATACTGTGTTTAATGCAACCCAAAATTTTGTGATAAAGATTCGGGCATTCCTTTAACAATACTACTAAGTCTTGTCTCGAACAAGAAAGTAGAGAAAATCAGTAGCTTCCAAAGTATAAATATGTAAATTTATATGCATGTATGTCAGATGTGAAATATGTTTTCACTTGTAGGCCTAATCATATAACACAAGTTAAATAAGTACAACAGGAAAAAAAGCAGGCAATAAAAAAGTGAATATTGGAAATAAAAAATATAGAATAAGCCCATATGTACATTCATGTGTGTATATATTCATGACAGACTCACCTTTATCACTGCTGTAGTATAGTTAGGTTCTTTACATAGAGAGTGAAAATGAGGTAATATAAATTTATTTTCTTAATCAGTTTTGGCTGTCTTATTCTTCTACTCTATATTCATTGTCTATACAGTGCCAGGGAAGATCAGAGCATACGAAAAATCTTCTATGATATCCAACAGAAATGTTGACTGGTGTTCCCAGGAATATTGCCACCCAACTCAGTTATGAAATTTCATCTTCTTGTACGTATCAACTTTTCACACCAGTTTTCTATGTTCTCTATTCTTACAGTCAATTCTTTGCTTGCGTTAAACAATACCAAAGCTCTATGAAAGATCCAGTGATCACAGGATCCTAAACACAGTCCTCAAAGTAAAGAAACCCTCACAGTAGACATTACCTGTTCTCTGGTGGAGGTTGTTAACATCTTTAGCCTAGTCATGTAGAACCATGATAACTGATCTCAGCCTGATCTCAGGTTACAGATGGCATAATTCTGCAGTTTCTTAGCCAGCAGGAATTAATACAGATCTATCATTCCAAAAGATGAATTAAACCAAAATGTACAGTAGCAGCTCTCAGTATTTTAATTTTATTTTATTGGAAGTTCTACTCATCTACTCATTTCTTATTGCTTATTAATAACTGTTGCTAGAGATCTCTTTCATCTTCTTCTAACCTTTTTCCACCTTCTCATGGAAGTGAAAAAATTCATGAAAAATACTAGCTATGACAAAACTTTCTTGACTTCAAGGTGAAAGTATTAATTATAGAACATCATGCCACAGGACAGTCAGGCTTAATGGTTCAGTTAATCATCTCAAGAGTGAGCAAAACACTAAGGTACAGGGGGATTTTGGTCGGTTCCCTCATTCACGGATCCCTGAGACAGCAGAGCGGCCGGGCAGCTCTCGGCTGGGCAGTTCTCACGAGAGCAGCTGATGAAAGCGGCTGACACAGTGAGGGCATTGCCAGGGCAATGGTTCTGCACCCACGCTCCTCGCCCAGAAAAAGTCTCCAGGGCAGAAAGGAGGAGTCGGGGTGTGAGAATCAGGTAGGCTGATTTATCAAGGAAAAACAGTAAGCCATTCAAACAGGGACTACACAGCAAGGATGGCTGTTATCACTCTCAGGTGAGTGATAAGTGCGTGGGCTCCTGTTAAGGACCAGACAACAGGGCGAGGGCAGAGCCAGAACTACTGGCAGCAGGGTAGGGCTGATCAGACACACCCCATTAAGGCTATCTATTAGTGTTAGTGTGCCTGCTGGTTGGCAAAGGCTGCACCCCAGTGGAAGACTAACGCCACAAAAAATTGTGAAGACCCAGACAGAAATCCCATGCTCACGCATAAAGAAGACTGCAGCCAAAAAGAGCGTGGAGACCCAGACTGAGGTCCTGTGCATGCATGAAAGGATAGCTGATGCTAAGACAAGTGTGGAGACTCAGACGGAGGCCCCAACACAAGATGCTAGTATGCAGGTCACTGGCTGTCATGAGTGCCAGAGCCTGGCCTTTGCAGTGCCGGCCGATGGAGGCAGCACTTGTAGGAGGAGGTGGAGAGGCTGAGGACCATAAAGGAGTGTGAGAGGGAGATTGATTGGTGGTGCCAGTCCCTATCAGCCCCAAGATCTTGGTGCATAGCTGAGGCACCACGTGGAGCATGTCACCCCAGCTGCCTCGTAAACAGCTGGGAGAGGGGAAACAGCAGGCTAATGATGCTGCAGTGAGCCCCCTGTCCTCTCTTCCCCCCTAGCAACAATTTGAGAAAGGAGGAGGAGTGCAAATGGATACTGGCTTAGCAAAGTGGGCATCCCCTATCCCGACCAACCTCAGCTCCCCAGGTGCCTCTGCGCAATAGGTTTGAGGCCCTGGAATTCGAGGGAGTGGTGAGTGCGGGTGTGGAGGGAGGTCCACCCATGGGGTTGCCTTCGGTAAAGCAGTCAACCCCATGCCTCAGGACTTCCCCCACCCGGAAGGACAGAAGGGTGGTTGTTGTAGGTGACTCCCTGCTGAGAGGAATGGAAGGCCCTATATGTCGGCCTGTGCCTACCCGTAGGGAGGTGTGCTGCCTCCCTGGGGTACAGGTCAGGGACATTTCTAGGAAACTTCCTGGACTGATTTGCCCTTCTGATTATGACCCTTTATTGATAGTTGAGGCTGGCAGTGACGAAGTCACTGAGAAAAGTCTCAGAGCTATCAAGAAATACTTCAGGGGACTGGGGCGGGCAGTTGATGGAGCAGACATGCAGGTGGTGTTTTCTTCTATACCTTCTGTGGCAGGGCAGGATACTGAGAGGTACCAAAAAACTGGTTGAAAGGCCACAGACAGAGGGTGGTCATCAATGGCTTTATGTCCAGGTGGAGGCCGGTAACGAGCGGCGTCCTTCAAGGGTTTGTCATGGGACCGGTGCTCTTTAACATCTTTATCAATGACATCGATGACAGAATCGAGTACACCTTCAGCAGGTTTGCCGATGACACCAAGCTGAGTGGTGCAGTTGATACGGTAGAAGGAAGGGATACCATTCAGAGGGATGTCAAGAGGCTGGAAAAGTGGGCCTGGGTGAACCTGATGAGTTTCAGCACAGCAAAGTGCAGAGTTTTGCACTTGTGCTGGAGGAATCCCAGGCATCCCTACAGACTGGAAGGAGCGGTCCTTGAGGGCAGTCCTGTGGAGAAGGACCTGGGGGTCTTGATAGATGAAAATCTGAACATGAGCCAGCAGTGTGCCCTTGCGGCACGGAAGGCAAATGGTATCCTGGGCTCCATCAAAAGAGGGGTGGCCAGCAGGGGCAGGGAGGTGATTGTTCCCCTCTGCTTTGCTCTTGTGAGGCCCCCTCTGGAATACTGCATCCAAGTGTGGAGCCCCCAGTACAAAAAAGACAGGGAGCTGTTGGAGAGGGTCTAGAAGAGGGCCACAGGGGACTGGAGCATCTCCCCTATGAAGACAGGCTGAGGGAGCTGGGCTTGTTCAGCCTGGAGAAAAGAAGGCTGCAGGGTGACTTAATTGCAGCTTTTCAGTACCTAAAGGGAGACTACAAACAGGAGGGAATCAACTCTTTGAAAGCAATGGTAACTGCAGGACAAGGGGAAATGGTTTAAAGTTGAGGGAGGGGAGATTTAGGTTGGATGTCAGGGAGAAATTCTTTACTGTGGGTGTGGTGAGGTGCTGGAACAGGCTGCCCAGAGAGGTTGTGGATGCCCTGTCCCTGAAAGTGTTCAAGGCCAGATTGGATGGGGCCCTGGGCAGTCTGGTCTAGTACTGAATGTGGAGGTTGCTGGCCCTGCATGTGGCAGAGGGGTTGGAGACTCATGATCCTTGAGGTCCCTTCCAACCCTGGCCATTCTGTGTTATTCTGTGATTCTGTGATTAAAAGATGCATTATTCCCTTCTACAGCTTCAAGTTCTGACTGCTCAAAAATGTATCCATTCATCTTTATCTGGCAACAGTTCAAGTGCAGTTATGGATTGGAAATCTAGTGCAGTCCATGGTTGTTTTTAATGTAAGTATTCACATAGTCGCCTTTTTTTTTTTTTTTTTTGGCTTGAATCTAGATGAAAAATGATATTTACAACATTTTTATACTACAGTGGAAAACCAGAAATGAAAGAGTTCTTGACATAAGCACGTGAAATATCATATTTTGTCTAAACATAACTAAAACATAGGTCCCATTGTTCAGTTGACAGTTACATTTTATCTTCCACACCGAGAATTCTCTCGAGTGTGATTCTGTTGTTCTTCTCATTTTTCTTACACATGTATATTGCAGATGAAGCATTTGTAATATCATGCAATCTCTTTCTGGAATATGACACGTGAAAGTATTTTAATCAAATTTAAACATGTCAGGTCAATATTCAATATTTTAAGGGGAAAAACAGACAAACAACAAAATGAAACATGGCACTAAAGTAAATTTACTGTAACTGGAGTTCATTCAAATAAAAAATTCAGTGATGGTGTAATGAGCTGGTTGATGTGAACATTCCCAATTTTTTTCTACTGAACTCCATTATCACAGGTTTGTATATTCTGAAAACATTAGTGAGGTTTTACTAATAATATTCTTGTGAAATAGTTTATCAATCTTCTGCATTTTATAGGTTGCAATGCAATAAACAAATAATTGTCAAACACCTTGAGTCCAGTCACTTGTGTGATTGTTGCAATGATCATGGGTCTTCTACCCTGAAAGAAAGCTCATCATGAATGCAAACTCAAAGAGCAAGCTTTCATGTCTCATTAGAGGTGAAGTTTAAAGCCAGTGAAATTTGCCTAACTCCAGCTATCTAGCAGCAAAGTATTGGTAGACATAATTTCAGATACATTCCAGTACTCATTCTATTGTATGAATTACATTCTAAAAATATTGGAAACATTGTCTTATGAATGTGTGCAGACAGAAGCAAATTTCTTTGTGTTCTAATACGTCTGTTCTGGACTGATGTGCGTCTTCTAGAGTGAAGTTTGTTCGCAGCAACCTTCTCAGAGCATACGTAAAGTAAGGCTACATCATTCTAGATAAACGTGTGTGCGTATACACACATTAAAAAAAAAAAAAAATCTGATTGTTGTAAAATATATGAAAATAATGTGTTTTTTTTTGTTTGTTTGTTTGTTTGTTTGTTTTTTTAAATGAAGTAATAGCAAAATAAAGTCTAGAGTTATAGAATTATTAAAGCTGGAAAAGACCTCTAAGATCACCTGGTCCAACAGACCACTTACCACCAATATTTCCCACTGAACCATGTCCCTAACCACATCTACATGTTTCTTGAACACCTCACAAAGCACGGTGACTCCATCACATCCCTGGTGAAAATGATAGGGGTCCATTGCTGAATGGGATGGGTGTCCTGGTTACTGAGGACACTGTGAAAGCAGAGTTACTGAACATCTTTGTTTCAGTCTTTAATGCTCTGACTGGAATCCCAGACCTTGGAGATAAGAAAAAGAGTCTGGGGAAAGGAAGATTTCCCCTTGGTCAAGGAGGATTTGATCAGAAATTGTCCAGTCAAAAACAATGCACACAAATCCATGGGCCCTGATAGGATAAATCCATGAGTGATGAGGGAGCTGGCAGAAGTGATTTCCTAGCTACTTTATCATCTGTGGAGAATGGGAGAGATGCCTGATGATGGGAGGAAAAAAAATCAGTGTCACTCCAGTCTTCAAAAAGGGCAAGAAGGAGAAGCTGTGAAACTACAGGACAGTCAGCCTTACCTTCATCCCTGGGAAGGTGATGGAACAACTTATTTTGGGTCTCATCTCCAACCAAGTGGAAGGTTATCAGGAGCAGTTACCATGGACTCATCAAGGGGAAGTCATGCTTGACCAATACAGTAGTGATCTAGGATGCCATGACGGGCTGGGTAGGTGAGGGGAGAGCAGTGGATATTGTCTACCTTGACTTTGTCAAAGCTTCTAACACTATCTCCCATAGCATCCTTATAAGTAAGCTCAGAAATTATGGATTAGGTGTGTGGATAATGAGGTGGATTGAGAACTGGCTGACTGGAAGAGCTCAGAAGGTTGCGATCATCAGCACAGAATCTAACTGTAGAGCTGTAGATAGCAGAGCTCCCCAGGAGTCAGTACTGGATCTGGTCTTGTTCAGCATCTTTATCAGTGACCTGGATGAAGGGATAAAATGCACCCTGAGCAAGTCTGCTGATGATACAAAGGTGGAAGGAGTGGCTGACACACCAGAAGGCTGTGCTGTCATTCAGTGAGATCTGGAGAGAGTTGGACACAGAATAACCTTATGAGAGTCACACACCTGACAAGAAATAACTGCATGGGTTAGGGGCTGATCTGCTGGAAAAGAGCTCTGCAGTTAACAGTGTGCTTTTGTGGCCAAGAAGTATTCTGGGGCACACTAAAAGAGTGTGACCAGCAGATCAAGGGAGGAGATTCTCTCTATTTGCTCTGCCCTGATGAGGTCAAATCTGAAATACTGTGTCCAGTTCTGGGCTTCTCAGTTCAAGAAAGAACTTACTGAGAAAATCCAGCAGATGATTAGGGGCCTGGAGCACCTCCCTTAAGAGGAAAGTTTGAGATACCTGAGACTGTTCAGCCTGGAGAAGAGAAGACTGAGAGGGGATATCATCAATGTTTATAAATATCTAAAATGTGGTAGTCAGGTGGGTGTGGCCAGGCTCTTAATAGAATCATAGAATCATAGAATCGCACAGGTTGGAAAGACCTTAAAGATCATCGAGTCCAACCATGACCTAACCCTACTATCCTAACAACCTTCCACTAAATCATATCCCTGAGCACCACATCCAGACAGTTTTTAAATACATTCAGGGATGGTGGCTCAGCCACCTCCTTGGGGAGTCTATTCCAGTGCTTAACAACCCTTTCTGTAAAGAAGTTTTTCCTGATATACAATCTAAACTTACCCTGGCATAACTTAAGGCCATTTCCTTTTGTCCTGTCACCTGTTAACAGTGAGAAGAGACCAACTCTGCCCTCATGTAAGCACCTTTCAGATTTTGGAAGAGAGCAATAAGGTCCTCATCAGTCTCCTTTTTTCCAGGTTAAGCATCCCCAGTTCCTTCAGTCTCTCCTCATAATGCATATTCTCCAAGCCTTTCACGAGACTTGTTGCCCTTCTTTGGACCTGCTCCAGCACCTCAATGTCCTTTCTGTACTGAAGTGCACAAAACTGAACACAGAACTTGAGGTGAACTCATCAGTGCCAAATACAGGATTACTTACCTAGTCCTGTTCACCATGCCATTCCTGATATATGCCAGGATGCCACTGGCCTTCTTGGCCATCTGGGCACACTGCTGGCTCATGTTCAGCCTACTGTCCGTCAGTACACCAAGGTCCCTTTCTATCAGGCAGTTTTCCAGCCATTCCTCTCCAAGCCTGTAGGGTTGCCTGGGGTTGTTGTGACCAAAATGCAGGACCCAACACTTGGCCCATCGATCTAGTCTATCCAGGTCCCTCTGTAGTGCCATTCTCCCCTCAGGCAGATCAACACTCCCTCTCAACTTGGTGTCGTCAGCAAACTTAACTGAGGTTGCACTCAATCCTCTCATCAATATTGTTAATAAGGATGTTAAATAGAAGTGGCCCCAGTACCGAGCCCTTGGGGGCACCACTTGTGACCGTCAACCAACTGGCTTTAATTCCATTGATTCTTTGGGCCTGGCCATCCAGCCAGTGTTTCACCCAGTGGAGTGTACGCCCATCCAAATCATGGGCAGACAGCTGCTCCATGAGAATGTTGTAGGTAGGGTACAGTGTCAAAGGCTTTAGTGTAGCTTTTTTAGCCTGTTTTTTTTTTGTTGTTGTTTTGTTTTTTTTAATAAAGAAAAGGCTTTAAAGTGGTTCCCAGCAATGGAACAAGGAGCAATAGGCACAGACTGGAAGACAGAAAGTTCCATATGAACAAAAGTGTGACTGAGCACTGGGACAGTCTGACCAGAGAGGCTGGGGATTCTCCTTCTCTGGATGCTTTCCTGTGTAACCTAGTATAGGGATCTTGCTTTAGCAGGGCAGTTAGATTAGATCAGTTGAATTCAATCTATTGACTTGCTTTGGCCGCATTGGGTTAAGAAGCGTTATCTAGGGCAGCATCTATGAAGGTTGATCCAAAAGCAATGTCTCCTATTTATATCCATGGAAACTGTGACAAAGAACACAACAACACTATTTGATAAAGCAAATTCTCAGCTACAAAACACTATTTTTCAACACAGTTACCACCATTACCTATGCATTTTCACCAGTGATGAACAAGAACCTGCGTGCCACACTTGTAAGAACCTGCATCAGCAGAGATGACCTACTGTTGCTGTTGCCATTGCTGAAATGCATCACTCACCAGCTTACTGTGCTAGCATCAGCTGTTTGGTTTTCGTCAACACAAACATCAATGAATGTCAATGGGTGCATTTTTTTTTTTTCTGCATAAAAGAATTAAATGACAAATATTTGCTTCATATGCACTTCCACATGAGATGGCATTTTGTTAGAATGCCCCTCTGCTTCCATCTGATGCATGGCATCAGTATAATGGAATACTGGTGGGAAGGTTCAAATTCTAATGCCATATCACCAACAACTGCCTACAAAACTGTGGGCCTAATAATAATATTGGAGGTATTAATTTCAGATAAGCACTTTAATTTTACTTTGCTTCAAGTTTTCAAAGGCTTTGTGAATTAGTCATTTAGTTTTGTTTGTACTGCTACATAAAGAAAACCAGAGATAAATCTTTGGATGTAAGAAGTTATGGATGAACTTGTACCCAAGTTGCTTAGATATAGATTGTTCTATAGGAGTTTTGTGTTAGAAGGAGAACTTAACCAAATTTCAAAACCAAACTTTAGTACTGGATTCTTGATCATTCATCCAAATCGCTTAACTAAAATGCTCCATAACCCTCTTTTAAGAAGCAGTACAGACCAAGGTATATAAGTGTATATCCTTATATGTGAATACATAAACACTGGAAGAATATAGAAAGCATATTCAAAAATATGCATTTATAGTTAACCACGATTTCCCATCCACATTAAAACATATATTTCTGGAATTCTTTCCAAAGAATGTGACTTGCCTTCTGGAGATTTCTATCTGTTTTATAAACTAGATGAGGTGATTTTAATTATACATGTGTGTTACCTAAAATTAGATGACATAATTTAGGTCAACAAATAAAACTAGAGGCATGAATCATCATCCATATACACTGCATCTATACTACTAGAATGAACCTGGTCTTTATCTACATTTTCATTTTAATAATTTCCCTTGAGAATTACATTATAAGTTATTTATCCTTGTTTTGTGAAAATTATCACTCTTCAATGTCACGGTTTGACTTTGATGAACTTGCAGTAGAGTGCTTTGTCTTTCATCTAGCTTAAGAAATTTTAGCAGCTCAGATGGTTTATTTCTTTGTAAAACAGTACATGCTATGGTTTTATATAAATGACTGCTAGCAATAATGGTATAATTTATTTATTTATTTATTTATTTATTTATTTATTTATTTATTTATTTATTTATTAGGGCTAATATATACCAGTTGTGAAACTCAAACCCAGTTCCTTAGTGAAGCTTGAGTAACAGGATTTTGTATGAAGCACAAAAACAAAATGAGAGCATATAAAAACATCAGATCTTATTTGTAGATATTTCAGATATTTTAAATTTTATTGAGAATAAGTCAAAACAGTAATACATTTATTCTTATTGCCAAATCCTATTTTGTGATTAGGGTCAGGTTCATAGGAAATTAGGTAGTTTATTCTTAGTATAGCACTAGAGCTTCAGCAAGAGCTATTGTCCTTGGTTGTCCTTTCAGTCTTGAAAGTTCATTGATGTGAACACAGATGAACAGACTTAGGGTGTACAAAGGCACAAAAACTTGTCACAAAAAGAAACATAAAGAAATTGGTATCAGAAACATCATAGTCCTTGAGGACAGTAGAGAGATCTGAACAGAAATAGTGTTGTTCTTAACAATATATTTTTCTTGTGCCTCGGGCAGAATAATTTTTTGGATGATGCACTCAGTTACAGAGGTAATATGATCTTTTTGAGATCTTTTACTTATATACGAGACTTCTTGTTAAAAGTTTTTTTTTTTTTTTTTTTTTTTTTAATTTATCCTAATTATACAAATATAGCAAATACGCTATGGTGATAATTAATAAATTCCCTTTCAGCTTTCATGGCAGAACATTTTAAGCTAAATATTCATCTGCTGTCTTGATTTGAGTTACTGGTTTGATTTTGTTTGTTTGTTTGTTTGTTTTGAGGCTGTCTCTAATAAAAACTCGTCTGACCCAACCAAGCAATCAAAAGTCAGGGCTCAGTGAATTGCTTCCAGTACAAGAAAAAAAAAAAAAAAAAAAAAAAAAGAAAGATGAATTTGGATCAGGTGTTTCTGATGCAATCTTAGTGGTTATTTATAAAAGAGATATGAAGCTGCAGATCCCCCACACCTCTCAGCTAATACTACTTGCCTTCTGTGCTTATCTATCATTATTTCTCTGCTTTGTCTCTCTGAGGGCACTTCTACTCACTCTTACAGATACACTCAGAAATTCTGTGTCTTTCAGGTTCATGAAAATGTCATAGGCATCCTTGAGGTGACCCACTCTCTACAACTTCTCAAAGAGGCGAAGTAGAGAGGAAGCTGCCAGTCTATTCTCCAGCTGCACCAGGGGAGGTTCAGATTGGACAGCAGGAAGCAAATCTGTACTGTGAGAGTGTTCAAACACTAGAACAAGCTTTCTGGAGAGAAGGTCCATGCTCCATGCCTGTCACTGTTCAAGAAGCATTCAAACAAAATTTGTTTTCTCTTATTTTTAAATAAGTGTTTGCCCCCAGAATTACTTTTTCTGTATTATTATTGCTAGTTTATGGATACTATCATTGTTGTCTTCATATCTTAAGCTAAATAAACAGCATGCAGATCTTATAAGAGAGTGTAAATAAGGAGACACTTGGAAAAATTTGAAAAGACACCCGTGCGTTAATTACCAGACCATGATATAAATATACTAAATGTATTTCCAATAAATTTTCTTTAGAGTCTAATCCATCTTTAAAGGAGCCTACACTTCCTAGAGAGAAGTTTTATCACAGAAAAATACAAGAAAAGGACAGCAAGGTGCACATGAACTGGAATACATTAGTAACTAACACAAATTTATCACCCAACAGGATGCTAAGTTTTGCACAATAAAACTAGATAAACTTGTCTGGTTTTGTTCATGCTGCTACAAATACAGTGAGTGAAGACTTTTTTTTACTCTCTGTCAAATGAAGCAAATAAAAGAAGGATGGAGACAAGAGGATAATAAGTATATATATATTTTTTCTTATGGTAGTTGTATTCCCTAGTGATTCTACTGAATGATGGAAGGTTCAAGTAAAGATCAATGACACTGAAAACTGGTTTATAATAGAATCTGACAGCTAATATGATCTCAGAATTGCTGTGCTGCAATCTACTCTGTCTCTATTGGTTAGCAAACATTATCCCTATAACAGTTAAGCCAAATACTGGCAGAACAGATGTTCCTCATAACCAACAACTAATTTATAACCACAAATCTATAAATACAGAAAAAACATTGAATGACAGTTCAAAGTGCATCTCATCAGTAGTTAAAAGGGTAAAATATTTGTTAAACTATCATGCGGCTTCATCAAAACAACTACTACAGACAAGTCAAAATCTTTATTTGTGTTTCTGGGGAAATGGAACAGGTTGCAGGGACAGGTAAAGATTAAACTAAAAAGGTGGAGGAAATCCTGACAAAATCCATTCAGACAGAATATCAGCTCTTTGATAGAGAAAGATACATTAAATTGAACAGTTACAATATATAAAGAGTTATAAAATAAATAGATGGGCATGAGCCAGCAGTGTGTCCTTGCAGCCCAGTAGGTCAACTGTGTTCTTGGCTGCATTAAGAAAAGGGGTGGCCAGCAGGGAGAGGTGGTTGTTCCCTTCTGCTTGGCTCTTGTGAGGTCCCATCTGGAGTACTGCATCCTGTACTGGGCAGCCCAGTACAGGAAGGATGTGTAGCTCTTGGATAGGGTCCAGAGGAGGGCCACTAAGATGATCAGAGAGCTGGAGTGCCTCTCCTCTGAGGAAAGGTTGAAGGAACTGGGCCTGTTTAGCTTGGAGAAGAAAAGGCTCCGGGGAGACCTCATTGCGGCCTTCCCGTACTTGAAGGGAACATACAAACAGGAGGGGGAATGGCTGTTTACAAGGGTGGATTGTGATAGGACAAGGGGGAATGATCTTAAACTGAGACAGGGGAGGTTTAGTTTAGATGATAGGAGGAATTTTTTCACTCAGAGGGTGATGACACACTGGAACAGGTTGCCCAGAGAGGTTGTGGATGCCCAACCCCCGGAGGCATTCAAGGCTAGGCCAGATGTGGCTCTGGGCAGCCTGGTCTAGTGGTTGGCAACCCTACACATAGCAGGGGGATTGAAACTAGATGATCTTTGAGGTCCTTTTCAACCCAGGCCATTCTGTGACTCTATGAAATGAATACACATTGAGTAAAATATACTTGTAATTTCTATATACGTTGTTCATAACAAGTTAATGAAATTATCAAGTTAGACATGTGAAACAGAGAGAAAATATAGTTTTGCTGCTATGAATGAATGATATTCTTTCAGATAGATTAAAAATATTTCTTGAGAAACTTTAAAAGCAGTTGCACTACCTCAAATTTCTAACATAGTATCTTACTACTAAATGGATTGAATAGTGGATGCCTTGGCAACAAAGACTTAGATACTGGCAGATCTTGCTGTTCCCTTGTCTGATGCACTGTGACTGAGCATATGAATACTGTGGTTCTGTTTGACTTACAGTGATATAAATTGACTTTAGTCCCTTCCATAGTATGTATATAATGATTTGGATTAGAATAGTGTAAAAAACCATGTACAAATAATTATTTCATCTAGGCTGATGAAGAATGGTATCTGAAGTATTTATTTCAATAGTCCTCCGATAATTTCTTATGCTTGTGAATGCAGTGATGGTGAGAAAACCATCTTTGTTTTTGTACTGTTTCATCTTACATTAATTTTATATTGAGTAGCATAAGAAAATCTAGTACTTGTATAGGAATCCTATAATACAAATAATTTCACATTTAGAAGTGAAACTCGTGACTGTTTTTACTAGTTTGCTTTATGTTCTTTCCTGAAAAAAAAAAAAAAAAAAAAAGGAAAGAAAAAAAATGGTAAGAATGTTAGTATCTTAGTGCAGATATTGTCGAATATCTCAATTTATCAAGACATAAGAGGAATTATTTTAGCCTTCATAATATGCAGAAATATCTTAATGTGAAAAAAATGTTACTGTAAAAGTTGCATTAGTCTTCAGTGGAATGTATTCATCCATTTTATTATGTACATCACCTCTCCCCTATGAAATGTAGTTCCACTTTAATCACCTGCTGACATAAATGAAGATTTTACAGTTCTGAAGTGATAAGAAGTTCTGCTGAAAGAGCCTGTGTATAACAATTCTCACATCATCAATGAACATTCTCCAATATTTAATAGGGATCTAGTTGAAACTCTCCCTGGGAGTTCTTGGTTTCATAACTCACTATGCAGAGAGATTGCACCTTTATTTAATTCTTACATAATAATGTCACAGTGTTTCTGTAGCCGAAGTTCTGAAAGCATTTCCATGATTTTTTTTTCTTTTTTTTCTTTTTTTTCCCGCAGTGTTTTATAGAACTTGAAGAAAAGATAATCTATTGTTTTAGAATTTGGCTGAAAGCACCACTGAGGATGCATTTTATTTAGTGGTTAAATATGAAATGTAATATATAAAGTATCTATTAATTCGATCTACAGAAATGGGGAAAATTTTCATTGCCTTTTTCTATGCTTGCTTGTGTGTATAACAACATTTTCAATGTGCAGGTATTGAAATAGTTATTGTCTCAAAATCTCATAATGCACAGGCAGGCAATTTTAAGAAATATGAAGTATTGTACTCTGTACAATACTGCATTCTGTTGTAATACTGATATAATTTATTAAAAGTAAAGAATTTGCCGAAAAATTACATGTCACTTTAATAGCTCTTAAAGAGCTTTAAGACAACTGGATATGCATGGAAATGTTGAAAATTGAAAACTGAAGTGTAATGCTGAGGTTTCCATATTAGGATTCACACCAAAACAGGTAATTACTAATTAGTTAGCTGATCTTGTTCAACTCCCTATCAAACATAATGTCTTCTCAAAATCTTGTAATGAAACTATTAAAAATAAGTTGTCAGAACAGATTAGGAATGTCATACAAGGGGTAGCACTCAGACTAATGTAAATTTTGAGGATGGTTGCAGGCTCAAATTCAAATACATGGAATCATAGAATGTTTTGGGTTTGAAGAGACCTTTAAGATCAACAAGTTTTACCCCCCTCTGCTTTCAGCAGGGACACCTCTCAGTAGATTAAGTTACTCAAAGTCCACCCAACCTGGTTTTGAATGCATCCAGGGAGAGGGCATGAAAACAGCCTCTCTGGGCACTCTTTTCCAGTGTCTCACCACCCACACAGTTAAAAAAAAATAATAATAATAAAAAAAATCTGATATCTAGTCAAAATCTTTCCTCTTCCAGTTTATATTCATTACCCCTCATCCTATGGATACACATCCCTATAAAAAGTACCTTCCCAAGTTTTCTGTAGGCCCCCTTCAGGTACTGGCAGGCCACTATAAGGTCCTCCAGAGCCTTTTCTTCTCTAAGCTGAAGAGTCCCAAATCTCTCAGCCTGTCCCGGTAGGGGAGGTGCTCCAGTCCTCTGATCATCTCTGTGGCCCTCCTCTGGACATGTTCCTACAACTCCACGTCCTCCTTACACTGGGGACCCCAACAAGAAAGAACACAGTAATCTGGATGGAGTATCACGAGAGCAGAGTAGAAGGGTAGAATCATATCCCTTGAACTGCTGGCCACACTTCTCTTGACACAACCCAGGATACAGTTGGCCTTCTGGGCTGCAAGCACACATTGTCAACTCATACGGAATTTCTCATTAATAGACATCCCTAAATCCTTCTCCTCAGGGATGCTCTCAAGCCATTATCTACCCAGACTGTATTTGTGCTTGGGACTGTCTCGACCCAGGTGCAGGACCTTGCACTTGGCCTTGCTGAACTTCATGAGGTTGGAATGGGCTCTCAAGCCTATCCAGGTCCCTCTGGTAGCATCTTTTCCCTCTGGCATGCACATGCAACTCCACCACCTCCCTTGGCAGGCCATTCCAGTGCCTGACCACTCTCTGAGAGAAAAAGTTCTTCCCTAAATCTAACCTAAACCTCATCTAGTACAGCTTGCGGCCATTTCCCTGGGTCCTGTTTGTTGCCTGGGAGAAGAGGCCAAACCCCTCTTCACCACAGCCTCCCTTCAGGAAGTTGTAGAGTGTGATGAGGTCTCCCCTGAGCCTCTTCTTCTCCAAACTAAACAATCCCAGTTCCCTCAGCCGCTCCTCATAAGACTTGTGCTCCAGACCCCTCACCTGTTTCGCTGCCCTTCTCTGGACACGCTCCAGGGCCTCAATGTCTTTCCTGTAGTGAGGGGCCCAAAACTGAACACAGTACTCGAGGTGCGGCCTCCCCAGTGCTGAGTACAGGGGGATGATCACCTCCCTGCTCCTGCTAGCCACACTATTTCTAATGCAGGCCAGGATGGCGCTGGCCCTTTTGGCCACCTGGGCATGCTGTCGGCTCATGTTCAGCTGAACATCAACCAGTACCCCCAGGTCCCTTTCCTCTTCACAATCATCCAGCCACTCGACCCCAAGCCTATAGCGCCGCATGGGGTTGTTGTGGCCAAAATGCAGGACCTGGCACTTGGCCTTGTTGAACCTCATCCCATTCACCTCAGCCCAGTGGTCCAGCTTATCTAAGTCCCTCTGAAGGGCCTCCCTACCCTCAGGCAGATCAACACCACCTCCCAGCTTGGTGTCATCTGCAAACTTACTGAGGGTACACTCAATCCCCTCGTCTACGTCATCAATAAAGATATTAAACAAGATGGGCCCCAGTACCGACCCCTGGGGGACACCACTTGAAACAGATTGCCAGCTGGACTTCACTCCATTAATCACCACCTGTTGAGCACGGCCCTCTAGCCAGTTTCTTACCCAAAGGAGTTTGTACCTGTCCAGGCCACGGGCAGCCAGTTTCCACAGAAGAAGGCTGTGAGAGACCATGTCAAAGGCTTTGGTGAAGTCTAGGTAGACTACATCAACAGCCTTTCCCTCATCTACCAGTCTGGTCACCCAGTCGTAGAAGGTGATGAGGTTGGTCGCACGACCTGCCTTTCATGAACCCGTGCTGGCTGGGCCTGATCCCCTGGACACCACGCACATGCCGTGCGATCTCACCCAAGATGATTTGCTCCATTACTTTCCCCGGTACCAAGGTCAGGCTGACAGGCCTGTAGTTTCCTGGATCCTCCTTACAGCCCTTCTTGAAGATGGGAGTCACATCAGCAAGCTTCCAATCCTCTCGGACCTCTCCAGTGAACCAGGAGCGCTGACAGATGGCCGAGAGCGGCTCAGCCATCACCTCTGCCAGCTCCTTCAGCACCCGAGGGTGTAGGCCATCCGGTCCCATGGACTTGTGACAGTCTAGATGTTCTCTGACTGTCTCCACCTGAACTGCTGGGGGGTATATTCTGAGTAGCGTCCCAGACTTCCAGATAAGGGCATAAAATGCCCAAAGGATAACTGGTCTGTCTATTAAAGGCAGATGTAAAGAAGGCATTGAGGACCTCAGCCTTCTCCCTGTCCTCAGTGGCCACATTCCCTGCTGCATCAAGTAGAGGATGAGAATTATCCTTGGTTCTTCTTTTGCCACTGATATATTTATAAAAGGATTTTTTATTGTCTTTTACTGCAGTGGCCAGTCTGAGTTCAAGCTGGGCTTTTGCCTTCCTAACGTCCTCCCTGCATACCTTAGCTACTTCCTTGTAATCTTCCCAAGTAGCCTGTCCCTTCTTCCAGAGGACATAGACTCTCTTTTTCTCATTTTGACACTGAGCTGTTGAATACAACTCTCTGACAGTGACCATGCAGCCAGTGTGGTCCAGAGTGGTCCATCCATCAAATCAATTTTTCTCCAGTTTGGTTGCCAAATACTCTGCACAAGTCTAGATGATGTCTGTTGCTCTCTTTCTTTGTCCACTAATGCTGTATCTCCATAAGTCCATCATAAAAGGTCACCAAGTTTGTTAGGCATGACTTGCCTTTGGTGAAACCATGTTTGTTACCAACAATCACCTCACCTTTATTTTTGTCAATGGTTTACAGACTGGTTTGGCTTGGTTCCATGACTAATGGGGCAGGACAACCCATGGATCCATGCCCTGAGAAAAAGGGGAAGGGAAAAAGGGGAAAAGGGTAGGGAGATGGGCCTAAAAACAAAACAGCGACAACTATCAGAGGAGGAAAGCTAATTTACTAAAGAAGATATCAGAATGCAAGATAGCACAATATAACACAATATAATTGGAATTGAAGCTAATAAATCAAATAAAACAAGAGAGCATCCAAAAACCAAAGGCCTTATGCTAATGCTGCAGGTGAGATGTCTAGCCAGGATGATCAGAAAGGCAAAAGTGAGTGAGGGGCATCTTGTGATCTGCAAACAGTTTTATCTTTCCCTCTGAGCAGAAAACAGAACAATGCCAAGTCCTCTAGGGTATGTAGTATGTAGCTCTTCTTCTCTTCTGAGAACCAGGTACCCGGAAATGTCAGCAGTTCATGGAACTGGAGCATTAACTCTTTAACTCCCAGTGCACTACAGGATGTTATGATGTGGAATACCAATAACAAAAAATCATAAAACCATGACAGTTTTCCATGCACCCTAGTAGGTTCTTCAGGAGGATCTGTTCTATGATCTCGCCAGGCACAGAGGTGGGACTGACTGGCCCATAGTTTCCTGGATCTTCTTTTTTTCCCTTCTTGAAAATTGAGGTTATGTTTCCTCCTTTCTGGTCAGTGGGAACTTCACCAGTCTGCCCTAACCTTTCAAGTATGACGGATAGTGGCTTGACAAGATAATCTACCAGTTCCCTCAGAAATTGTGAATGGACCTCGTCGGATCCTATATACTTTTTGTTAGGACATCTAGTGACAGGATAAGGAGAAATAGTTTTAAACTGGAAGAGAATAGATTTAGGCTAGATATTAGGAAGAAATTCTTTACTGTGAGGGTGGTGAGATTCTGGAATAGGTTGTCTAGTAAGGTTATCAATGCCCCCTACCTGGAGGCATTCAAGGCCAGGCTGGATGGGGCTTTGAGTAACCTGGTCTAGAGGAAGGTATCCCTGCCTATAGTAGGGGGTTGGACCCAGATGATCTTGAGGGTCCCTTCCAACCCAAACCATTCTATGATTTTACAATTCTATGACTTGTGCACCTTCAGGTTCTTCAGATGGTCTCAAAACTGATCTTCACTTACAGCAAACAGATCTTCCTGCTCCAAGTTCTTACCTTTGCTTTCTTCCTCAAGCAATGTGACAAAATTTAGTTCTGAGTTTTAGCTTTCCTAACCTGATCCCTGGCTGCTCAACTTCTTTGTAGACCTTCTAGGTAACTCGTTCCTGCTTCCACTTCGTATATACTCCCTCTCTGCACTTAAGTAATTCCAGGAGCTTCCTGTTGATCCACAGAGGCCTCCTGGCAGTCTTGCCTGCCTTTCTCTTTCTTGGGATGCACTGCTTCTGGACTTGGAGGAGATGGTCCTTGAATACTAGCTTTCTTGAGCCCCTCTTCCCTGCAGAACTTTCTCCCGTATCATCCTGCCAAGCAGTTCCTTGAAGAGTTCAAAGTCTGCTTTCCTGAAGTCCAGAGTAACAAGCTTGCTGCATACCCTCTTTGATGACCTAAGGATCTCAAAGTCCACTGTTTCATGGTCACTGCAGCCAAAGCTGCCCTTGAGCTTCACATTACTCATCAGCCCCTCCTCATTGATGAGGACAAGGTCCAGCATAGCACCTTTTTTTTTTTTTTTTTTTTGGGGGGGGGGAGGGGAGGTGGAGGGGGGGAAGGGGTTCTGTACTTCTTGCTAGAGGAAATTATCTTCAAGGCATTCCAGGAACCTCTTTGAATGCTACTACCCTGCTATATTGTCCCTCCAACAGATATCGAGGTGGTTGAAGTCCCCCATGAGGATCATGTTTTGCGAATGTGAAGCTGCTCCTATCTGTTCATAAATAGCCTAATTTACTGAGTCCTCCTGGTCAGGCAGCCTATGGCACACATAGTTATGTATATTATGCATTGGATAAACCTACAGTCACACTGCTCTCAGGGAATATCAGTGGAGAAAACTCAATCCTATATTACTGCCTATATGCTTAGATATACCAAATTCAATATGGCTTATGTTTAACCATGACTGCTAAGAGCAATTTAATTTAGAATAACTAGCTGATCAGAAGTTGAAATGATCACTTTCATGCCAAATTATCAGTACTTTTTACTTTGGGTCATCCTGGAGATTAACAGAACACAGAGAAGCTAAGAATGAAATGTGTTTTGTAGACTTCACTCTAGTAATGGCAGTTGCTGAGAGAGAAAATTGAAGAAAGATGCATATGAGAAAAATAAACATATAATAATACATATAATATGCATATAATAATTACTTTAATGCATTTAAAAGGAAATAATTTTGCAGGAGACAAAAAGGAACAAGACATTCTCTCCTTAGAATTGTTTTAAAACTTCAACCCTACATCTACTTTTCCTTGCTCATAAAGAAAAGCGTAATTTTTATCAATAAATACTTACTTGGACAATGTGAGCTGTCTTCTGCTATTTATCTATATTATTCAATAGTACTAGCAATGCAGATGGAAAGCAAGGTAGAAATACAATCATTTATTGTTGTAAATTGGATTATCTTCCCTTTGTAACACAGAAGACTGTGCATAATCAGTTCCAGCTGAAAATACTTCTGTGTTTCATCAAAACATAAATTCATTTTACCTATTACTCATGCTGTTTATGGGGGAAAAAAAAAAAAAAGAAAAAAAAAATCAGATAAAAGAATTCATTGAACTTCAGGAAAGTGAACTTACATCTGTTTAAGAAAATACTGGATGAGTGTTGCCGCTCTCTCTGCAACATTCGTTTTCCACCCCATAAGATGCTGCTTTGCCAGCGAAACCGACCCCATACCAGGTCGGGGCCAAATGCTCACACAGACCCCAAGTATAGGTGAAGCAAAATGGTGTTTATTAAAATGTAGCAGGCACTTAAATATTCTCGTCCCGCTTTGTCTACACCCCTTGCATACACGCTGTCCTATTATGGGACAGCACCTGGCAAGCCCTGAGCATAGGGAACCTGACCCCGTCACACACCGTCTCCTCGCCACGCCTACTACAGATGAGATTACCCGGAAAACTGTAATTAGGGACACAGGATTGCAAATAACTAGCAGCTCTTTAAGGACAACTTTCTCAGAGGACAAGAACACTCCATACCCCAGAATAAGAAAACAATCAGAGGAGGCAGGAAACTGGCATGGCTGAGGAAGGACGTGCAAATCAAACTGAAGGAAAAGAAGGAAAAGTTCAGAGATCTATCACTGGAAGCAGAGAGAGATTGCATGGAATAAATATAGGGATGCTGTCCTAAGGCAGAAGAACTTGAAGGAAGCACTACTTGCATTCTTTTCATTTTCAATAAGTGAAGAACTGGTGTAAATCAGGATCTGGCTTTAAAAATCTGGAGTAATAAAGAGATTAGCAGCCAACTCTTTTAAAATGTGACAGTTTTAACAGCTTCTGCTGTACCAGATGCAGTGTACTGCTCAAAACCAGATAAGCGTACCTTAGGAAATGTCATTCTATCCGGAAAATAGTTACATTTTTTTTCCATTACAACACTACACACACTTAGAAGCTTTTAAGATAAAAAGAGAAACAAAATATAATGCCTTAATATCATTCTAAATTCTGTTCACTAAGATGGCAGATTAGTTCAAAACAACAGTTACCTTGAAAATAAATGACTGCAGTGAAAGGAGAATTAATTAATTCAGATAAAATAAATAAACTCTATGAACTGACTAATGTAGCAGAAATTACTGGGTGCTGATACTGCTGTTTTAATTATTTAACACATTAATTAATTTCAAAGCTACCTTTTTGAAAGTCTACAGCTTGACCAATATTCATAGTGTAGAACATGCCAAGAGAGAAATTTTGCTTAGTAACAGTTTTCCAGAGGCTGGAACTGAGTCTTCAGACAACTAGATGTGAAGAATGTTAAAAGAAAATGTCAATTTCAATAAACAATGTTGAATCTAAATAATTGTGTGGTGTACCTGCTTGGCCACACACTGAGAAACAGTTTGTTTCTGCCAGCTTACTTCTTTCTCAGAAGAGGCTTTTTGTTAATTTTTAACACGGTTTTGAATACAAACAGAACTTAATTTCTCTTTGAGAACTGCAGTAAAATCAGAGATCGTGGCTACCTCAGTTTGCACAGCTATTAGACACAATGAGATTCAGTCATAACTCACTGAGAGGAGATCCAAACCTTACTGAATTTGAGATCTCTTTGCATTGCACTTTATATTCCTCAACATGTCTATATTTTGGTGGTAGTTGATTACTTAATTTTTGAAACCTTGAATGATCCCTGGATTACATCCAAAATAATGAATGAATATGTAGATTTTGTTAATGGATAGATTTTGTAGTCTGTTCATTGTAACTAGTGAAGCAGTGTCTTACGGCCTCATAAGGAATGAGAAAGAATGTCTACTAACATTATGTGTTGTGCTACAGTTAATAGTTATTCTATTGTTGATTAGAACACCAGGATTTAAAAGGCATAACATCTATTTATGCCATATTTTGGTCCTTACACCTATCATATGCAAAGAACTGCTTCAGATTTTGTGACAACTGAAGTACTTCTTATACATTTCTCATGAGTCAGCAGGTACTTTACTCTCCATGCAGTACTCTAAAAAGACTGAAAGGAAGATATTATATATTCAAGACTATCTGCTGTAGTGATTAAATCTATAAATTACTAAAAAAGATACAGCTTGCAAGTTGATATCCGCTGCATCACAACAGATAGTAGTAACATCAATATAATGACTAAAAAACACATTCCTGTAAGGATTTTGTTCCCTCACCATTTTGATTTGTTCTTCAAATGAAAACACCTGTAGCAGAAATTCCTCCTGACAAGCTGAAAGACAGAGAATAAGTTGAATAAAATGCTTTAATTACCATCTTCAGAATACCTCCATCATACATCAACACCTTTTACAAACATCTTAATAAAATTTATTTTTTCTTGTTTTCACTTAAAAGTAATTGTAATATTTTGAGAAATATGCATGCAGTTTCAAGGATCGAGAAAGAATATCTTTTCAAGGAAAACATAGACAAAATAGTTGTAACCCTTATGAATGCTTCATGTTGCACATTTGAAGACTTAGAGGACAGTACAAATTTCTGCAGAAATTTTTTCAAGTGATCCTTTCTGCAATAAAGTTACTTTTGCAGGCTATTCCTTCTGAGACTAGAAAAACCTACTACAAAAATTATTTGTAGGCTAAATCCCTACTCAGTAATAATAATAATAAAAATAAAAATCAGAAAATATGTTTTTTTTAAATATATACTTTAATTTTGGTTCTATATTAAAAACAATTTCTCACAAAAATCCAAATAAATATACAGCAGCTGTAATAGACTTACTTACCCCACAAGTATTTATTCTTCAAGATGAAGAAGTATTATATCTTCTTGATATCAAGATATCTCATCTTGAAAGAAATACGTTACGTACTCTGCAATGTCTCCTGATGATTAGCTTTGGCAGTTTTCTGTAGAGCATGCTGCCAGCTGAGATCCCTCTTCATAGAGTTTTAAATTTTCAGTATGGGAGGGATTCCCCTCTGGGAGGGAGGCACTGAGAAGCTGAGTTTTGCAGTACCTAAGTCATTTGGCAGGTCTAGCATTGAAATCATTAAAACTGAACACTTGAGAAATTAATATTAGTAGTAACCCTACAAGGGCCTCACACAAAATCAGAATTGTTGTTACAGCCTATCTACAGTATGCTTAGTTTCAGCTCAGAAAGAATTTTCAATGTCATGTTATTCTAGTTCTCTGAATGTAGAAGTTTTACAAAGGGAATGTAGGCACTTGCTTAATTGTAACTATGCAGGCAAATTGGCCTGTGAGTTACTGTTGGCAATGCAAGAAGCTGTTTAAAACCCTATATGTTGCCTGGAGTTTCTCAAACAGAGCTTTGTGGGGATGGGTTCACCTCAGCTGGCTGCAAGACACCCACACAGCTGCTGTCTCACTTCCCCTGATCTAGGGCAAGGAGAGAAAGTACAATGAAAAGGGATTGGATAAAGACAGGGAGATCACTAGCAACAACAACAACAACAACAAAAACGAACAGAGTAGGATGATGAAAATAAATAAGCAAATTAAAATGACTTTGCCCTTGAACTTTCTTCCCAGGCTTAGCTTTGCTCCTGCATTCCTGATTCCTGTCTCCTCCCCATCAAGCATCACAGAAGGATGAAGAATGGGGTTATGATCATTTCAAAACAGTTTTTCTCTGCTTCTCTTCCTGCTTTTCCCTGCTCCAGTGTGAATCCTATCCAGAGATTGTAGTACATCTCATCCTCATATGGCCCTCCCAGTCTTCCTGGGGAATCTCTGCTCTGGCACTTGTAGCACCTCCTTCTCTCTTCACCAACCGTGGTGTCTGCAGGACTGTTTTTCCTCACTCCTTACACTACTAAAATTTTGCTCTTTCTTAAGTATAGTTTCACTGAGGTGCCACCACCTTGGCAGCTTGGCCCAGCCCTGCCCTGAGGTATGCATGTCGGAGCCAAATGGAACCAGCTGTGACAGGCTTGGGCAGCCCTAGCCTCACCTCACAGTGGGGCCTGGCACACAGGCATGCCCTACAGTGATGCTCCCAAGTTTTTAACAGCAGCATAGTCTGTGCAAATGTCAGGAAAAGAATTGGCCATTTAGCACATGTTCTACTCAGTATGTTAATATATAATACATATTATTTCTCTGCTTTTCCTACTTTAATGGCTTTTTTTTTTTTTTAAGAATAAATATATGTGTTTTTTTTTCCCTCCTTATAACATTTATGTGTTTGCTGCCCTCAATATTATTAGAGGAAGAGTTTGCTCTGGTATAGCTTACAGTCATTCAAATCTTTCAAGGTATAGTATATTAGAATATTAAAATGTAGGGTTATATAATCAAATTAGCTCTTTTGCACAATATTAAATCTCATTTATGAAAAGGATTTATTTTAGAAAGCTGCTATCCATCCAGAACAAATCAACATTGCTACTAAAAAAGCTCTATATTTTCTCTTAATTCAAGCCAGGCATTTAGTTTGACTAGAAAAATGTTATTTCTATAATAATAAGAAAAGTTGCTGTGGTTTTGTGATTTTTTGTATTGCACATTAGAACATCATGTAGACCAGTGGGAGTTAAAGAGTTAATGTTCTGGTTCTGTTTACTGACTTTTATGGACACTTTGAGTATCCTGATAGGAGGGGAAAGGGTGGCATCCCTGGAGGCCCTAGCAGGAAGAGGAAATGGGGTGGAGCTCCAGACAGGGCCCCAGTGTCTGCCTCTCTCCCTCTGGCGCTGCTTAGCCATCTCAGCTTGCCGCAGAGAAAAGCACCTGCTTTCCCTCACACTATCGTGGTTTGAATCACATTTTGGATACTCTTGTCTCTCTCATTTTGTTTGATTTAGTTAAATTCAGTAAATTATCGTTCCTCCTCAGATCGTTGCCATTGTGTTTTTTCTTTGTTAAAACTATCTGCTAGCGCTCTGTCCTTCCCCCTCTCCTGGAACACATGTGGCCTGGGGCCGGCTGGGTCATGGCAAACCACTAGTACACCTTGCTTTTTTTTTTCTTTTTTCTTTTTTTCCCAGGGCTTTTGCCCCCTTGTCACGGACTTATATCTAAGGATAACCCCATGACAAAAGTAAATTGCAATCAATTTTTAAAAGAAAAAAAAAAAAAAGAAAGAAAAAGTGAAAATTGTCCTTTGGGAAATTATTCATTGCATATCTTGACAACTTTAAATAGAAAAAGATCTATATTTCTGATGGCAGAAATTTACTTTATGCCAAATATACATATATAAAAGAAATCAGATTTGTTTCACTTTGTTCCAATCTTTAGACCCGATAATCTTTTCTATCCTTGTAAATCTAGCTCTTGAAATGTAGATGAGACCCTATGGTTTTAATAAACATCCCTCACATAAAAAGCTTGGAGACACATAAATCCAGAGGAGTGATGTAATATGCACCTGACTCTAAGAAATGCTTCCTGGACTTCCTTGGGACCATATGGAGGTAGCTGTCATCCACATTTCCAAGGGTGCAGCATGTGTTCTAAACTGTAGAGCTCTAGATTATATAAAGGTATAATAACCACAGTTTTTTAGCTACACAATTTTTGCTACTTGCCTTTTAGTGTTAGTCCAGTGGAAACAAGATCGTTTTTTTTATTTTTCTTTTTTTAAGATTTATTTTCCTGTGCATTTTAATCTATGTTTAACTACATCTACATCCAGGAATAGCTTTTTCTTCTAGGCACTGACACATAGCAACTTGAAATTTCCCAGATGGAAATTCTGAACAGCTGAGTTTCTGCTGCTTGCTTCCTGGTACAAGAAAAAACATTTGTAGATCAAGCAAGGAGCAGATGGAGAACAATTGGAGTATATAATTATTCAGCCTGGGTTCCTTTTAAATGAGTAGGCTGAACTCTTTGTATTTGGCTGGGAAGACAGAGGGACAGAGTAACAAATGGTAGATAAATCTTCCTATAATTCTTTAAAATAGATCTAGGCAAATATGTGAAATAAGTTCATCAGTTACCAAGGTCTCTTTTTCTGTGAACTTCAAAATCTGGCAAATCACTCTCACTCTGCTTTTGAAGTCTGAGATTAATACACAGTCTACACAAACATTTCTATATTAATAAACTACATTGATTTCATTATGTTACCTGAGGACTCCATCTGGTGACTTTTCTTTACTCTGCCAGATTTAGAAAAGCTACAGCCCTGCTATGATCTATTGCCAAAACATAAAATCCACTATAGCAAAGTATTAACACATTGTGATTTTTGCTCTTTAAAAGTGAATAATTTAGTTCTGTGACTTTTTGAAACTGCCCTATAGGAGTATTACATTTTGTAAGCTGACGGCTACTAGGAAGAATAGATGCCAAAATCATTATCTAGAGACTTACAATTACTTAAGATTAAATGAACTTATGAAGGGAAATAGAACATCAAAGCAAGAGCAGTAAAATACTGTGAGAAAAGAAAGCAAATCAGAACAATTAAGTACCAATAAAATGTGAAATCAGAAGCAAACAAAGGGCAATAAAATATGTCAGAAGATGAAAGGGGAGAATTGTACCTGGTTGCCATACCTAAATTATGTTCTGAAACTGCATATTCAAATCAGAAATGATAAAAATGTTTTCTCTTCAAAAGTTTGCATCAAAGGAAGAATGCTAAGACAAAAATGCATGACAGAAGTTGTTTCCACTAAAAAAAAAAAAAAAAAAAAAGGTTAGAATTATAGCTACATGCAGTGAAATTTATTTTTAACTAGAAAATTGATATTGAAACCAAAAACTAATATAATTTAGAAAATTTTAATTCTACTAAAGTATTCATTGTGCTAAAATCTAGGAAAAATCAGAAGTAATGCTAGCAATTCAAATTGTAAAAACCAAAAAAAAGATAATCATAGCAGATCAGGAGAAAAACTTTACTTGAAATATTACATGCTTTATCCTATTTCTTGTTTCCTGTCTTCTACTTCATATTTCAAAAAATCATTCTTTCCCAGGAATCTGTAACCAGAAAAAGCTTAATTTTTTTTTGTCTAATTATATTCTTTGCATGGTTAAAAACTCCTGCTGGTCTTAGTTAGGATTCATATTTTAAAAACTTATACACAATATAAATAACTATACATTGTAAACATTTATTATGTTTTTACCTCTTGGCTAAAATAATATTGATAAACAATACTTAAGAGTATGTCATGAATTGCCAAAGGTGCACTGATTTTCCAAGTCATTCAGGAGATCAACTCATGCTGTAATTCAGTACAGAAGCAGTATGACTAAGCAATTACTAAACAGCACCTACATTTGAGTCTAATATACTTACAAATCACTTTTTTTTTTTTTTTTCCAATATGACATTAATCAATTTGATAAGATTATTAAAATCTTACTATTAGTTCACATCTCCATGTTTTGTGCCCCTTACTGCAAGAAAGACATTGAGGCGCTGGAACGTGTTCAGAGGAGGGCAACAAAGCTGGTGAGGGGTCTGGAACACAGGCCATATGAGGAAAGGCTGAAGGAGCTGGGAATGTTCAGCCTGGAGAAGAGGAGGCTCAGGGGAGACCTCATTGCTCTCTATAACTTCCTGAAGGGAGGTTGTAGTGAGCTGGAGGTCAGCCTCTTCTCTCGTGTCATTAGTGGTAGGACCAGAGGGAATGGTTTCAAGCTATGGCAGGGGAGATTCAAGCTGGACATTAGGAAGTATTACTTTTCAGAAAGGGTGGTCAGGTACTGGAATGGGCTGCCTGGGGAGGTGGTGGAGTCACCGACCCTGGGAGTGTTCAGGGAAAGACTGGATGTGGTGTTGAGGGATATGGTTTAGTGGGAGCTATTGGCAATAGGTGAACAGTTGGACTGGATGATCTTTTAGGTCTTTTCGAACCTTGGTGATTCTATGATTCTATGAAAACGTATTTTAAATATGAAAATGTGTTTTAAATGTCTTCAAATGTAAAATTATTGTTGAGTTGGGATTGAGATACACTTGTGCTTTTATCACAAAGAATTTGATTTTCTTTTGTTTATTTGTGAATTTGATTGCATTGTAGAGATCCCATTTTACACACTGAAATATATTGAAATATAAAAGTTCAATTCAACAATTACACAGGAATACACATACAAATAGCAAATCAAGGAAAGGCTGAAAAATTGAACTGTAGATTATTTTATACTTTCTTTGTATAAAAAGTAATAAATATTAATTTGTTTCAGCCAAGCTGACATTGGTATATATATACACATAGACCACTGCACCCAGGCATGCTGGCACATACAAAGCTACACATAGAGACATGCATTAGAAAAAGCTTGGAATAAAAACAACAGATGTTAATGCTCTACCTTTTCAAGTCCAAATGCTGGTGCCTTTGAAATAGCCTTAAAGAAATTGCTATATCTGCTACATATTTAATATAGTCTTTAATGCCATCCATATGACTGGAATTTTTTATCCCATGTGCATTAACAGTAATTACTGGTGTGACAGAATTACACTACCATTCTATTACTTGAATTTTAGTATATTAAATACAATGCAAAGAATGTAGAATGTAAACAGTGGAAATGTATTCTTTTTAGAATATTTAGAACAAGGGAGAGAATCACATAACTGAAAATGACAATTTTATTCAGGTTATTGAAATTTTATCTGACATAAATTACAGCAGATAAAAGACCCCCATCATTCCTAGCCATAATCTTTCATAATCTACATAGATGTAGTATATGCTATGTTATTCCAGTTATGTTGAAAGAAGGATGCAATCCTTTCAGTCTGACAAAAAGAACATATTTTGCTAATTTTCATCACTACAGGAATCTGGATATCTTTGCACATAGCAATGACTGCATTGTGCCCAAGACTTAGAGTGGAGCTGTTACATGACAGTCAAATTTATAGAAAAAGAAAATGTGATTAATGACTCATAATTCTAGTCAATAATTGTTATTTAAATATTTTTCTTTTTTTTTTTTTAAAAAAAAACAAAACTGCATAAAATAAGCAGTAGTCAGTATGGAATGGCTGCAGTAACCTCATACCATCCATATTAGTTCACGTTTTCACACTTATACTGTGGCTATATCTGTTACCAGTAATACCACAATATAAATTTAATAAATCCAAGTTGTCTGTGAATGTCGTTTTGAGAAGAAAAATAAGTGCATCTTATGACACTGTGAATACTGATTACTTAGCTGTGAAAGTCATGGGTCTGTATTGTATGCTGTTGGAGTTAAAGGGAAGGGTTTGGGTATGGTTACTCAGCTGTACCATTGCAACAGAGTATCACTTCTGTATTTAATTTACTGACATTGCAATCAAAGTCTACATCAACTCTATTAATAACCTGGTATCAGGAAAGGAAGAGCACTGGAATGCCATGAAAATGGACAAGTAACACCGCCATGTTTGCTCTTGTTGCTACAGTTACAGCTGTAGGAGACAACATCTTGGTGACTATCAAAAAAACTCAGAAAATACAAGCATAATCAAAGATGATCCATTGTACTGGATCAGGTAAAGAGGAACAGAGGTTACTTTAACAGTCACAAAATCTGATCTTTTATATGTTTTATTTATATAGAATTTTGGAACATGCAATGTTCTTTTATAAGAATATGTATATGAGCAATCTAAAAGCTTCTGGACAAAGAAAAATTTGCTTTGCTTGAAGATATTGAAGATGATTTTACAGATACTTGTCAGGAAAAAAAAAAAAAGAAGAAGAAGAAAAAAGAAAAAAGGAGGTCACTACAGATTTGTACTCTGGGGGTTGTCTGGTTATCTCATCAAATGATAGATCCATCTAAACCTAATTCCTATTCCTGTGTTATTACATATATATAGGCTTTCTTTGATTCTTATTCTGAGAATTTTCTTTTCTACAGATTTGCTTGCTTTCTATACCATATTTCTTTAGTTTACTTTTACTATTCTTTGTACTGCTCTTGAGAGGATCACTTCATGACATTCTAATGATGTCATGCTGCAGCTTCAGTGTATGTAGCCTGGATGTGGGAATAAAGAATATGCCAATTAAATTTGTATTTGATACCCAGCTTGCAAAAGAATGCAAGTGTCTTGTAGAACAGGAATAGAATTCAAAATATCTTGATGAATTGGAGATAGATTTGAAACAATAAGATGCAGTTCAATAGGGACAACTGCAAGATACTCTTGCAGAAATAACTAATTGTACACACAAAAATTAGGGAACACTTGTTTAGGTACAAGTTCTGCAGGTTTCAAAGTTAGAAATGATCCCAAGGTAAGCATCGGTCCGCAATATCACAGTTTAGTTAATTAAAAAAAAAAAAAAGTGAATATTATTATAAAAATATTTCTACAGTTATTCTTTAACTAAATTCAGTATTCATGAGTAAACTTGCACATGATTTCACTTTTGTTTTTGTCAACGGTTTATGGGCTGGTTTGACCTGGTTCCCTGACTAGCGGGGCAGAGGGATCTACAGATCCGCACCTCCAGAAAGAGGAAACATGGGATCCCAAAATAATTTAAAACAGCAGCAACAATCTGAGGAGAAACAAACTAATTTACTAAATATGGTATTGGAATGCAAGATAACACACTATAATACAATATAATTAGAATTAAAGCTAATAAATCAAATATAGTGAGAGAAAGAGTGTCTCAGAACTGAAGGCCTCAGCATACGCTGAGGTGAGATGTGCCGTCAGGGTGAGCAGCAGGGAGGAGAGCTGAGAAAAGGACATCACCTGACTTTGTCAGGTGTTATATCTCCTTTCTGAACGCAAAGTGTTCTGGGGTATGTAGCTCTTCTTCTCTTCCGGACAGGTTCCCGGAGCTGGAGCTCTTTAACTCCACGTGCACTATATGATGTTATGATGTGGAATACCAATAATCAAAAATCATAAAAGCATGACAGTTCCTTTTATGTCAAGCTTGTTAACAACTAAGTGTCAATTGGTAAGAATACCAAACAAAGCAGAAATACTGACTGAAGATCTTGACACTATGACCTGCAAATAAAGATAAAATAAAGAGAATTATAATGGAGGATGTGATAATAGATTTTAAGAGCATATAAGACTATTTCAAAGATAGTGATAATATCCTTTGCTAATCAGAAAATAAGTAATTCAATAACAAAAAGAAAGACAGTTAATTAAATAATATAAAAGTTATTAGAAAATATTTTTTGAAGACAAAATTAAGAAATCAGAAATTCTGCTAAAGGTATCTGGTAATATTTTGTTATTGAATGCAAGTTATGTGATAGAAATGAATGCCCAAGAATGCCCAAAATGTTGGGATGACAGAATGTGTTCATTATCTCAACCTTTCAGACTTAAGATACTAGAAGAAATCTGAACAGAATTAAGATAAAAACATTTAATTCTTCCTTCTTTTTCTCTGCATGTTTTCATCTTTCCAATTTGATATTTCTGAGATTCTTCTTGTTATTTTATATGATTATTGGACAATAATTAAAGATAGAACTAAGAATATATTATCTTTATTTTACAATCTTACTCTTCCTTTCTTCTTTTTTTTTGTATCTCCCTATGTGTTATACTTTTTTTTCACATATTTTATTATGTTTTTTTTTTTTTCCAATTATTTCCAGAACAATTTAGTTTCCTAAATAGGTGAAACCTTATAAAATACCAGAGTTTATTCTGATACTCTTCAGTGCTAAAACTCTATGAACATATTTCACTTTTTACCTCAGCCTCTTGATATTTTCTGCTTCCTCTGTACTTTCATCTTACAGAGAAATATTTTTTTCAAAATAGTCCAAAACTTATTATGAATAGCCTATAGCTAATATTCACATTCACATTATTCTTATTCACGTATTCTATTCACCTTCCTATAGTTACCTTTTATATAATCTTCTTTTGTTGGTACAACTGCACATAGTGAGATCTGTATGTACTATGCAATTAAAGTGTACTGTGAATTCACAAATTGCTGGGGCAAATTTATATTTTCTAGAATTGAATATTGCTCCAAAGCAAAATGGAGATACAGATAAAGCATCTTGTGATGAACTAGGTTGCAAAAAAATATTTATAACAGAACTGGAACTAATAAAACCTATTTATTTCCCTTGTTTTTTGGTTAAAACAAACCAACAAAAATTAATCAACTTGCCCTTTTCCCCAGTATAAATAGTAAGCACACCCCTTAAGCAAAGGTTTACAAAAAGAATTTTTTTTTATTTTTTTTTTTCCGTTTAAATAGAAAGCATACACTGAAGTTAAAATTTGCTCTTCACTCAATGCTTTACTTACATGCTAATCATAATGTTTAAAATTGGATCTGGGAAATAAACAGAAGGAAAAGGGAAAACACCTGTAACATACTGATCTTCTGTGTATTCTGTAAAATACATCAGTCCAATGATATTTCTGGGGAAGGCTGAATATACACTGCATATATTTAGATACCAGTTGATACGTTAATTTCTATAGTGTACCAGAACATAGCATACTGTGTAATATTTGTGATAGTAGATTTAATGGATTTCCACATGAGAAAACATGTGCAGAAAAGTAGCAAGAAATCTGTAATATATAAATCATTTCTAAATCTGTTTGTTCTCTTAAAAAGTCCCTGAGTATATAAATTCTATTGGTAAAGGGACAATTAATATTGAAGAAGAATTTTGGTGGGTATCTGCATAGAATCGTGTATGTTCATGCATATCTACAGCAATCTTATAGGTAATGAAGCAAAAGTAATTAGGTAAATGCATAACGGTTCACTAATTATTGTCCATTAGAGAAGAAGGAAAAGTAAGAAGTCAAACATTTCTGCTACTAAATCTGATTATCTTAAAATAAAATAAAATAATCAACTGGTAGATTTTAGATCATGTGATCCAACACCCTTATCAAGCAAGTACACCTAGAGCATGTTGTGCAGGACCATGTACAGGCAGCTTTTGAAGATCTCCTACGAAGGAGATTCCACAAACTCTCTGGACCAGAGTTCAGTTACCTTCATACTAAAAGTAATGTGTTTCTTGATATTCAGATGGAACATCTTGTGTTCTAGTTTGTGACCATTTTCTTTTTGTTTTGTCACCAGGCACCACTGAAAAGAGCCTGACTCCAATTTCTTCACAACTTCAGGTGTTTATATATATAAATATGTATACATATATACATACATATATATATATATATAATATTCTTCAGGTATTTATATACACTGATTTACACTTAATGCATTCATATGCCCTTGAGTCATTCTTCTCTTGGCTAAACGTCCCAGGTCTTTCCTCAAAGGCAAGATGCTTCAGTAGAATTGTTGACTATAGAAGTATTCAAGGACTGAAATATATCCATCTTGGTTATGTACATAATCTGGTTTTGTATTTTTGGATCTGTGGAATATCCAAAATCTCTCTTGAAAAATGATAAGCAAAATAATTGCTTAACAAAATTGGATTATAAAATAACAGGCACTAGTGCATCTCTTTGTATAAATACAACAACAGTTGTAAACAATGCTGAAATTAATTTGATTCTGTCTGAACTGTAGAAGTGATACTTCATAATAGTAAAGATTTTTTAAGGTTCTTAAGTAAGTTTCAAAAAAATAACCAATAAAATGTGGAGTTCTTGTTAGTGAAGGAACACAATACATAATAAAATTGCTAGTTACCTGATTTTGGTGCAATGAAGTTTCTTGACAACTTTTGCATGTATGCAGACTGAAGAAGCTCATGTCTGACTATGCAAACTGAAGGCCAGATCATTATTTTGGAAGATAAAATGTGTTAACAAAACACTGGGAGTTTGTTTTCTTACAGATGTCCTGGGCAGACTAAGTGAGAAAAAGGAAACAATAACTTTTTTACCTCTGTTAAGTTTGATTTACACCTCGCTGGGTCCTTGATAACCTGACTGTGAATGTAATATTCTTGCTCACATTTTCCATTTCATACCATCCTTTATCTTTTTTTTTCCTTAATAATTTTTTTTTTTTTTTTGGCCAAATCTATATCTTCCTTATTTTTACTTTTTTTATTATTATTATTTATTTATTTATCTACTATTAGAAATACAGTAATTAGCATAAAGATAGAAGAGAAAGTCAATAGATAGACAATAGATAGATGCAGAGGCTTAAGTGCATTTTGGAGACTGAGATTCAAAACAGCTGTCATTTAAATTTAAAGCATTCTACCTTCGCTTCTGACTCCTGAAAATTTATATATTCTCCTAACTTAAAACTCTGGATTGGTGAAGCTTCATGAATGTTTTATTATCTGCTGAGCATGCCTATTATCAATTTTCTTCATTATTAAAGCCAATTCTTCATTGCCATGCCCCTTATTTCTTCATAGACAGTAGATATGCTTGATGCTTGCTGGAAGTATTTTTTGCATCTTTCCTTATCTTTGAAAAGAAAAAACTTTTCAGAGTATTCTTGTGCTGCTGCAACTATTTGTTCTGTTGCTACTACTTGTTATTACTCCACAACTGACTACTACTGACTACTCATCACAGAACATGACAAAGAACTCATTTTAAATTTTCTTTATGTATTCAAGTATTTAAGCCTCATTATTTGTTTGAAAGTGCTCTATCTAGCAAACAGAATATTTTTGAATCCTTCCCCATACTAATTTAAGTTACTTCAGAAAAAAAAAAAAGAAAACAAATAGCTTCCTCACTTGTGCATTGTAAACATCCTGACTGTTCTTTTGTTCCTTGCACTGAGATAAAAACTTCTGGTAACCAAATTTCTAGATCTAAGTCAGGCTTAGGTTCTGAGCCACTTAACTGTGTCTTGATACTTTATGACACAAATGTGTACCTATGTGCCCTGGAAATTTTTGAGGTTAAGCACTGAACTACCAACGGAATTTAGGCAAAGTAACAGACAGTGACCAAGGATTTTCAGTGTCTGTTAAAGAGTGACGAAGAATACATTACTTACAATTGTACCTCAGTCACGTATAATGTTTGTTTGGTTTTGTTTTCTTTGCTTTGTATGTAGAAGTCTAGCCTAGATGCACAAGTTCATTCCAGTGAATCCTCAGTAAGAACAGATGCATGAACAGGATGGAAAGAGGAGCACTTTTGCTCAATTAGCTTTTTGTAGAGCTCATTCTCATCAGTTTAGTTTTTCCCTAGTAAAGTAGATTTAAACTAGCATCATGGGTCTTTTGCCACCATTTGAATCTAACTGCCAGTCTGAAGCCAGGTAACGATACTGAAATTTGAATTTACTGGCACCCACAGTCTGCCTTAAGTATTTACTCCAATTAATGTGTTTATGAATTCCTTAATGCTCTATGATTGTAATTTTACTGCTTTTGAAGATTTAATTTCAGAAAATAATATAAATAAAAAACTGGATATAATATTTTAGAATTGTCAATTAATTAACTTAGTATATAAAAAAATTGTCAAAATGATCATGATAAATCAAAATCTTATATTATTCTAGCTGTAATTTTCTGGATTGCCAAGTTATTAAGTACAGGTCCTAATTAATTTGCCAATAAAGTTTTATAAATCAATCAGAAGTCATCAACGACAATGTAACCAAAAAGTAATTCTGAAGTTATATAACTGTTTAAATGTCTTAATAAAAAGATATATATATATATATTCCCAGGCTTGCTATTTATTCACAGTCCTTTTCTACCCACTCATGACCGTTTACACACAGATACCTACCTATGAGATACCATGTTCTATGTCTGTCAGTTTAAACACTCAACTGAATTCTAAATAGTTCACAAAAGAAACAAAGAGCACAATAACACTATTTGATAGAACAAATTCTCAACTACAAAATACTGTTTTTAAACATAGATACCACCATTAGTCATGCATTTTCACAAGTAATGAACAAGAGCCTGCATGGTGCACTAACATAAATCTGCATGGATGTCTGGAACATGGCTTGACTTTCATGTCATTGTTACCAATGCTGAAATGCACCACCTATCACCTCACTTTGCTCACATCCACTGTTTGGTATCACAAAACTCTCAGAAAGTGTTGGTGAATGTCAGTAGATGACATTTTTTTTCTGAATGGAGGAATCACAGAATCATAGAGGTTGGAAGGGACCTCCAGAGATCATTGAGTCCAATCCCCCTGCCAAAGCAGGTTCCCTACACCGGGTCGCACAAGTAGGTGTCCAGGCGGGTCTTGAATATCTCCAGAGAAGGAGACTCCACAACCTGCCAGGGCAGCCTGTTCCAGTGCTCCGTCACCCTCATCATAAAGAAGTTATTGCACACATTTGTGCAGAACTTCCTATGCTGCAGTTTCTGGCCATTTCCCCTTGTCCTGTCTCCACACACTGCTGAAAAGAGTCTGGCCTCTCCACTCTGCCCCCCACGCCTTAGATATTTATAGACCTGGATCAGGTCCCCTCTCAGTCTTCTTTTCTCAAGGCTAAACAGACCCAGCTCACTTAGCCTTCCATCTCACTCTTCCATCCAGTGTATACTTCCATATACACTTCCATTTCCGTCACTAGTTTGTTGGACTGCCCTTCTGCTGCCATCTGCTGCTTGGCAACAAAATTTAACAGAATATTGGTGGAAGTTTCAATTTCTACTGCCAATACAACTAATATCCACTTCTGACATCATGAATTAACATAATAAAATAGATGGCATTACTTTCAGAGCAGCCCTCATACATTGCTCTCAATTAAACTATTTTTATCCTTCATGCTGCTATGCTTCTGCACCCCATGAGATTGATACCAGTAGGTATAATTACCCATGTGGTCTAGTAGTGATTAGCTCAAGACAATAATTATGTATCCTTCTGATAAGCACTGAGCTCAGTCTACTTTATATATTACCTGTCATTATCAGATTGAGCCCAGAAGGCAAGAGAGGTGAACAAGTGTCTAATAGGTAGATTATGATGGAGTTTGAAAGTTAAGCTATTCAGTATTTTATGAATCTTTTTGTGCATACCATGATGCCATTCATTGCAAGTATTTCCATAACAAGATAACAAAATCTAGAAGTTTCTGAATGTTTTGGTTTTGGATTTAATTTATGTGTGCATGTGTCATTTAATTCACATTAGAAAAGAACCATAGAATGATAGATTGAAAGAGACCTTAAAGATCATCTAATTCCAAACCCTCTGATGAAGGCAGAGACACCTTCCACTAAACGTCAGCTAGATGATTTTTATTGACCCAATTGCAGAAATTAGCTGAAGGAAAAATGAGATATTTTTATTTTTAGGAATCAAAAAATTAAGGACAGAGCCTCATTTTAATGGGCATATACCACAAAGGCATATTGTCACAGAGTTAACTAGATCAATTTATGCCCGTGACAGGGGGCAGTAGGCCCCTGCCCTCCCCACCCCCTGCCTGGCCCCACAAAATGGGGGAAGTAAGGAAAAACAAAACAGCAGCAACAATCTACGGAGGTAAACTTATTTTACTAACTATGATATCGGAATGCAAGATAACACAATATAATACAATCTAATTGAAATTGAGACTAATAAATCAAATAAGATATGAGAGAGAGTTCCCGAGACCGAGTCAAACCTGAAAACTTGGAACGGCTCAGAAAGCACCCTCCAGCACCCACTGCCAGGCAGTAAGAGACCGCCCCACCCGGTAGGGTCAGATCCCATGACTTCCGTAATGTGTAGGGATAGGTACGTAGAATTAGAGCATTAACACTTTAATTCCAGTACATGATGTTTTGATGTGTAATACTGAAAATCAAAAAAACATAAAACCATGACATTCCACCCCTTATTCTACATCATTATATCATGTTTAATATATACATACATACATACACAAACAAACAAAATGATTAAAAATTCATCACACACACATGTCTATATACATATACATAGAATTACTGTTTGCACTCCCCCAGCATCAAGTTTCCTTGTGGTACACATCCCCATTTTTCTGCATTACCCACCAAGTGGACCCTGGTCCCTGGGCAAAAACAGTACCACCATGATACATATCAACTGTTACTCTATGAATGATACTTTGCTCTTTCTGCTAATTATAAAACAAGCATCTAAAGAAGAAATTGTGTCAATCTTTATGACTAATGTATTTGAATGCTTCTATTCCTTCTGTGCTGCACCAGGACTCTGACTTCACTATGTATTTAGCCAGTTTTACAAGGAACTGATGAGACTTCAGTCTTTGTCAACCCAGAAATAAACTGGTTCTTGACACTAGGGTTTTCTCATTGATTAAATTGTCATGGTGTATTCACAGCCTAAATGCTGCCTTCTGGTCACTGTCCTTTTTTTTTTGTGTGTGGAAAATGACCTTTGTGAATTAATTGCATACCCCAGATGTGTCAAAATGAGGTGGAAGCAGCAGTCCAAAGCAATAACATTCTAGGAATGATTTGTCCCTTGATTCTCCTGTGAACTTTACAGGGGGGGAGGGGGCAAGTGTCTTTCAACTACCTCTATGTGACTTATCGAGCTTTCAAAGATTTTTAGAAAGTTTATAATTTTATAAGAATACCTTATTTCATGCAAATACAGAAACATATTACATTGAATTTAAATTTCTGGCATATAGCACATTCTGGCTGCATTCCAGCTTTCTCCAATATACTGCGGGACGTACATGGGATATCACTGAAGTGAAACTAAAGTTCCTCCCCTACCTTGCAGAAGTAACTAATAATTCTCTGAAAATAGATAATTTGATGCAATTTATGTTTTCCTTGCAACTTTGATGACAACAGAAGTTTTTATCAAAAACAAAGCAGATGGGGTATATGGGAGGCTTGCATGAATGCCTAATTTTCTCTCAACTCATGTACTAGTCACACGTATCTCTAGCTCTCTGAAATCCCACCTGTTTGGATACAGATTGTCCAAGTGCCTTGGAGTGGTGGCTAAGTTATATAGTACAACTGGAAGGGTACAGGAATGCCACAGCTTCATGTACTAGGTAGGCTGCATGGTTGTCCTATCAGTCCAGTGGGCTATCTCTGCTCAAAAACGGGCATGATTGCAGTTCTCAGTGGAGCTTGGTGGGACAAGATTGCTGACTAAAAGATTATAGAAAATACGCATTCTGTCTGGTTTTAAACAAGTTTTTCTTTAAATATTATTTATCTTATGAATTCACCTTTTAATTTATTCATTCTGTTTTATAATGAAAAGAATGTTAAATATGCTAAAATTTCTACAAGATGAAAATTCAGGATTAAAATGAGTTTTTTGAAGAATAAAAAAAATTGATTTCAAAAGAAAAAAAGAAACTAGGAACAATAACAACAAAAAAGGAAAATGAAAGACATTTTTATTTAGAAACAGAAATCACAAATACAGCTGTAAACATGGGGAAAAAATTAAAGTTGTAACCTGGCTGTGAGAATTGTCTCACGGTAACCTGTGGCTTCTCCAGAAGAAATGAACATTCTTCAAAATCATGCCAGAACAGAATTATCTATACAACTGTGAACCAGAAATATACTAACTACATATGAGCTACATTTCCTGTAGTCTCTTTGTATCTCTTCTTGTCTCATGTGTCTCTTCTTGTCTTATAACCAAGCAGTATATGATATCAGTTACCTCAGCTTAATATTGCATGGCTGTATTGGTGGTTCTGTAGTTGTTTTGTGCATTCTTGCAGCTTTATTCTTCCTGCCTTTCAATGGATAGCAAATTCCTGTGGATAAATAATCTCAAGATCCCATTAAAACAATTTCATATGCAACTGAACAAATAGAATTTTAAGCCCTAATTGTGAAGATTCATAGAAAAAGGTGGGATTTCCTGGTGGCTTTTTTTTTTTTCTTTTATTGTTGTTGAAAAGATACATTTATTTCTCATAGTGTTTTTTTTTTTTTTTAAACTCTATATGATATTAATATTGATATTAATTTGCAGTTGCCCACGAACAGTTTATTCACATACATAAGATGGCTCTACTAACATATACCACAGATACGTACACACATCAGTCTTGAGGATCAAACACCATTGAGGTAATTTTTTCCATTCTTTCCTAAAACTTTCCTAAAAATTTCCTAAAACAACTTTCTTAAAACAGCCTCAATATTAGATTCTCAGGGAATATGGTAGGCCACAGAATATCTTCAGAATTTATATCAGTTGAAATCCAATACAAAAACTAACTCTTCAGTTAGTTTTCCTCATGATCATGGACTAAAAGGTCAATGGGGCAATATCTTACTTTGATTTTGTCTATTTTCTGAGTATAACCAGAGAGTGGCAGTCAATGACTCAATGAATACATATAGATTAGTGTTATGTGGTATCCCTCAGGAGTCAGTACTGAGATGTTTAATTTATCAATTATATCAACAGTGAGATTGAGTGCACCTTCAACAAGTTTGTGGATTACACCAAGCTGTGTGGTGTCAACACACCTGAGGGATGGGATGCCATCCAGAGAGAGCAGCATGCTCAGGAGAACCTCATGATGTTCAACAAAGCCAAGTATAAAGTCTTGCTTCTGGGTTGCAACAATCTCCACTATCAATAGAAGCTGGAGGAGGAAAGGAGTACAACCTGGCTGAAGAGAACTGGGGGGTACTGGTGGATGGTAAGCTGCACATGAGCCAGCAATGTGTCTGCAGCTCAGAAAGCCAACTATATCCTTGGCTGCATCAAAGGAAGCATGGCCAGCAGGTCAAGAGAGGTGATCCTCTGCTCTGTACTGATGAGATCTCACCTGGAGTATTGTGTCCAGATGTGGAGTCCTCAGTACAGGAGAGACATGGATCTGTTGAAGTGTGTCCAGAGGAGGGCCACAAAATGATCCAAGGGATGGAACTGTCCTCCCTTGTCCGCCCTTGATCCAAGGGATGGAACTGTCCTCCCTTGTGAGGACAGTCAGAGAGATCTGGGACTGTTCAGCCTGAAGAAGAGAAGATTCAGGGAAGACCTGGTAATGGCCTTCCAGGATCTAAAGGGGGACTATAAGAAAGAAGGAAACAGACCCTTTAGCATGGTTTGTGGTGATAGGACAAGCAAGGTAAAATGATTTCAAGCTAAAAGAAGAGAGATTTAGACTGGATATCAGGAAAAACTTTTCTACAATAAGTGTAGCGAAGAACTGGAACAGGTTGCCCAGAGTTAGACAATGTGACCTTTAAACGTCTCTTCCAATTCAAATGATCGTATTATTCTATGAGTCTTAATATTTATTTATATGCACCACAAAACATCTGAATGACAGATTATATTACATGTTTTTATTTTGCTGTTCTTCTAATTGCTGGTTAAATTTGCAAATAAAAGTACTTCTCTTAAGTAAAAGCTTAGTGGAGAAAAAAAAAAAAAAAAGGGAAAATAGGCAAAATAAAATTGAGATATTGCCCCACTTATCTTTTAGTCCGTGGTCATGAGGAAAAGTATTTACTAAATCAAGCATAAATAACAAGGACATATATATGCTCTTTTTTTAGCATGAACTCAGTTTTCTCATTTATCAGAGGGGGTACACTCTCTTTGGCCTGTCTCTTTTGAGCAGTGTACCTGTATCTTCTTGTTATTTTTCATATCCCTTGTCAAATTTAGTTCCACCTTTGCCTTGGCATTCTTGATCTCATTTCTGCATGTCTGGGTGGCATCCCTGTATTCTCCCCAAGCAACAAGTTTCTGCTACCACTGTTTATACATGTCCTTATTCCTCAATTTGACCAAGGGGTATTTGCTCAGCTATGCTGATCTCCTGCAACATAGGATGTTTCCAGTCCTGACTAGTTACTGATACATTTGTCCTTCTAACCTGCACAGATACTCTGAGGGAGAAGTGCCCTCCTTCTGCACTGACTTTAGTGTCTGCAGGGTTGTTTTTCCCTATGTTGTCTGTCATGGTTTTGTGAGTTTTGGTTTTTGGTATTCCACATCATAACATCATGTAGTGCACTGGGACTTAAATTGTTAATGCTCCAGTTCCAGGTACCTATCCTTGTACAGCACGGAAGTCATGGGGTCTGGCCCTTCCTGGTTGAGCGGTCTCTTACTGCCTTGCAGTGGGTGCTGGAGGGTACTTTCCTAGTTTGGCCCAGTTCCATGACTAGCGGGGCAGAGGGATCCGCAGATCCGTGCCTCCTGAAAAGGGAAACATGGGATCCCAAAATAATTAAAAACAACTGCAACAATCTGAGGAGAAACAAACTAATTTACTATATATGGTATTGGAATGCAAGATAACACACAATAATACAATATAACTAGAACTGTAGCTAGTAAATCAAATATAATGAGAGAGAGAATGTCCGAAATTTGGATAGGCCTCACCATAACACTGAGATGAGATGCACAGTCTGGTTGAACAGCAGGAAGACAAAAAAAGCGGATGAAGAAGAGCACATCAGGTGACCTTGCCAGGAATTATATCTCCTCTCTATCCGCAACCCCCCCCGGGGAATGTAGTTCTTCTTTTCTTCTGGGCCCACCTGTCACAGGCATAGATTGATCTAGTTAACTCCGTGACATTGTCTCAGTTTGCTCACAGCTGATGTCTAGGTTTTTTTTTTATTCTTTCTTAAATGTTCTCTCACAAAATTGCCACCAGCCACTGAACATTGGCTCAGCTTGGGGAAGTGGTGGGTCTGTTTTGGAGCTGGCTGGAAACTATTCTGTTCAACGTGAAGGCCACTCCGGAATTATCAGAATTTATATACAAACATTAAATTAATACTTATCTTATTATGCTTTCTATAGTTAATTGTATTCTCACCTATAGTAAACATAGTATTTGTCTAGCTGTTGACTGTTCTCTGCACTGACACACTGCTAAATGAAATAGTACTCTATTACATTAAAAAAAAAAAAAAAAAAAAAAAGTATGTTAGTATTATTCTGTATGAGCTGTATGTACTATGGTTATACCACAAGTCACCTAAGATTTTCTTAGTAGTAAATAACTTCAAATGGCTTATGTACCAGCTTTAGCTCTACATTTCTGATTTACCTCATTTTATATATATAATATATATATATAAAGTTGCTAAATTCAAATTGAACAGAAATTGAACAGAATTTTCATACCAGTTGTTTTTGCTAGAAGTCATTTATGGGAGTCTTAAAAGGTTAAAACTTTACCTACTGATGCTGCATGTAAAACACTTAAAATACGTAAAACAACTTCTAACATATTTGATGATCTTAGTTCAGAAAAATGTGTGTATTGGATTTCTGTGACTTAAAAGGGGAAGACTTAAAAGTGTTTGTGTTGTCATTCATCATACTGCAAATTGGCAGCTACTTCAGCAGTAATGCTTCAGAAATTATATAGAAGTCATTCATTTGTTCTTCCTGGGCTGCAAATTTAATACAGTACAAATGCTCTAATTCATCTTCATACCTATAAATAAATATTTCACAAAATGTAAATGCTGCATTAGAAACAATGTACTTCATCTGTACTTCATGTACAGAGGAGCTGAACAGTTTTGGTGACATCAAGGTACAATTCCCTACAGATTGAATATGTTATTTTGTTTTACAGAGCCTAAAAATACCCTTTTATTTAGAAGGAGACTTTTTTTTGACTTTCTGTCTGCAGCAGACTGATATTTATTTTATTATTTTATCACTCACTACATATTGCTGTTTTTCCTCTTTAATTCTCATATCCCTGAATCTTATAATATGTTAGACAAGACACATGCTTGGATAGAGAAAGGAAAAGGGAAAGGGAAAGGGAATTGGAAACGGAAACGGAAACGGAAACGGAAACGGAAACGGAAACGGAAACAGAAAGGAGGGAAAGGGGGGGAGAAGGGAAGGAAAAAGAAAAGTCATTTTCTTAGTGGAAACTCAAATGTGGTGGATTGCATAGATAGAAAACCATTTTTATTCGTAGTATCACACTTGGACACCAAACAAATTTGTTAGACTACACGATGATAAATGACATTAAGTCATCCAAGACAATTAATAACAAAAATATTATAATGCAAAACCTTAAGAAGTGGGTTTAAAACTTGAGTTGTTATTGCTTATGTTCATTTTTAGGCTGTGTTTAACATGGGGAACACAAGTTTCCCATTTTTATTTACTATCAAAAACTAACTAGCTTTCCTCGTGGAAAAGTCCCTTTTGACATATGGGTCTTCTGCTTTGCAATGACTATTGTTCCTAGAGGAAGACTAGCATAAAGAATCACATGGATTTTTCCTCCACAGAGTTAGCTGTTCCCTCTGAGCAACAAAAATCTTTCAAATCACTCTCATAATGGGAAAACTTTGAGAGTTGGAGGGACCGTGATTTGATGGTATAGTAAACTTCTGCTGACAAGTTTAGTCACAACAAATGTCATAAGTTCCTCCTTGCACTGTCTTTGAGTTTCTTGCTCGTGGGGCTATGCTGTGTGACTACTCCCACTATACCTTTGTGACACATGTTCCCTACACTTATCACCATACTGACAGTTATCATTGCTGAAAGTCATGTAGGACAGCACTTGTGAATAAGAACGAAGCTGGTACTCTGGTGAACAAAGAAAAGGAAGTATTCTCTCACTGCACAGGAAAAGCAAAACTGTTTAGCTGAACTAATAGCTACAATTTTCATCCAGCCTTTACTACTTTGAGGGATTCAGTAAAGTGCAAGAATGATGTACATCATTTTCCACATCTATTAAAATTGTGTCTATTTTAAATCTTGAAGTATTTTTAATAAAATATATTAACAAACTCTGACAAGTGTTTAAGAAGTCATATGGATAGAGAAAGCAACTGTTCATAAATGATTGACATGAAACCCTTTTTAAAATAAATAAATAAATCAGTAATAACTGAGATTCAAAATGAGAATGCCCTTCTATATTACCAATTTCAAAGACAGAGAGGAAATCTGTGGTGGCTTAACAGTGACCCCTCTGCTTCTAACTGTGCCAGTTAGAAGAGGCAAACATCCTTTTATCACTAGTAGGCATTGGAACATAGAGTAAAAAACAACTGATTTAAGGCTCTGCTGGATATTCAACAATGCACATCACAAGTGCAAGTATATATAATGTCCTAGAGGCAAGATCTTCAGAACAACTTAGTACAGCTCGTAAAACATTAGTGGATGACATATCTGGAGGGCATGCTCCTGTAAACTGCAGTGCAGGGGGATATTGATCCTTAATTTGTTTTAGTCACCATAATTACTTGAATGTTGAATTACCCTATTTCATGTTTGAAGAAAGTGCCCTAGCCTCACTGCTATTTTTGCTAAGATCCTTTTACTGTGTCCATAAAAATGGACCTTCAAGTGAATGTAGATGTAATTCACTGTAAAAGGGCATTAGATTTAAATTCATAGGCACAGAGCAGTAGTGTTATTATTTTCTAGAAGGACTAACATATTGAGATATAAGAGAATAGACTAAATTTGTCTGCTCTTTATCAGAGAAGAGAAATCATACTTCAGTGGACTGTTTTCTTTCACAGCTGACAAATTATTTGGACTGTCATTATATGACTGCAGAAGAACAAATACAGGTTGATATTTGGAATATCTACTGTAAAATAATAAAATATCCATAAAGTTAAGTAGTTCTTTTCCAATCGTAAAATGGATCACAAGTATGTAATTAATGTAATTAATTACTATGTAATACAGTATTTAGTAGAACCACTGTATTTAAAGGATAGTTCATGAGAACAGAAGATCTATTAGTTTTTCATTCTGACTCACCAAGGATGAATGCTAATGTCTATTTTTATAAAACAAGGTAAGAAAGAACAACTGAGAATAAAAGTCTTTTCAGAAAAGTTTTGGTTATCAAACAAGTAAGATTGAATAATAAGAGAAAAAACTTGGATGAATAAAATTAAAAATGAACAGTAAAATATATTTTCCTACAGTATTTTAAATAATTTTAAAATCACTTATCATTACATTCACATTAAAAGTTATTAAAATTATACCTCTGTATTTTGAATCTAAAGTGAGAATACCATTGAAGAACATTGATAACATATTATCAGAGAATCATAGAATGGTTTGGGTTTGAAGGACATTAGAGATCATCTTGTTCCAACCCCCCTGCTATGGACAAGGACACCTTTCACTAGACCAGGTTGCTCAAAGCTCCATTCAGCCTGGCCTTGAACACCTCCAGTGAGGGAGCATTCAGAACTTCTCTGGGCAACCTATTCTAGTGTCTTGTGACTCTCACAATGCAGATTTTCTCCTTATATCTAGTCTAAACCTAAGCTCTTCAAGTTTATAGTGATTACCCCTCATCCTATGGCTACATGCCCCTATAAAAAGTCCTTCCCCAGCTTTCCTGTAGGCCCCCTTCTAGCAAGCTGCTGTAAGATTTCCCTGGAGCCTTCCCTTCTTGAGGCTAAAGTATTCTGGGTCTCTCAGCTTGTCCCTGTAGGGTAGGTGCTCCAGCTGTCTGACCCTGTGTTAGGGGCCCCAACAACAGGGGACACAGTGCTCCAGCTAGGTCTCACAAGGGCAGAGTAGAGGGGCAGAATCACAGAATCACAGAATCACAGAATCACTAAGGTTGGAAAAGACCTATAAGATCATCCAGTCCAACCATCCACCTGTCACCAATGGTTCTCATTAAACCATATCCCTCAACAACCATATCCCTCAACACCATCATCTCCCTCGACCTGCTGGCCACACTTCTCTTGATGCTACACAGAATCTGATTGGCTTTCTGGGCTTCAAGCATGTATTGTTGGATCACGCTGAGTTCGTCATCAACAGACACCCCCAAATCCTTCTCCTCAAGCTATTCTCCATCCAACCTGTATCTGTGCTTGGGATTGCCCTGCAGAACCTTGCAGTGGCTTAGTTGATCTTTAAGAGGTTGACATGGGTCCATCACTCAAGTTAGTCAAGGTCTGCCTGGATGGCATCCCTTCCCTCTTGTTTGTCAACTGCATCACACAACTTGATGTCATCCATAAACTTGCTGAGGATGCACTCAAGCCCCCTGTCCCACTGTGTTTATTATAAAATGCTATTCACTACTTTACCCTTCTCTCTTCATTTTTCTCATTAGCAGATTAGAATTTGGAAATTATCATGTGAAAATTTTGGACCCCCTAATTCAGTATTGTACCTGAGCAAAATCTCAGTACATTTAGTTAAAGCTTTATATTCAAAACTGTGCATTTTAAAAGATGGCTTGTTCTTTTCCATTTGTATTTTTACAGGATACATGAAATAAATATTTTTTTGTCATGTCAGGTTGTTAATATTATAAACATGTTAGAACCTTTTGAGGACCTATGAATATTCAAAGCTAAAGTAGAATCTATAAATAATTGATAAAATATCAAAATACTCAAAATGCTGTGCTCTAGTCTAATGTTAGATAGTGGATGGAAAGGTCACTGAATAAGACAGAATGAAATGAATATGAATTAACATTATGAAGCTGAAAGCCAGCTTGATTACTAGTATTGTGAGATACAATTCTGTCCAGAAGCTATATAATGAGGATTAATAAAAGTGGCAGGCTTGACTCTTGATTTTTGAAGTTTGATACACATGATGACATTTAACAGCTGAATTCGAAAAAAAATAAAAGGTTATTTTTAACAAAAAGAAATGCATTTAAATCTTCTGTTTCTTTACAAAGATTTAAAGATCTAATCTGGAAATAGTCTAACATTAAAGAATTGTTTTATGTCTCTCTATTTTTACACTAGTGAACAATTTTGGAAAAAAAACTCCCTGGTACAACACACATGATAAATTCCAACTGTTCTGTTTCACAATTCTTTTCATTCTTCGTATGTGAGTGTAAAGATTTTGACTAAGGGGTCTATAGTTCAATAGAGATCACTGCTTTCTACAATGATTAGAGCTCTGTTTTTCATTCTGTGAACTCCGTATTTCAGATGAAAAGGTAAAGTATCTGTTTAATTTGAATTATACAAGAAAATATGCCTAGGCAGACCAAATAACCTGTGACCATAAAGCTGAGGGCTTTTGATGATATGTGCAGATGTTTTTTGAGTGACAGAATACATTCTGGTAATTTGATTTAGAAGATTTGTTGTCAGTGGGAATGTTGTAGTTGCCTTTAGATAAGTGTTAAAATGTGCACTCTTGTTATTAAATAGATGGAGCTAGTTTAAAATGTCAAGGCTCTGACAGACTGGTAGGAAAGAAATCTTTCTATTGTGATGCCTTTAAAATAGCTGGAGGGTAAGACAGAAACTATTCCAAGTGACTTTGATAGAAACTCGGGAGAATGAATTAGGGCAATTTTCTGCTCCCATTTACACCAACATAAATCTGGAGAGACTCCAATGAAATAGATAGCTAATCCAGAATATAATCAGAGAAAAATTCCACTTTTTCTTATTAGCATTAGAGAACATGTTATAATGTTGTAAGTTATAATTTTGTGCCCTAATAAGTGAATGTTACTCAGAGCTTCCATTTAGAGTAGAATTTACTGATAATCTGCATTTAGCTGTTGCTTTAATAGATGATATGACCTTTTTAACTCTCTCTCTTTTTTTTTTTTTTTTTTTTTTTTTCCCTCTTTCATCAGACCACTTTTCTCTCAATCCTACAGCTAATTCTTTTGTGATCTCAAGCAAGGTTTCATTGTTCATAGGGCGACACTAAGAAACAGCTGATATACACCTCTCTCTCACACTGGGTTACAATGAAATCTCTGTAAAGAAGGCCATCTGTGCTTAAGGCTACGATTCAGCCCCATGTTGTTGTTGTGCAGGTTACACACTGTTCACTATCTAGTTTACACAATACATAAGAGACATGACACCTGCCCCAAGCAGTTTGCAATCTAAAATTAGATATGCTACAGTGAGTGGGAATAACATGTCATGATTTTTGTTGCAGTTAAGAGCTGGTGGGCTCATAAAACAAACCAGAACAAAACAGAACAAAGAGAAAAACAAAAACAAAAGACGAAAAAGAAGGAAAGAAGTTATGATTAAAAGTTTGCATGAGTTTTCATCTTCCAGTCTTACTGCAGCTAAAGGTATTGTCAAAGGCCTCCCAGTGCTTGATGTAATTTGCCTAGATTAGAGATTGTGGACACAAGTTAAAGAACATAAGAGGATACTATAATAATATACCATTGAGAAATATGACCTATCAGCATCATTAGATCATTTTAATTGCTGTAGGAGACATGATGTAGTTTTGTAGTTATAAAATTATAGCATTGAGGTGACAACTAATTTAAGGAGTAAAGTAAAATAGCTGGAGAGATTTTCCCAGGCAGTATCCTCCAGTACTGAGAATGCAATTAAATCTGGAGTAAGTAGGATTTGCGATTGATAATCCATTAAAAAATACTGTTTAGCACACTCTGAACTGTTTGCACTGAGACATTGAGTAGCTTGAAACAGAATACCTGTTTGGAGAAAGACAGACATAAATCTATATTTTTAGTGTTTACTTTCAGATTGAACATGAATAATTAAATTTATGTAGTTAATAAAGCTTAATTTCCTAGTACTTGAACAATACTTGGAAAATGCAAAGCTATTGTTTGTTCATGCATAAGAGAGTATTATTATCCTATACTCTTCTCAGGAAAGATTCATTTGGTTCTTTAGTCAAATTTAAGATAAGTCTAAAAGAAAAGATGAGAAGAACTCTAATTAATCCACATGGTACACTCACTCATCTTCTGGTTGGCACTCGTCAACTTTTGTGTATTAAGAGCATCCACTTTTCTAAGTTTATGTGTCAAAAACATCTAAACACCTGGAATGAATGAGGACCAGCACAGCATGAGGATAAACCCACAGTAGTCTTTTTTCATCCATTCAGATTCAGTTTGAACAGCCATTATAGTATTTATTATAAAGACTCTCTGATACGTAAGCTTCCTTCTGTCCTGAGACTGAACTGCAACTATCCAGTTTAAATAAATTTCAGATTGCTCTGGCAGAGTAGGAAGTTACACAGTGTTCCAGTGATGTGGGACAAGTGCTATTGACATTGTTTATTAAAAGTAATATTATATCTTACTAAAGCAAATAGAAAGTAGGTAATTTTATACAGCCAATTTTTATTTTTTATTAATCAGGAACCCTTCCTTTCCTTTAGAAATTAAAGTCTGGATAGCAGTAAAACAAATTTTGTTACATTCCAATTAAACTATTTTCTTCAGAAGAAATTGTTATCATTAGGAAAAGGTGATAACTCATGTCTGTCTAGTCAAAACTGCATTGAATTTGTAACATAATGGAGCCAGTGGGTGAAGTAGGTAGTGGTGAAAAAAGGGTTGAAATGAATAAAGAGATATATTTTGATCTTCTAAAGAAGCTTTAGGTTTTCCTTTTTAGAATCAGACACACAGATGTCTCTGCTTCCTTGTCATAGCTTCTCCAATTAGAGACTGTGTAACTTGAAACTAAGTCTAATTTGAACTCATAAAAACTTCATCTTCTGAAATCTGTGTGATCTTTGAGTTTTACGTAGTACATAAATAGCCCTAACCAAGGTTTCTTCAGCTACACAGCTTCTTAATTATTTATTGCTCTCTCATTTCTGTTGCTCTGCTTTTTGTAAGATTTGATTTTAAACTACAGTCTAACTAGAACAAACACTTATGTAAATGAAAAAATTAGATCCTTAAACACTTAAGAGAACTGCAGCACATTAAACTGCTACTAGGAAATACACACACACACACACAAAAATCATTTAATTCCAGAATAATTCAACATCTGCTAACAAATTTAGAGAAGATACTGAATTTATTTATCAGTAGATCTGTAAATGCTCTGCATGTGGCAGGTGGTATTTTTATGAAGCAGAGAACAAAACAGGAAAATAAAAAGATGAACCTAATAACTCCTTTACCCAAGGTAAAGGAGATTGCTTCAATATATACAGAAATATAAACTTTTATTTTGGGAATATTTTGTTGTTGTTGATACACTTTTTTTTTTTTTTTTTAACATTTTATTATAACTTTGAAGCTCATTTCATTTATTATTACATGTTGAGTTTTCTGTGTTAAATTTGCTATCTCATTGATGCAGTTATAACATTTCTGACACTGCATAAGGCAGTTTTTTTCTATGAAACATTTTAAAGAGTATTACATTACTGCAGAGTCTGGGGAAAGAGCAAGAGATTTCATGGAAGGCTACTGATTTCTAGAATGTTCAGTTTGTGTTGCAAAGAACAATATATAAAATTTGGAAATATCACCTGAGTTAGCACAATTGTCAGATGACAGGCACATGCATATCACTAATTTCTCAAATGGGTCACTTATAAGAATGTTTGCTTCTGTCATGTCTCAATCTCTTTTCCATGACATGTCTGGTGCTGGCCAAGAATCGAACTGCATGATGTGGAATACTGATGAAAAACCATGAAACCATGACAGCTTCCATCTTCAGAATATGGGAGTTAAGGAAAATAATCTCTGAAGCACGAATTCACAATTCTAATCCTTCAGATCAAAAGTTTTTGTAATAGTTGATCTAGTAAAGCATTACAAATGTGATCACAATTTCTGAAAACAAACTACAGAAGAATTGCTTTTTTATCAGTTTAAGTTTATACCTAATTGCAGTGGACAGATGATTTCCATATCATATAAACATAAATGATTTGCTGTTGTTACGTCTAACTGTGCAAATGATTGATTGTGAAACATAGATAATGAATATTAAGCATAAAAACAGAAGTTGATGGTTCATAGAAGTAGAAAAACCTGGGTAAAGGATATCCAATTCTGAATTAATCTTTTCCTGAAACAGTTGACATTATGCAGAAAGAGAAGGATGGTAGACACACAATGGCTGAGCAAGTCAGTGGCAGCTTCCAATCCCATTCTAACCCTATAAGACTTTAGTGAAAATCCTTTATTAGCCAGTTAGCTAAATAAATGTAACCAGCTCTTTTAGCACTGTGGAATGCTAAAAGAGTGGATAAAAAACTGAACATAAACCAGTGGTGTGCTCCTGCAACTCAGAAGGCCAATGGTATCCTGGACTCCATCAGATGAGGGGTGGCCAGCAGAGAGAGAGGTGATTGCCCCTCTCCACTCTGCCCTCATGAGGACCCATCTGGAGTACTGCATCCACATCTGGGGCCCCCAGTACAAGAAAGACAGGGAGCTGTTGGAGAGGGTCCAGAGGAGGGTCACAAAGATGATCAGGGGTCTGGAGCACCTCTCCTACCGAGACAGACTGAGGGAGTTGGGCTTGTTCAGCCTGGAGAAAAGAAGACTGAAAGGAGACCTCACTGCAGCCTTTCAGTATTTAAGAGGGGATTATAAAAATGAGGAGAATCAAGTTTTTACAAGGGTAAGTGATAGGACAAGGAGGTGTTCAAGGCCAGATTGGATGGGGCCCTGGGCAGTCTGGTCTAGCATTAGGTGGAATGGTTGGTGGCCCTGCATGTGGCAGGGGGGTTGGAGGTTCATGATCCTTGAGGTCCCTTCCAACCCTGGCAATTCTGTGATTCTGTGATTCTGTGAATGGTTTTAAGTTCAGGGATGGAAGGGGAAGTTCTTCACAGAGAAAGTGGTGAGGCACTGGAACAGGCTGCAGAGAGGTTGTGGATGGTGTTCAAGACCTCCAGGTTGGAGGGGGCCCTGGGCAACCTGGTCTAATACGAAATCTGGAAGTTGGTGGCCCTGCCTGAGGCAGAGGGTTGAAACTCAGTGACCCTTGGGATACCTTCCAACCAAAGCCATTCTATGATTCTGTGATACTATGATTCAGTGTTGTGATGATTCAATGATTCAGTGACTCAGTGATTCTTCGGCTATACTGTTAGCAGCAAGACTGATAATTCTCTATTCAGCAAGGTTCCTAGAATGCTGGTATTTTGTTTGTTTGTTTGTTTATTTCAGTACATTCTCACTCCATTTTCTCATTATGCACATTGAGCATTTTTTCATTGCACTCTGAGGTCTCTGTCAATTCAAGGCAAGATAGAAATTCCTGACTGATATCCTTTTTATTCCTTTCAAAGTGGTGTCTGTTCCTGAGACGATAAATAAAGCAAAGAGATTACTTTGTATCTATTTAGAAAATAATTCTATTCAGATGTTTCTAATTTTTTTTTTTTTTTTTTTTTTAACTTGCACAGGAAAAATGGGGAGGATGAGAGTTTGTCCATGTAAGTCAATTTCATACAAGTTGGAACACACTGTAGTAGTTCAGATTCTATAGTAAAAATTACACTACTGTGAATTACTTCACTGTGATATATCATTCGATTTAGGCTCTGAACTGAAACAATCAAACAAACAACAACAGCAATAACAAAAAAAACCACGATGTTATCAATTTATTGCTAGCAACAGAAAAATTTTGAGTAATTAATGCCCCACCAATATTTGAAGAGAAGTTGCCCACTTTTCATTGATGGGTATTTAAAATTGTTAACATAAATAGTTCTGTGAAAACAAAAAAATAAATTAAATCAATCAAAGATCTGTCAAGACTACTATAAGGAGAAGTATTTGAATCCAAAATATTAACAAAATAATTATACCACTAAAGATTTCTTGCAGATGGATAGTATTAGAGATTTTTATTGTGAATATAATTCCTATATAAAGTTCCCAGAGTGGACACAGTGCTTATGGCTGCTGCAAACTTGTATCATTTTTGCATAAGCATGTATATTTATGTATTTATATTACTCTATCCGTTCAAATAAGTAAAGAAAGCAAAATCAATGTATCTAGATAAATTATTTTTAATATGAGATGATCTGTAGTCATACATCTCTTAGAAATAGATCCAGGATATCTTCATACAAGTCATGCAAGTTTTAACTTTCAGTACATATAATTTTAGAATAGTGCTGGTGTTTTTAGTTTTGACCAACGTTTGATGATATATTGTAACCATATATTGTATGGTTCTGAAACTAATTGCACATGTAATTCCAGTTGACATACTTCACTGCAGGATCTTGAATCTGTTTCTATTGTAAGGGAAAATGGCGAGTAACATTTAACCTTGGTTTTAATCTATTCAACCACATTGAATATACTGAACAAAAATGTAAAACACTCATTATATAAAGTCATTTAAGCATAGATCACCACCAAACTGATGATAGAGATGTCTACACATCATATTTCAGAAATATTTTTGGAAAAGCCTTATACATATATATAGATGTTATATGTACATGTTAATAGAGTAGCTTCTTCTTTCAAGAAAGTTAGGCATCTGATATGAAAAAAAAGAATTTTGAGGGAATCAGAGTATAGCATTAGATGGTCAGATTGGTGTAAGTGGAATCTTCAGAAGTTGTATCCACATTCAGACACAGTGTAAGTGTATATTCTTCACCTAGATTCTCAAGCAACCTTTTCAATTTCATACTGAAACTTGAAATACGAAACCATTCTGATTTTTTTTTTTTTTTTTTTTTCTCCCTACTGCTCTCCTAGAATACTCAGTTTAGGATTATAACATGAAAGAGTATGTTTATGACTATGTGCAGTGGACCTGGCATATATTTTTATACAACGTGAGAACAAATTTATTCCTGATAGTCTTCACAGTATCATTTGTTTGCTGTGTTTTGTTGCTTGAAAATAAATCATAGCCTTCTTGTTATTCAATTGTATTTAGCTAAGAAGATAAAAAACAAAAGTTTTGAATTTTACATTATAACTGCTTCTAACAGTTTGGAAAGCTGTCTTCATTGAAACAATCATGAGAAAGCCTTTATATGATGATTGAAACATGTTCTACCATGAAAAATGTAAAATATTTTTTACCCAGGATTAACAGATTGGAAAATATATTTATTATTACATTGTCTTTTCTGTACATTTTCCAATACTTCTTGCTACAAAAGGTGGCAAAACTTTAATTTTACTGTCTGGTTGGTTTAAAACAAACTCCTTAAACTCAAGGAAAGTACTTTTGTATTTAAAGTGCATTTTACAAGATGACAGAAAAAAATCCTGGAATGATTTTTTTTTTTCATTTTCATAAATATTTATGGAGAAAATTAGCTCTTGTCTTTAAAATGAAACAACCTAAAATACTGCTAAAATTTCTTTCTATAAAATATACTACTATATATAATATTAAGACCTAAAAAAATCTCATTTAAAAGAGAGAGGAAGAGAGAGAGAAAATCTGTCTTTTACCATACCTTTTGCTGAATACTGAATTAGAATAAAACTACAAATTACCCCTGGCTATATGGAGTGCCACTACAAATTCCCATTGTATCACAAATATGTGGGTTACTTTTTGCATAAGTATTACTTGAGGCCTTTTTCTCATCAGAAAACAAGAAACTGAATATGTTAGTAGAGTGGTTGCCCTTATGAACCATCAAGATTTCTGTGATGAACCTTTTTATTTTCCCCTCAGAATAGTATTTCAGATCTTATTTATTTGCTGATAATACTTCTTTCTCTCAGGCTGACCTAGCAAACTGTGTACACTTGAACATCATCCTGAACAAGAAGAAAATATCAGCTGAGGCTTGGAAAATGCTCAATTTCAGGTAGTTAAGGAACTTCCAGGTATCATCTCTCTCTCTTTTTTTTTTTTTTTTTTTGCATATTGTTGTGAGTTCATGAGTATTCCACACCATAATATCATGTAATGTGCTGGGAGTTAATGCTCCAGTTCTGTGGATTGTTGATATTTCTGGGTACCTGGTCCTCAGAAGGGAAGAACTACATACCCCAGGAGGCTCACTATTCCTTTTCCATTTTCCATGCAGAGGGAAAGATAAAAGTGTCCACAGGTCAAAAGACTCCCCTTTTTCCTTTTCTGCTTGTCTCTGCAGCATATATGCTTGCTCTTGCCTTCAGCATCAGAGTAAGGCCTTCAATTTTTGGACACACTCATTTTCTTTGATTTATTAGCTTTAATTCCAATTATATTTTATTATATTGTGTTATCTTTCATTCCAATGCCTTTTTTAGTAAATCAGATTTCTTCCTCAGATTGTTGCTGCTGTTTTGCTTTTAGACCCATCTTCCTACCCTTTACTGTTTTCCCCTTTCCTGGAGCATGGGTCTTTGGGTCCTCCCACTCTATTAGTCATGGATCCAGGCCAAAACAGCCCATAAACCGCTGACACTTATCTAGCCTCCTTTTGAGGTCTTGACATGCTTGAAGTCATATGCTTGAATGTCTCCATGTGCTTGAAGTCATATGCTTGATTCCCATCACATTAGGAAGGATGCAATGATGTGTGTGTGGCTACGTAGGGACTGTGAAGTGAGACTGCTGCCTTTCTATGTTCTCTTTTCTCAGCTTTCCACTCTAAAAACACTTCACTACATATCTTGCAGTGGCAAAGCAAAGGCTGACCTCCTGTTTCAGGCATGGAAAGTATTTTTTTTTCACATAGCAAATATACTTTACAATAGGAAATGTAGTATTTTTAGGAGAGTTGGGACAGCTCTATTTAATAATGAGGGCATACACTTTTTCTGGTTCATTTATAATTGCTGTGCCTGTAAGTCAGAAAAACAATGGACTTCTTCAAGTTCTCTGTGAACCACTGCATTGATTTAACATGGATCCTACATATTCACTGTGAGAGTACTTGTCACTGTCAGCTTCTTTGGACAGTTCTCATCTCTCCTACTTCCAGTGTGAAGGAAATAAATTTACATATTCAATTGCTAAAATACAAATTTCTCAGAAAGTCTGACAATGTAAGTTTAGAACAGCTTGTCAGCTTACACACAAATCCAGTAGCTCTATGTTGTTTCTTCATATATAATACAGAGACAGTACAGAGAGTACGAGGCAGGGATACTTGTTCCATCTGATTAATATTAAGATGAAAAAAAAAAAGACCAAATAGGCACAGGAAACTTATCAAATGTTGGAAATTGCAGTACTATTAAATGCTGTTGAATGAAACTTGTAAAAAAGACATGGCTAAAGCACACTTTACTCATCTAAAGTAAACACTCATACGCAACACAGTGTTTGACAAGCTTTCCTTTTCATGATCAATGGTACCTACAATGATGTAGATAGTTAGAAATCACAGTATCTACAGAAGCAACAATAGAAATACCCATGAAAACAAATTTAAACAGGAAAAGTAGTGGCAACACATAATCATCTACATTAACAAATCAATGTTAAATTAAACAGATCATATTCCAATACACTTTATTTCAGAAACAATTTATGATTTTTATAAACAAATAAAAGATAGAAAATATTGACTATTTTTAAAAAAATATTTCAAAGAATGGAAATATTGTTACTGTTTGGAGAATGATAAAGCTTAATTTTTCTTTTTTTTCCATTAAAAAGCGAATTTTAAAATAAGATCTATGAAAAAAAATAAAAAGCAAACATATTCTAGACTAATCAATTAGGAAGAAAAGAAAAAGAAAAAGAGAAAAAAAAGTAAATATTTTGGTAGATATTAGAAGTACGGAATTCTGAGACGGTATAAAAATTGGTTGTCTCAAGGCAGCTAAAATACAGAAGACAAAGCACATTAAGTATGCTAAAATAAAGGACAGGTTGCATTGTATTCACTTTTGAAAACCCACGAATTCTTTCAGATGATTGTTTTCATTCTGTGATCTCTTCTTCATCTTGTTATTATATAACCCAATTTCTGCTACAGCATTTTCTGCACAATGTTACTTCCTCAAATTAGGATGTAAATCTCATTTTTATATCTCATACTACAAATTCCTATCTGGATGCCCTCTGTTTTCTAAGTTCCTTCATTGCATTCTCTCATCTGAAAAAGCAAATCTCACTATGACTTTGCCTATTGCAATCAGCAAAGGAGATGCAGGAACCCCAGAATCCCAGAATCACAAAACTGTAGGGCATGGAAGGGACCTCCAGAGATCATCTAGTCCAACCCCTCTGCCAAAGCAGGCCCCCTACAGCAAGTTGCACAGGTAGGTGTCCAGGCAGTCTTGAAGTCTCCAAAGAAGGAGACTACACAACATCCCTGGGCAGCCTGTTCCAGTGCTCCATTACTGTGAAGAAGATCTGACACACATTTGTGCAGAACTTCCTATCCTTCTGTTTGTGACCATTTCCCTTTGTCCTATTGCCGCACATCACTGAAAATACTCTGGCCTCATTTCTTTGCCTCCCACATCTTAGATATTTGTAGACATTAATTAGATCCCCTCTCAATCTTCTTTTCTCAAGGCTGAACAGACCTAGGTTTCTCAGCCTGTCCTCATAAGAAAGACGCTCCCAGACTTTATCATCTTCGTGTCCCCTCACTGGACTGTTTCGAAGAAACTCCTTCCAGGAACCATATAACAGAGTAGAAACAAGTGGTGGATTCTCATCAGGTCAAAAGTAAAGTGGTGTTCACAAAAATAATAAATAGGAGGTGCAGTAAGGTTCATGTAGAATCTCTTTTATTTATTTTTTTAATTTTTCCTCTACTTACTAGTATGACAAAGCAAGCCTGAGAATGCTTCCATATTGTGTTTGTGATTTTTTCTCATTTTTATTATTGCTCTAAACACTTCAAAGGAGTTCTCATACAGGGATTTTTAAACATATGCACAGTATGGGAGCAGGAAATACTTGTAAGATTTCAGTATATTAATCTAGCTGGAAATTATTTACAGTAAATAAATAAACATATGCCACATCTGGGAATTTTCAAATTGTACTGTACACCTGCAGATTGCATGGATGAACTCTTTTCATACTCATAGACCATATTTAATTCAATATAATTTATGTAGACCATATGCAATGTCAACACTTTTCACTTTTCTTTTCAAACTAGGTTTCATAACAGAACAGTTACATATAACTTGTATAGAATCTTCCACCAGTCAAACCTGTTCAAAGTCCAGGTTTGTAGTGGTTAAAACAGGAACCTTTTCAAATGAAGCATCCCTGGTTCCACGGGTAATAAAGTACTGCAAAATTACTTTGGACAAACACAGTACAATGGAACACAATATTCCAGCAGCAAAGCCTAATATTTTTTCAATGTAATAGAACAAATTAAGATGTAGTGGTTCTCATTTCAAACAGAATAAATGCATCCCAAAAGGCAAACTTGTTAAAAAAGCAATTCAAGCTTGGAATCTTTTCAACTCATTGGCACATTTATATCCTGCACAGACAATACTCTTTCTATGAGAATGGGATTTTGTTTTTTATACCTCTTTACTCTTGTAAAATTTCACTAAAGCGTAGCACATGATCAGTGTGAAATTTGTAACTGAATATTAACAAACTATTTCTGAAGAAAAATAAATAAATAAATAAATTGTAAGCATGGTTCCAGGTTTTAGAATAACAGCTATGACATAAATATTGCAAAGACAAAGACTCTTCCCATCTCCATAATCAGCATGGGTGAATCATGCATATTCTTCCTTTAGCTTGAAATTTCTGCAGTTCTTTTTATTTTTTATTTAAATTCACCATAACAGTAACAAGACTCGTGCATGGGCATCCGTAGTCAAAATTAGCAGTAAAAATGCCTGTCTCTTATGACTGAATTTGACAAATTTCTGCCAGTTCTTCAATAATAAACCCAAAATAAAGCTCTTGCTTTTTAAAAAATGAGATCTGAAAAATATAAAAAAATCCATTTATTGAAACAGCCCTCATATTTAAATAGTTAAGCTTATGAAGTTCAACAGGGAAAATTACTAAGTCATGCACCTAGATAGCAAACAACCTAGGCAACAGGAAATGCTGGGAATCACCCATCTGGAAAGCAGCCCTGCAGAAAAGGTGCTAGGGTTCCTAGTTGACAATGACATGGCCATAAGCCAGCAATGTGCTTTTGCTGCTAAGAAAGCTAATGCCTGGTCTGCATTAGGCAAAATACTGCAGACCAGTACAACACATCCTTCTGCTCTACTTAGCCCTAGCAAGGCTGCACATGGAGTGGTGTGTCCCATTCTGCACTACTCAGTACAACATGGACATGCTAGAAATAGTCCAATGGAGACCTGCCAAGATGATCAAGGAACTGGATCACCTCTCCTATCCAGATAGGCTGAAAGAATTGGGATTGCTCAGTCTGATTAAGAGAAAGTTCAGAGGTGTATTCCTTCCAACCTAAAGCATTCTGTTATTCTGTGGAGAGTTTGTCTTAGGGAGAGAAGCTGCTCTTCAGATACCTGTTCCTCTTCACTTACTACCTTTCCAAATGTATAGAGATAGAGGAGGAAGCAGCAGCAGCTACTATTTGTTTGTTTGTTTTCTTAGTTTGCCATTTGCTTATTTTTCTATGCAGTTATCCAGGATGTAAGTAACTGAAAACTTCTGCTATTTGTAGAATGTTTTTAATGCTTCTGTGTCCAGCGTGTCTATGTCTAGTGCTTCTTGGTCTAATTCTACGTAGTTCATACTCTATGTTCTATGCTACTATTATGTCAGCTCAGGGTAGTTGAAGAATTTTAACTGAAGTAGTAGATCATTGAGATTGTAGATTGTGTTCTAGATCCTCTAGAAATGCTTAGTGAGAAAAAGGGGGGAAGAAAAACAAAAAGGAAAGATTAAGACTGTTACAAATTTATTCCTAGAGAGATCTGGAAAGTGGAGAGCCATATCTGATGAATAAGTAGAACATATAATAAAAGATATCATCAGTAAATACGTAGATAAATACAATAGGTTGGGGAAAAATGAACAAAGCTTTTCTACAGGAAAATAATATCTTAGCATTTTGTTAGAATTCTTTGAGACAGTCAGTGAACATACAGGTAAAGATGGCCTGGGTTGATATAACCTATTCTCATTTCACATGGTTATGTCTCTGAAGAAGCTAAGCAAGTAAGTTTTACTATTAAGACCTGTCAGAGAATAACAGAATCACAAAATGCCCAGGGTTGGAAGGGACCTCAAGGATCATAAATCTCCCACCCCCTGCCACAGGCAGGGCCACCAACCTCCATGTTTAATATTAGACCAGTCTGCCCAGGTCCCCATCCAATCTGGCCTTGAACACTTCCAGGGACAGGGCATCCACAACCTCTCTGGGCAGCCTGTTCCAGCACCTCACCACTCTCTCTGTAAAAAAAAAAAAAAACTTCCCCCTGACATCCAACCTAAATCTCCCCTCCCTCAACTTAAAACCATTGCCCCTCATCCTGCAGTTATCCACCCTTTCAAAGAGGTGATTCCCCTCCTGTTTGTAGGCTCCCTTTAGGTACTGAAAGGCTGCAATTAAGTCACTCCACAGCCTTCTTTTCTCCAGGCTGAACAAGCCTGCTCCTTCAGCCTGTCCTCATAGGGGAGGTGCTCCAGTCCCCTGATCATCTTTGTGGCTCTCCTCTGGACCCTCTCCAACAGCTCTCTGTCTTTCTTGTACTGGGGTCTCCAGACATGGACATTCCAGATACTCCGGATGGGGCCTCACAAGAGCAGAGTAGAGGGAGACAATCACCTCCCTGCCCCTGCTGGCCACCCCTCTTCTGATGGAGCCCAGGATAACATTTGCCTTCTGAGCCGCGAGAGCACACTGCTGGCTCATATTCAGATTTTCATCTATCAAGACCCCCAGGTCCTTCTCTGCAGGGCTGCTCTCAAGGACCACTCCTTCCAGTCTGTATGGATGCTGGGATTCCTCCAGCCCAAGTGCAAAACCTTGCACTTTGCTGTGTTCAATCTCACACCTGGGCCCACCTTTCAAGCCTGTTGAGGTCCCTTTGAATGGCATCCCTTCCTTCCACCGTGTCAACCGCATCACTCAGATTGGTGTTGTCAGCAAACTTGCTGAAGGTGCACTTGATTCTGTCATTGATAAAGATGTTAAAGAGCACCGGTCCCAAGACAGACCTGTGGGGGACACCGCTCATTTCCAGCCTCCATCTGTACATAGAACCATTGATGACCATCCTCTGTTTGCAACCTTTCAACCAATTTCCTATCCATCGAGTGGTCCACCCATCAAATCCACATCCCTCCAATTTGGAGATAAGGATGTGATGGGGAACATGTCAAAGGCCTTGCTCAAGTCCAGGTAAATGACATTGGTCACCTTTCCCTTGTCCACCAATGCCGTCATTCCATCATAGAAAGCCAAGATTGGTCAAACATGACCTTTCCCCGGTGAAGCCATGCTGGCTGTCTCGGATCACATGTTCATTCCTCATGTGATCAAGCATGTCGTCCAGGAGGGTCTGTTCCATGATCTTCCCAGGCACAGAGGTGAGACTCACCGGCCTGTAGTTCCCGGGGTCCTCCATGCTCCCTTTCTTGCAAATGGGAGTGACATGACCCTTTCTCCAGTCATCTGGAACCTTACCTGACAGCCATGACTTTTCAAATATGATGGAGTGCAGCTCAGCAACCACCTCAGCCAGCTCCTTCAGAACCCTGGGATGCACGTCATCTGGACTTGTACGCATTCAGTCTCAGGAGGTGGTCTCAGACTTGCTCCTCACAGTGGGGGGGATTTACCGCCCCGGTCCCCATCTAGAGGTTTAGGGATGCAGGGTTCAGGTACGTGAGAAATATTGGAATCCTGGCTGCCAGTGAAGACCAAGACAAAGAACTCATTCAGTACCTCAGTCTTCTCTTCATCCATTGAAGTCAGTTCTCCTTTTACATTTACCAAAGGAGGTACACTCACTTTGGCCCGTCTCTTCTGGCCAATGCACCTGTAGAATTGTCCTATTGTTTTTCACGTGTCTCTTGCCAAGTTCAGTTCTGCCTGTGCCTTGGCTTTCCTGATCCCATGTCTGCAAGTCCAGACGGCATCCCTGTATTCTTCCCAGGTGACACACCCTTGTTTCCAGAGCTTGTACGTGCCTTTCTTCGCCCTCAGTGTGCCCAGCAGATCCTTGCTGAGCCAGGACAGTTTCCTACCTCCTCTGCCCGCTTTCTTATTCAGAGGGACGGAGAGCTCTTGTGCTCTCAGAAAGGCATCCTTGAAGAGTAGTCAGCTCTCCTTAACATCTTTTTTTTTTAAAGACAGCATTCCAGGGGATCTTGGCCAACAATCCACTGAACTGCTTAAAGTTCGCCCTTTCAAAGTTCAGGGTCCTGACACCACTCTTTGCCAGGCCCACATCCCTCGAGATCACAAACTCGACCAGGGCGTGGTCACTGCAGCCCAGGCTGCCTCCAACCTTACCACCTTTAGCTGTGTTCCTGAATCAAGAAATGCAATGCTTTCCATGTCCAATAAGGATCTTCAAGTTTGCTTATATCAGTAAGTTTCTTGGAGCAATGAAGAAGAGGGCTAACTATGGAAAATCGTACAAAGCTGAATGATAAAGCAATGAAACTCGTACAGGTAAGTGCTAAATCAAGAAAAATTGTATTTTCACATTTATAGTCATGAATTTTAAGATGACTACCCTGAAATTAGATGTTGGAGTTATTTTAGTTAATTGCATGGAAATAGCTTATCTGAAATGGCTATTGATCTAACAAAAGTAAATTAGAAGATATAAACTATTTTAAAATGAATGGATAGCAGCAGTGAATAACAGCCCTTCTCTCTAAACAGAAAAAGACAGAATCTACTCTAATCCAAACCCTTGACTACAGTTGTATCACTTCATAAATCCTTCTTGTGCTTGCATCTTGAATAATGTCCAGTTCTGATCCTGATATATTGAAAAATATACAGTTGAAATAGATAAAAATCAATAAGGCATCAAAGACCACTGAAGATTTTGAACATCTTCCATGTGTGGAATGACTAAATAAAGGAAGACAAAAAGTCTAGCATCCTATTAAACTATGATTCTCTGCTGCAGAATATTGAGTACGAAAAATACTGATTAATGAAAGGAAAATCCAAAGACTATTTACATGGCTCATGACATTCCTGAAGTGCAGACTGCTGGACACCAGAAATGGGTTGTCCTTTACATTTTACATGAGTTTTTTAGTAATCTTTAGAGACACTATGGATATTTACAAATTATGATGAAAATATATATATTAGGAAATTTTTCAGTTTCATATCATTTTTATTCTAATGCTTTCTGTCTTCTTTATTTCTCTTCCCCTGTGATATTTAGCCTGTATTTTTTACTGGAAAGCAGTTGAATTACCTGATATTTAAAATAAAGTAGTTAATTTTAGAATGAAATTTCAAAATAGTTAGAAGAGAAATGTTAAAATAAGGGAAGACATAAATTGCAAGGTTATTAACATTGAGAAGTAGGTGAAAAATATGGAACAAGTGATTAATTAAGTACTGTAAGATAGCTACCAAAAAATTACAGGACAGCTTGATGTTGGAAAAAATAAACTGGTTGAAGGTTATATTTAATTATGAGAATCCAGATGGTATTGCTGAGGTGTTATTTTTACTCATCACAAACTGTCTACCTAATGACTTAGTTTTACTTGGGCCACAATAAACTATGCTATCATCAAATCAGTTCTTATTAGATGCATCAAAATAAGCAAGACTTGTTAACTTCTGTGTCCAGGGGGGACATGAATAAATGAATGCCTGAAGTTTCTGAAAACAGTTCTACTGTTGTAGTAGGCGTGGCGAGGAGACGGTGTGTGACGGGGTCAGGTTCCCTATGCTCAGGGCTTGCCAGGTGCTGTCCCATAATAGGACAGCGTGTATGCAAGGGGTGTAGACAAAGCGGGACAAGAATATTTAAGTGCCTGCTACATTTTAATAAACGCCATTTTGCTTCACCTATACTTGGGGTCTGTGTGAGCATTTGGCCCCGACCTGGTATGGGGTCGGTTTCGCTGGCAAAGCAGCATCTTATGGGGTGGAAAACGAATGATGTAGAGAGAGCGGCAACAAGTGGTGACCCCGATGTGATCTACCCTGTGAGTAGTAGCTGCCCGGCGTGCCCGTAAGGCGGTGGAACCTGTGGGGTATTGGCAGGTCGCCTACGGAAGACACACTGCGGTGGAACCTGTGGGGTATTGGCAGGTCGCGTTAAATGATCATCACCTTAAAATTGAACTGTAGTAAAAATGAACAAAAAGCTTCCGTCCCATAATACAGACTTCCTAACGAGACTAATCTTTCTTAAAAACATTTGCATTTTTAAGCATTAGGGAATGCTTAAAAAGGTCATTTATAATAAATGTTTCCTACGTCATGTTTACTAATTGAGCAAAGGATAATTTTATTTTCCTTCTTTCAATAAAAATATTTTCAATTTCTAAGCAGTGCATATTTTAATTATTCTTTTTTCTTTTCTTTTTTTTTTTTTTTTTTTTTTTAAGAGTCCACATAAATTTTAGTAAAATTATACAAATTCTTCAAAATATCAGGAAGCCATCAGGCTGTTAATGTGACAAATCACCAATATATATTTTTCTACAGTTTTTTTTTTTTTCTTTTAATCTATGTAGGTTGCTCTGAAAGTTATACTTCATATTTATTTCCATAGAAACTACAATAGATATAATACTATTTGATAGAGCAAATTTTCAGCTACAAAATACTATTTGTCAACATAGTTACCACCATTAGGTACGCCTTTTTTGTCAACAATGAACAATAACTTGTATGTCACACTCTTAAAAATGTGAACCAGTGGAGCTGACCTACTGTTTCACAGGTGCTATGGTGATGATGTTGCTAGGAAAATGTTGTCCATGTAGTCCATCTTTCATTGGCCCAAACAGACAGAAGACAAAAGATGCCAAATCTGGAGTATACAGCAGGTGTGGTAGGACAGTCTAGCCAAGACTGGCAATGTGCTCCACAGTCTTCAAAGTGGTATAGAACCTGGCATTATCATGCTTCAAGGGAAAGATTGTCTTCTTCTCTGACGTGACTCTGGAAATTCAATCTTTCAGCTTAGTCAGCAGCACAATGTAGAGATCAGAGTTGATGGTTTGTCCAGCTTCCAGAAAATCCAGAAGAATCACTCCTTTCCTATCCCAAAAGAAAAAGCACATCACTTTAACCATTGAGGGTTGTGTCATTATTCAATGAGGAATTCACAAGCTGCTGCTAAATGAACTGCTGTGTTGACTCTGGCCTGTTGTGCTGACACCATGTCTTGTCACTGGCAATGATGCAGTCTAGGAAACTGCCACCTTCTACTGCATATTGCTTCAGCAGTTGCTGACAAACTTGCACACAGTGTTTGTTTTGTTCCTGTGTGAACATTTGTGGGATCCACCTAGTGCAAACATTGAGATATTTCAATGTTTCTACCATAATTTCTAATACAATATTATGGAGCTTGTACAGAGCTTGTACACTGTTCTCCAGTCATAATCCACCACCACATAGATGATCAAGATAATCTTCATTTCATGATATGACAGCTTTGTGTGGCCAACTAGAATGTGGCTTGCTTTTCACATCACTGTCGCTCCTTCTGGAACACACCACCCACCACCTTACAGTGCTGACATCTTCTGTTTGGTCTCCATAAACATTCAGCAAGCATCAATTAATATCACTGGTGCACCTTTTTCTGCATGAAGAAATTCAGTTACACACATTTGTTTCATACACAATTCCATGTCAGACAACATTCTGTCAGACTGCCCCTCTGCTCCTATCTGTCTCATGGCAACAAAATCTAATGTCATATTGACAGGAACATTCAGCCTCTACAGCCATAGCACCAACATCTGCCTCTGGCATTACTTTTGGAGCAGCCCTTGTTTATTGTGCATGATGTTGGTAAACATAGTAGTGTTGTACAACTGATGATTAGTGTTAGCTATATTTTTGAAATGCTTATGTATATATACACTGAAATGTTTGTGTGCATCTTTGTTTATCTCAGCAGATCCAGTGGCTAACTGGCCTACTTAAATAACTGCATAGTAGCAGACTGAGGACTGTGTGTATTTAAACATTCAATATTTCTGATTTATTGATTTTAAGCGAGGTATGTAGGGAGTAAATAAAGTCTCAGGGAAGTCAGTGGTATTGTTTGAATACACTTAAATAAAGTTTTGATCAGTCTTTCACTGTAGGGATCTAAAGCAATTTTCAAGTGATTGCTTTCAGATGGCACTGTGTTGCCGCTCTCTCTGCATCATTCGTTTTCCACCCCATAAGATGCTGCTTTGCCAGCGAAACCGACCCCATACCAGGTCGGGGCCAAATGCTCACACAGACCCCAAGTATAGGTGAAGCAAAATGGCGTTTATTAAAATGTAGCAGGCACTTAAATATTCTCGTCCCGCTTTGTCTACACCCCTTGCATACACGCTGTCCTATTATGGGACAGCACCTGGCAAGCCCTGAGCATAGGGAACCTGACCCCGTCACACACCGTCTCCTCGCCACGCCTACTACATCTCCCCCTCCCTATGCTCAGTAATATCCCGTAACAGCGCGAACGCAAACGCTACAATTGTTCCCGATACCTGTGATACTCTATACTCTATGCATTGGTCCATAAGCTACTACATAATCCTTAGCAAGCAATTCTGAAAGCACATAATCACACACGGCAGAATAGCGGCAATACACACAATTACTAAGAGTGCTAATACTATGCCCTTAACGATCTTCGCAATCCAACTCCCGAAGTTGCCAAACGTCTTCTTGAACCAGTCTCCGATGGGGTCGTCGTCCACCTGGATCCTCTCCGTATGGTCTCGCAGGGCTTTCAGCGCTTTATGGATGGATACGCTGTGGTCGCTAAGATTGAAGCAACACATTCCTTCTAGGTCTTCACATTCATGCCCCTGTGCCAGGAGCAAGAAGTCGATGGCTGTTCTGTTTTGCAGCACCGCATGCCGAATGCTGTTTGTGTCCTCTAGCATCGCATTCAATACTAATGTTGTTAAATTCACCTGCTTAACTGACCAACATGCTAGGCGTTCTATCTGAGCCAAACTCTGTGCTGCAGCAACCCCAGGGTCGTTCAGAGATTTTATCAAACATGCCGTTTGGCTAGCTAAATCGGTGTTGTTACGGCAGCTGGAATGGTTTGTAGTGTACCTCGCAAAGGCTTCTAACGTGTATTGAGGGATGCCCATTAGGCAAGTGCAAAAGAGTGAGGTTGCCGATTGCAAGCTAAAGCAAAAGTCGTTTTGGCTCGTCTTATTTACCTAAGTAACCCATAAATTCCCTGACAGTGACAAAAGGTGAATTCCCTCGCTCCCTGTGATAAAGCAATAACCACCACACACACTAAACATAGCATTTGCCTGTTAGAAACGCGTTTTCTCGTTGGCAGCAACGGTTGAGTTTCCTCCACGCTTCTCCCGGCCTTCTTTCGAGGTTCCTGGGCTGTCTCCTTCTTCGGCGTTCACAGGAGCCATACCTGCAAAACTCAGAGTCCCTCGTTACTGTTCTCTTTCATCAGATCTGGTTTGACCTTTCTCGCCGGGATCCACATGACACTTCCCGTATTGACATGTTTTACAGCAGCATACCCTCTACCCCATACTAGAATCCTCCATCCTGGCTCCCATATTCCTGCCTCCGTTCTTATTTTGACTAGAGGGCCTTCCTCTAGAATTCTGGGTCGCCAATGCTTTTCTACTGGTGCCCTGCTGGCATCCCCTCTTTCATAGTGATTTAAGGCAAACTGAGCTTTGGCCAGTATCTCTCCTTGTCTTGCTATTGGGATTCTGTCATTATATCCCTCCCCCTCCCCAAGAACATAGATCTTTTCTTTGAGGAGGCGGTTAGCCCTTTCAACAATGGCCTGTCCTTGTGAGTTTCCCGGAATACCCGTAGTATGCTGAATTCCCCAGGCCTCTAACCAATCCTTGGTAGACCGTGATGTAAAACATGAGCCGTTGTCCGTTTTAATCTGCACTGGCAAGCCGAGGACCGCAATAGCTACAGCCCAGTGGGCCTGGGCCGAGGTAGAATTAGCTTTTCCGTGTTGGGTAGCCACGATCATCGTGGAGGCTGTGTCAACAGTAACTGCCAACCACGACCGAGGTGACATTCGCGGCTCCCACGTAAAGTCCGTCTGCCATATCTGCAGCGGCCCTAAGCCGCGGGGGTTGACCCCCGCCCCAATAGCAGGAGCTGAATTACAGTGAGGGCAGGCCTGCACCACATCCCTTGCAGCTGTAATGGAAATACCACAGGCTCGAGCGAGTGCCCGGGCGCCTATGTGAAGCGTGGAGTGGAGGTCTCTGGCCTTCCGGATCGTCAGGACACGGGACCCTGCAGCCGCATCTGCGGCTGCATTGCCCTCTGAAAAGAATCCTGGTACATCCGAATGACTTCTTACATGTAAAATTGCTATAGGCTCTACTCGGGTGCACAAAGCATCTTCTAAGATAAGCGCTGCTTCCGTACTAGGGATGCCTTCTTGGCCCATTTTCAAAGCGAGCTTAGCTGCAAAAGCAGAATCTGTGACTATGTTACAGGGAAGGGAGGGCCAATAAACAATCGCCATCGCAACAGCCCTGACCTCGAGCATCTGAACGCTGGCGCCCGGATCTGTGAAGATTATGGAATCCCAGCGACCATTCGTTTCCCACACTACTGCCCCTTGCCCCGTTGATGATGATGCATCGGTAAACAGGGTAGGCCCTTCCACGGGCGAGTCTTGCACCCTGCACCGTAACGACAGCTGCAATGGTCTCGCCAGTTCGAAAATAGGGGGCGAGTCCGCAAATGTGAGGGAAGCTGACGTCCCTTCCACAGCAAGCAAGATGGGCTCTGGGAGCGGTAAAGAATCACGAAATGATGTAGGGAGATACATAATAGAAGGTTCTTGTCCAAAGGTTCTGGCAGCCGTATGACGGCACTTACGAAGAAGCCTAGCCAATATTTCCAGCCAGGAGGAGTACGCACGCGTGGGCTGAACGGAAAAATGCCACCACAATGGTTGCGGTTTGGCTCCCAAGTCATGGCCTATAACAGCAGCCGCCCCACTCTCGCATTTACAGGCAGCCACTTCTAGCTCCCTTCCAGGATCATATCGAGACAGAGCCGATTGACAACAGGATTCTGTTATTTCCTTCCATGCCTCTGCCATTTCGGGCGTGATGGAACGCGCCTCGTTCGGATCCGAGCCCTTAAGCTGCTCATAAAATGGCTGCATGAGGCGAGGAGGGATCCCCAGTGCCCCTCGAACCCATTGTAGGGCTCCTACTAGCTTCTGCACATCCCATAGCGTGCGTATCCGGGGTTTGATGTCAACCCCGACTGGGTGGACAGTTTTGTCTCCCAGCCGATATCCTAAAAACTGGACCCCCGATCCTCTCTGGATCTTTTCAGCAGAAATAGTGAAGCCGGCTGATGTCAGGAGCGTCACCACTTGGGCTTCTAATGACTGGAGCCCCGATGGGGTCGGGGATGATAGCAGTAGATCATCCATATAGTGCAGCAGGAGGTACTGCCTAGGGGACTGCCGGACCGGACTCAGGACTCTGTCAATCACTATCTGACAGATCGTGGGAGAGCACGCCATCCCTTGTGGGAGCACTCGCCAGTGATACCGACGAGCCGGGCCTTGGTTATTACGGACAGGAACCGTAAAGGCAAAAGCCTCCCTGTCTTGTTCAGCCAGGGGTATGGAGAAAAAGCAATCCTTCAAATCGATAACAACAACCCCCCAGCCTGCAGGCACGGCGGATAGTATGGGCGCACCCTGCTGAACTACACCAAAAGGCACTAACTGAGCGTTAACTGCGCGCAAGTCATGCAGCAAGCGATAGGATCCTGACCGCTTTTTTATCACAAATACAGGAGTGTTCCATTGACTAAGAGAGGGTTCTATATGACCTAAGCGAAGCTCTTGCTGTACTAATGCGTGAAGCGCTACAAGCTTTTCCGTCGGTAAGGACCACTGATCCACCCAGACAGGTCGCACTTCCTGTCTCCAGCGCAGTGGGATCGCATACTGCTCTGACAATTGGCAGATCGTGGCCCCCACTATAAATTTGTTATGCGTGCTGCCACACCCCGCAGAAAGTCCCTCCCTAAGAGGGTTCCCGGCACCTGCGCCACTAACGGGGTAAGCAGAACAGGCCTTTCCAGGGAACCATCCCTGCTGATTACGATAATCTCAACCATCTGGGCGGACCTCCGGGTGGGCGTTGTTCCTCCCACTCCCGCTATCATCTGTGCCGCCCCTGTAGGCCATGTAGAGGGCCAATCGGATTCCGCAATAACCCGATGCGATAGAGAAAGCGCCCGTGTTTGTAGGGCTAACTATAAACACGGCTGGATTCGCTAGGCCCTTTTCTTTCGCTTTCTCTTTAACTTTAGCCCAGTCAGTAACCAGGCCCCCCCCCGGCCGCGGTCTCCCCCCCGGCCGCGGGCTCCCCCGCCCCGCTCCGCCCACCGCCCTATCGCGTTCTTCAAGGGGCGGTTCTGGCTGAGACGTTTTGTCCAAAGAAGGGCATAAAGACGGAGCAGGGTAAGGCGAGGGCGGGGCTGTCGGCTCACATGACTGACTCGGCGACTCCTTCTTCTGCGTCTCTCCGCCTCCGCTCTCCGCCGTCGGCGCCATCTTGGCCTCGTCGGATCTATGAGAAAGCAAAGACCCGCTCCCGGCAGCCCCCGTCACGCTCCGATCCTCCCCGAACCCTCCTTCTGCCTTTGCCGCTTTGAGAGCCTCAAGTATCAAGCCCCACGTTTTAAGCTCTGAGGCTTTTTGGTCGGACATGGCGCGCTGGCACAGCGCCGAAGTAAGTGAGTCCCACTTATTTGAATCGAGCACCTGTTGAGGGGAGTCCAGCTCACCCTCCTTTTCTAGCCGCGATAACACGGCCGCGATCTCCTTCTTAGAAGGAACGGTCTTACCGCAATAACTTTTACAGAAATGTAAAAATACCTTAATTTTAGTTACACACGCGACCTGCCGCCACCTCACAGGTTCCACCGCAGTGTGTCTTCCGTAGGCGACCTGCCGCCACCTCACAGGTTCCACCGCCTTACGGGCACGCTGGGCAGCTACTACTCACAGGGTGAATCACGTCGGGGTCACCATTTGTTGCCGCTCTCTCTGCATCATTCGTTTTCCACCCCATAAGATGCTGCTTTGCCAGCGAAACCAACCCCATACCAGGTCGGGGCCAAATGCTCACACAGACCCCAAGTATAGGTGAAGCAAAATGGCGTTTATTAAAATGTAGCAGGCACTTAAATATTCTCGTCCCGCTTTGTCTACACCCCTTGCATACACGCTGTCCTATTATGGGACAGCACCTGGCAAGCCCTGAGCATAGGGAACCTGACCCCGTCACACACCGTCTCCTCGCCACGCCTACTACAGCACTGAAAAATAGTTCAATTCATTTTCTGAATATTCTTGGAAAAAGGCCATATTCAAGGATCACCTTCTCCAAGCTCAAGAGTGATGCATTCCAAGAAAGATGCAAAAATACCAGAAGGTCTAAATAAATGATCAAGGACTTTCTGGCTAAACACTAAAAGGAAGCCTGTAGAAGATGGATGCAAGAATAGGTGAACTGGGAGGAATACAAAGACATTATCTAAATAGCCACAGATTAGATTAGGGAAGCTAAGGGCTAGATAGAATTAAATCTAGCCAAAGATATCAAGATAACAAGGGCTTCTACAGGCATATCATATATAAAAAGAAGACTAGGGTATAGCGAACCCTCTTTGGAAGAAAATGTGAGACCTGGCTACCTGAGACCTGGTTACCTGGAACATAGATAAAACAGGGCTACTCAAAAACTTTTTGCTTTAATCTTCACTGGCAAGTGGCTACACTGTCCAAGTTTCAGAAGGCAAAAGAGGGACTGGGAGGCATTGCTCACTGTAGGAGAAGATCAGATTCAGGAACATCAAAAGAACAGAAGATGCACAAGTCCATGGGACCTGATGAGATGTAACTGATGGTTTTGAAGGAACTGATGGATGAAGTTGATATTTGAGAAATTGTTGTCAGTCCAGTGAAGTTCTATGACTGGAAAAGAGGAAATACAACCCTCATATATAAAAAAGTAAGAAAGGAAGACCTGGGGAACGACAGGCCATTTGGTCTTATCTCTGTACTTAGAAGATGATAGAGCAGATTATAGATCCCCATGGAAATTATGCTAAAACGTGAAAAAAAAACAAGGAGACTGATGACAGCCAGCGTTGGTTCACTAAGAGCAAATCCTGACAAATTTGGTGGTCTTCTACAATGGGGTTACAGTGTTGGTGAATAAGAGTAGAGAAGAGGTATTACCTATCTGGCCTTGTGCAAAACATTTGATACTAGCTCACATGACATACTTGTCTCCAAATTGGAGATACATGGATTTGATGGATGGACCACTCAGTAGTTAAGGAATTGAATGGATGGTCACACTCAAACAGTTGCGGTAAATGGCTTGTGTCATGGTTTTGTTTTTTTGGTTTTCAGTATTCTGCCTTAAAACATCATGTAGTGTACTGGAATTAAAGTGTAAAAAAGAAGGAAACCTTCCAATGTTTAATGTTTTCCTTTTCCTAAAGGGAAGATGAGGAGAAACTCTTCATCGGGGATTATAGAGATAGAAAAAGGAACAAAGGCTTAAAACTAAAATGAATAAATTTAAATTAGACATTAGGAAGAAAGTCTTCAAATTCAGGTTGCGAGGCACTGAAACAGTTTACCCAGAGTAGTTTTTGATAATCCATCCCTGGAGATATTCAAGACCAGATTGGATGGGTCTATGGGAAACCTGATCTAGTGGAAGTTACCCCTACCCAGAAGAGTGGAATTAGATAATCTTTAAGGGCCCTTCCAACCCAGACTATTCCATGATTCTCTGATTCTACTTATAAACTGTGTTTTTACAGCTGAAATACTTTATCTGAAGATTTTTTTTTATTTTTTTTTTTTTCTTGACATGAATTTGGATATTCTTTTCTCAATATATTAAATTCTAACTTTTGGGATATATTATCTAATTTGTCTGTGTAGAGAGGGGACTTCATAGTGTCCCTCTTGGTCTTGAAGTTTATGGTAATTATCCATAGTATTCTTTATTCACATGACTTGGTCAAAATTCCTAGCATTACACTTCTAATATTATCTCAGATATAAAACATGTCTCTCTTTATGTAATAAGTAGATTTGACTTATTAAGGACAATCAGCTTTGAAAATAGTCTAGAAGTTGTTTAAATCTCGATGAACATTTTTCTCCCTTCAATCTTCTCTGAGAAATGATTCTAATATAGGTTCTACTGTTTTGTTTCCTTACAAATACATATTTTCTGAGGACTTTGTTAGTGTCATATAATATAATAGCACAGTAAAACTACAAAATGTGATATATAGACTGTTTATCTTCCCACATAAGCAACGCACAAAATATTTCTCACACTAAATAAAATTAGAGTACATGTTTATTATTGCTCAAGACTCTGTATTCTTCTGGCTGACATGGCGATCTTCCAGTTCTCTCAATTTTCAGTGCTGGTGGAACACAGTCACTGAAGGTGACATGTGGCATGTGTCACAATTATACCTTAGAGATCCGAGGGTTCCAAAAACTGTCTTTCATATCTTTTGAGATTTTTATTTAATACTTCAATTTAATTTTGAAGCAGGCTGATAAAAAGGCATCTAATACTCCCTGCTATCACAGAAGCTGAGTGCCTAAATATTCTCAAAAATCTGGCCCTACTCAATGGAATACTCAAATTTTGGCAAGTAATTCTGTCCACTTCCTTCACAGGTTAGGAAAAAGGGAAAATGATATATCACTTCAGAAGGGGTGCTAATTTATCTGCATAATTATGTCTGCATAATCAGAAGTGGCAAATGCTAGACCTGAAACCAGACGTTTAAAATACATTAGCTTCCATAAAATCAAAATCTAATAGGAGAAAAGAGTATTAGCAAATAGAACATTACTCAGGTTCTCAGATACAACCATTCCAAATTTAACTGTTCTCAATTTTGTCTCAGACATCTAGGACCACTAACAGTCCTCTGCACTAACCTTCTTCCCTTCCCCTGCTCTCACCCCCAAAAATGTGTTAGTGAAAAATTGTATGAATTTGGTATCTACTCTGGTGAATACCATAAACTAAAAATATATATAACCTCTCAAAACTTTTTCTTGGTAAATTAGCACCAAAATGAAAACTGTGAAATCTTTAGGGTAATGATAAATTCTGGCAGTAAGAAAGAACCATCTGTGAATAAAATGCTCAACTTGTTTACCAGCAAGTGCTGTATAATCACATCTTTTAATAAAATTGTACTGCAAAAAGACATGCAGGCAGAGCAGCTGAACAGTGAGCACTACTGAAGCCAGTTGTTAGGATGAGAGAATAGCACATGTGAAATATGAAAATTTTGGGACCTAGAGGCAAGGTCAAATTGTCTATGAAGTCTCTAACCATAAGAATTTCTCAGCTTGCAGCCTCTGAGCAGTTAACGCTTTTCTGTAATATTTCTTGCTGGATCCCTTTTTTCCTGCTTTGTGTGCAAGATAACCTCTGGTAATTGTGGTATGTTGTTTTGAGATGAGCACTGTCATCAGTAAGTATTAACTGTAAGCATCTGCGCTGTTTGCCTCAATTCAATATAAACTGCTCTCTTCAGGCTCTTAATTTAAGGTCTGCTGTTGACTCTCTTATATTTTAATGAAAAAGCAAAGTCTCAGCTAAGGAAAAGCAGACAGTATCAAATCAACTACCAGTTTCACCAGTATAAAAGCAGTTAGGATTCATTCATTTGTTCATAATTAGGAAATATACTGGATTTCAGTGGTTATCACATTTCACACTACAATTTTGACTCGATACATTTTAATCATAAGGCTAACAAAAGCAAACTTCTCAAAAATTAGAAGTATTTTTTCAAGTGATATGTGAAAACATACCTTAAAATCTGAAGATGTTGCCACTGAAGTCAAGTACTTGGAGCAAAATTTGATCATATTCCCTCTCAGCTTAATATTTTCCTTTCAATTTTCAGTGTTTTAAGTTGCTGTGTTTCAGTATAAGTAATACCATTCAAAGATTTTTATATTCCTTCTTTAAAATTTATGTTACTTCTCTTGTTCTGTGAAGACATTAATTTGATATTTTTTGGATAACATGAGAAGTTGAAATCACAATTTAAACAGATGAAATAACAGAATCGCAGTATCACAGAATGGTTTATTTTGGAAAAGACTGCTGGAGGTCATCTGGTTGAACCTTCCTTGCTCAAGCAGAGGAACCAAGAGCAGGTTACCCAGGACCATGTACAGATGTCTTTTGGAGATTTCCAAGGAGGAAAACTCCGCAACATTTTTAGGCAATCTGTGCCAGAGCTCAGTCACCCACAGAATAAAGAAGTGGTTTTGATATTTAGCCTCCTGAGTAGCTTTATATTTTTGTTTGTTTGTTTTTCTATGTAAAGGTATGTAGAAGGAGATCAAGGACAAATTGTATCTGGAAAATCTTTGTGCCTTCTATGATGGAGTTACAGCATCAGTATGAATGAAGAACAAGTGACATCATATACCTGGATTTGTGCAAAACATTTGACACTGTCCCACATGACATCCTGGTCACCAAATTAGAGAAAAATGGATTTGATGGATGGACCACTCGCTGCAAATGGCTGAATGGTCACACTCAGAGAGCTGCGGTCAGTGGCTCAATGTCCAAGTGGACACTGGTGATGAGTGACATTTCTCAGGGATTGGTACTGGGCCCAGCATTATATAACATCTTTGTTGGCAACATGGATAGTGGGTTTGAATGAACCCCCATCTAGTTTGCATACTACAACAAGCTGAGTGCTGCAGCTGACATGCTAGAGGGAAGGGATGACATCCAGAGAGACTTGGACTGGCTTGAGAAGTGGGACCACATCAACCTCTTAAAGTTCAACCAGACCAAATGCAAGGTCCTGCATCTGGGTTGGGGTAATCCCAAGCACAGATACAGCCTGGGCAGAGAATGGCTTGAGAACAGTTCTGAGGAGAAGGATTTGGGAGTGTCTGTTGATGAAAAACTCAACATGATCTGACAATATGAGCTTGCATCCCAGAAGGCTAATTAGATCCTGGGCTGCATAAAGAGAATCTTGGTGAGCAAATCAAGAGAGGTGATTCTGCCCATGTATGGGAACTGCTGAGTCATGGCCTGAACCTCTGATTGATCACCTGAGGTGAGAAATGAGTCAGTTATGGGAGCACAGGTGAAGGCAATTAACCTGTGCTGCTGGAAGGAGTGGAGCCTGGCTCCACCTCTCCTAGACCAATTTAAGAGCATCTTTTCTGGAGATCCACTGTGCTGGAGTTTTGTAAGTGAGCCTAGGATATGGGTAAGTGTCCTATCTGTTCTCTTTGTGTTATTGTAATTTGCTTTGCCTAACTCTCTTGTTTATTTCATAATTATAACATCTTAATATTCTTTGATTATACAGCCCCTCTACTCTGCTCTCGTGAGACCCCACCTGGAGGACTGTGTCCAGTTCTGGAGCTCCCAACACAAAAAGGACAGGGAGTTGGAGAAGCCAGTCCAGAGGAGATGCAGAAAATGAACAGATGGTGAGAGCACCTCCCCTATGAGCACAGGCTGAGAGCTAGGGCACTTTAGCCTAGAGAAAAAAAGACTTAGGGAAATCTTATAGTGGCCTGGTGGTGCTTGAGGGGGGCCTACAGCAAAGCTGGGGAGGTACTTTTTATAAAGGCATGTAGCAACAGGATGAGAGGAAATGATTTTAAACTGGAAGAGAGAGATTTAGACTAGACATTAGGAGGAAATTCTTTACTGTGAGGGTGGTGAGACACTAGAACATGCTACCCGGCACGGTTGTGGTTGCCCCCTCCCTGGAAGCAAGGTCAGGCTGGATGGGGCTTTGAGCAACCTAGTGTAATAAGAGGTGTCCCTGCCTTTAGCAAGGGTTGTAACAAGTTGGTTTTAAAGGTCCCTTCCAACCCAAAGCATCCTATGATCTCCTTATTTAAGGATGTCTGGTCAAAAACCTTTTCCAATACAACACAGTGTAGTAAAAAAGGCAGAAAGTGACACCCTCTGATAAATGGGAAGGGAGAACTGGCGTTCTCAGACACAAAGACTGAGTGTCAATGAATTTCTAGGCAAGGTTCGGGGACGCAAAATGCCTCCAGAGCAAGTTTGACCACCTTATGAGTGTGAATCTATACGAGTCACGAAATCACAGAAACACTTAAACATGGGGTTGAAAGGGACCACAAGAGATCATTGAATCCAACCCCCTTGCTAAAGTAGGTACCCCACAAAGGTTGCGCAGGTAAATGTCCAGCTAGGTCTTGAGTATCTCTTTAGGAGGAAACTTCACAACTTCTCTGGGCAACCTGTCCAGTGCTCCATCACCCTTACCATAAAGTTCTTTTGTATGTTAGTATGGAATTTTCTGTGTTTAAGTTCTAGGCCATTACTCCTCGTTCTGTTGCCTGACCTCATCCATTTGCCTCCCACTTCCATTTAGTTATTTATAAATATTTATCAGATTCCCTCTCAGTCATCTTTTTCCCCAGCCTGAACAGACTCAGGTTACTCAGCCTTTCCTCATCTGGGAGATGCTCCAGGCCCTTTATCATCTTTGTGGTTCTCCACTGAATGCCTTCTAGGAGATCCCTGTAGTTTTTGAACTGTGGAGCCCAGAACTGGACACATTAGTCTAAACATGGCCTCACCAGGGCAGAGTAGAGAGGGAGAATAACCTCCCTAAGCCTGCTGGCTATGCTTTTTAACGTACTCTAGGATACCATTGGTCTTCTTGCCCAAAAAGGGCATACTGCTGCTATACATTGTACCACTATAGGGCACAATGACATGCATCATAGGGTCTTGACGGAACTGGTTGATGTGATTGCTGTGCTTTTCTCCATCATATTTGAAAAGTCATGACTGTTAGGCAAAATTGCTGGTGACTGGAAAAGAAAATATCCCTTCCAATTTTAAGAAAAGGAGAAAGAGATACATTGGAAGCTAGAGCCTGGTGAGCCTCACATCTGTGCCTGGAAGGATCATGGAGCTGATCATACTGAAAGCTATGTTAAGGTACAAGCAAGGGACCTCAAGGATTATGAATCTCCAACCCCCTGCCACACGCAGGGCCAGCAACCTCCATGTTTAATATTAGACCAGTCTGCCCAGGTCCCCATCCAATCTGGCCTTGAACACTTCCAGGGACAGGGCATCCACAACCTCTCTGGGCAGCCTGTTCCAGCACCTCACCACTCTCTCTGTAAAAAAAACAAAACAAAACAAAAAAAAAAAAAAAAAAAAAAAAACCTTCCCCCTGACATCCAACCTAAATCTCCCCTCCCTCAACTTAAAACCATTGCCCCTCATCCTGCAGTTATCCACCCTTTCAAAGAGGTGATTCCCCTCCTGTTTGTAGGCTCCCTTTAGGTACTGAAAGGCTGCAATTAAGTCACTCCACAGCCTTCTTTTCTCCAGGCTGAACAAGCCTGCTCCTTCAGCCTGTCCTCATAGGGGAGGTGCTCCAGTCCCCTGATCATCTTTGTGGCTCTCCTCTGGACCCTCTCCAACAGCTTCCTGTCTTTCTTGTACTGGGGTCTCCAGACATGGACATTCCAGATACTCCGGATGGGGCCTCACAAGAGCAGAGTAGAGGGGGGCAATCACCTCCCTGTCCCTGCTGGCCACTCCTCTTTTGATGGAGCCCAGGATACCATTTGCCTTCTGAGCAGCAAGAGCACACTGCTGGCTCGTGTTCAGATTTTCATCTATCAAGACCCCCAGGTCCTTCTCTGCAGGGCTGCTCTCAGGGACTGCTCCTTCCAGTCTGTATGGATGCCTGGGATTCCTTCCAGCCCAAGTGCAAAACCTTGCACTTTGCCTTGTTGAACCTCGTTAGGATAACCTGGACCCATCTTTCAAGACTGTTAATTTAGTTTAGATGTTAGGGTTGAAATATTTTTCTCAGAGGATGGTGAGGCAATAGAACAAATTGTCCAGGTAAATTTTTTATTCTCCATACTGGAGGTGTTCAAGGCTACGATGGATGGGGCTCAGGGCAGCCTGATCTAGTGGTTGGCAATCTTGCCCATGTCAGGGGGATTGATCTTTAAGGTCCTTCCAAACTAAACAATTCTACAATTCTATGATTCAATGATGGGGAACAAGACTCCTCTGTCACACTAATTAAGGAGTGTACATGAGAATGTGGAAGTCCTTATTCTGATGAAGTTATCTCATTAGACCTTCTAAGTAGGAAGAAAATCACCAGAAAAAAAATATCTGGTCTGTTGTGCTAATTGATAAAGGAAAAGATGGAACATGAGACTGTTGCTTCAAGAAAGGTTGTCTGAGGATTTCTGGATGGGGATAATGGGAAGGAAAGAAGGGGGGATAATAAGCAAAATGTTTGGCAAAGTGAAAATGGAGACAATGGAAACAACATTTAAAAAAAAAAGTCACACTAGTTAATGACCTATCAAACTACAGGTACCATTTCTGGGAAGATCAACCTGGACCTTGCAACTGATAGTCTTTTGAACCAGGGCTTGGGGAGAATGAGGAACAAGAGGGGTAGTAGGTAGAAAAAAGTATGAAAGGGCTGATTGCGTATACAATGAGGCCAGTCTGTATGTTTGATTGGCCAAGTCCTGCACTGAATCACAGCAGTCCATCCTGTCTTCTTAATTTTCTCATTACATCTTTTCTGAACTCTCTATTTGTTCACACTCTCAATCCCATGTGTGTGTACTGCAAGAACTACTTGCCAGTTCTTGGCAATACCTTTGTGTGTGTGAATGAAGATGGTTGTCAGCTCTTGGAGTCAGGCCTGGGGAGCAGGCCTCCCATGGGTTGTGGTGCCAGCTGCTGGATTGAATGTAGAATCTTACTGCCAATCACTAATAGAACCTCTTTGTGTATATGACTGGAACCACTGCCAGCTACTAGAGATAGGCCAAGAGTGTAGATCATTGGATTGTGGTGTCAACTACTGGAGCAAATAGGAGTTTTAGTGCCTATAGTTGAAGTGACCATAGCTCTCTGGATCTAGGAAAGGTCTCTACAGACTCTATGTTCAGAGAGCCAGCTACTGTAGGACAAGTGGTGTGGGCGCTGGCTCCTGAAGTCATAACAGGGCAGTAGACAACCCCAGCTGTGGCACCAATGGTGACCTAGCAGGAGATACTAGAGGGAGTGGAAGTCCTCTACTTCCAGACACTGGGGATTGTATGTGTTCCCAAAAGAGCTGCTAGGGGGAAATAGGCGAACGCAGGTTTCCCTGCAGGTGGCTGGAGTGGGGCTATAGCCCTTAAGCCTCATGCTGTCTGTTGTATGAGCTAGGTGCGTGTATCTTTTCCAGCCTGATATGCGTGGAGTGTGCTTATGTATCTGCTAGCCAGCTTTAAGTTAGACTGTTGAGTAGCAATGTTCTTTGTTCTGATGTAGTGAATCAGACGTGTGGAGGGGTCTATGCTCACATTCCCAGAGGGACTTATATAGCCCAGTCTGATCAGATACCCCACGTCTCTGGGCACTGGACTGGGCTGAAGCAGTTGGACAGGTGTTGTCTTGGGTCAGAGTGAGCAATTGGAGGGTGTAGCTGCATTCTCCATTTAACAGATTGGATAAATTTTTAGGTAATTCACTGCAAATGAAAGCAGATTCTCAGATATGGTACACAGAAGCATCACAGAAATTTTCAGGTATATTTAATTATATCAGTATGGGATTTGTCTCACAAAATATTTCAAGGTAACAAATAAGAAAATAATATTTTAAAAATGAGAGTAGAGATTCAAACAAATGCAAGTCTGATTCAGAGTAAAAATCTTGGACATTACACAAAGGTAGAGAATCCTCATCTACCTTTAAATGCTTTTTTCCACATTGATCCCTGTCCAGTCATCAAGACTTCTACAGATATGCAAATATAACAGAAAACTTGTAAAATTCCCATGGCTTTCATTGAAGATATCAGTGGGAATGCTCACACTTTATAAATAATTCCAGACTTTAATTATTAATTATTCTAGGCAGAAAGAGGAAAAACAAACAAACAAAAAACAGTTCTTATTTACCTAACCAAAAACAAACAAACAAACAAAAATGCAACTTTTCAAATCTCATAGAAGGAAGTCATGTCAAGCTATTTATTTTCCAATGAGTTTATCCAGCCTAAAAATCGTTATATTTGTTTTAAATATAATATGTTTCATAACTGCAAAAAAAAAAATAAAATAAAATAAAATAAAAAATCTGCATATCCTAGCCTAAGCAACTCTATACTAAATGTTATCTATGGGATTCTTGCAGTTGTAAAAAGAACAGTGTAGTGGCCAAGTCACCATCAAGCTTGATTTAGAAGACATCACATCTTAAGTGATAAGAGAGGACTCCTGTCAAAAATTCACTCAGGAAAATGTATATGCTCTGAATCCAAGACATCTCTTTATCCATTAATCAGTAAGAGAGGGAGCACATTCTGTTAAGTTACCCTGAGAATTAATAGATTTATTAGAATGGTGAGTAAGTACTGAATTTTTACTTGATAGGTGTCCAAGTTCTGTTTCAAACTGTAGGACTTGGATACAGAGGCTGACAGATGGTCATGGATGACTCTTCCTAATTAGGGAAATCTGAAGAAATCTATATGCAGAAATCATATCTGGGTAGCTGGCCATGGGACATATGGCAAAATGTTAATGTATATATACTTTATGCATATTTTCAACAGAGATTAGTTACTGTGACTGCAATGCACAACAGTGGAATAAGGACCATAAGATTAAAGTTTTCATTTTAAAAGGCTATCAAAACAAATTTCTTTGTTTATTTTGATCACCTGAGTGTGGAAATCATAGATACAACTAAGAAGGTAAAATATTGCACTAGCAACACACAAGGCCTTTTTGTGATCTCCTTACCAGAATATAGGATCAAATCTGTATAAATTGGATGTATTTATGTAAGTTGTTACCATTTGTAGCCAAAAGCAGGTAGGCTTTTAGCTCTACATTAAGGAATAATATTTCTATAAATTGTTTTTGTGTTCTCTTTGTCAAAATATAGTAACTCTGAATGCTGGCCTGTGCATAAGAGTTCATGACAGAAAAGGAGATCATTCAAGAAAATCAAGATTTTTTTTTTAATGTTTTATTTTTAAATTCATGAGATTGTGTGAACTAATCTTTCATTATCTAAAACACAGTACCTATCAGAAAGGGAAAGGAATTTGTAAGTATATAGCATTCAAACACATTGCCAAAGAAATACACTGGCTTTTTATAACTTTTGTTTGCTTGTTTTTGTAATATCAACAACACATTCAACAGGAAATAGAAAAAAACAGGAATACAAGAAAACAAACCTGAAGGTACATGAATGTGTATCCAAATAGAGTAAGAATTAGTATCTTTCTTAAAGTACATGTTGAAAATACATGATTAAAGATGGCATTTTAAATATTTATTTGAATCAGAAACCAACAACTAGAGAGGACAGTTTGAAGAAATTAAAGAGACGAAAAGAGACTGGAGCTATTTTTCCTTAAAATCATAATACAGAGCAGATACCTGTGAGAACAAACAGTGAATGAATGTAAGCTGAGCTATTTTATTCAGAAATGTAAATGTAGGATAGGTTTTTCCTTTAAGTCACTTGTGGTAGGGCCAATCCACTCAGAGGAAATTTCCAGTCCTTTCTGATACCAAAGTATAATAAACAAAGGAGCTAAAGTAGAGAAAGGCAGATCATGAAATATAAATGTGCATAAGTGTAATAAGATGTTTGTCTGAGATGCGAAGACTTTAAAATGTGAAAAAATCTCAATTTTAAGCTAGACAAAAAAACTACTTGGGTAGTATTCAGAACATGACTTACGTAGTGAAGGGCAAGGGGAAATTATTTCAAACTAAAGGAGGGGAGATTTAGATTTGATTTTAGAATAAGTTTCTTACGATTAGTGTAATGAAGCTCTAGAACAGGTTGCCCAGAGATATGGTGGATGCAACAACCCTGGAGACGTTTAAGTTCAGGCTGGATGGGCCTCTGAGTGACCTGATTTTGCTGTAGATGTCCCTGTTCATTGCAGTGGAGTTGGACTTTAAAGGTCCCTTCCAACTCAAACAATTCTACAATTCTTTTATTCTAATTTTCCATGCTTTTAGATTTAGGATGTTTTGATTTCTGTGGGAAAAAATATAATACAATTAACGCAGCACTAGAATATTAAGTTTCAAATGCATATTTCATTGTGTACTGTGGATAAATTCATTTAGAAGTAAGTACTACCAAGAGAAAACAAAACCACACTAAAATGTTCAATTTCCTTCTAAAAGTATTCTTAAAATCATAATGCAACCAAAAACTGGAACTCTCTTTGTAAATGTTTGCAGACCGTTACCCTTTCTTGAAACAAAATATTACAATCTTAATATATTATTTCTTAGATCAAAGTAAGTAATTATAGCAGCATTACTTGCATGGGAACTCATTCTTTTAGGTGTTGAGCACTATTTCATTTCTTTCCAAAGCTGTTCATAGCAGCCTTATATCCATGCATAAAGGTATGTATCAATAAACTTCATATTTAGATAGAACATTTTTCTCCCTCTATGATGTGATTACAAATGCTGTGATACTGGTGTAGGCTCACTTGCGGGACACAGCTATGAAACTCATTAGCAGATGATTGTTGTGATTCTGTAAACATTCTGTAAAATAATAATAAGTAAAATTTTATCTTTGGAATTCAGTAGAATGGCCCCAATATACAGCAAAGATGATCATTCTCAATGGTAATGTTGCATATTATTATAAGTTCAATTTACTTCTGCCATTCTGAGTGCACAAAGTATCCATTCAAGCTGAATGGCATTTAATTCCCCATTAATAAATTTGTACTTACTGAATTTACACAAAGAATCCAGAGCACATTGGTATTTCTGTTCATGCAGGCTTTAGAAGAATTTTGTTTACAATTCTACAATTCTCCACAACTATACTGATTTCACATGTCTACAAGAATTTTTAACAGATGCTCAGCACATATAGCCTTTCTCTTACAGTTCTGTTTACCATGATTATTTATTTCAAAAATATGTTGAATCTTTTATGAATTTTCTGTAAAGATTCAAATAATATATGCTTTTTATAAAAGCTATTCATGTTGACAATTATTTTAAAATATTTCATATTTGTGTTCACATAGAAATGTATGGTATTGAAGTCTGCTTGAGTCTACTTTTATATTTTCCTATCACATTCTGCTTCATTCTCAAGGGTTTACTGTTAAACTTTGCACATTATATGACAGCTTCTACAGAACTGAAAAGTCTAAATGAGAGACCTTGTCATGAAAAGGAAAATTAGATGGATTTTTTTTTCATTTCATACACACACACACATATATATACATATACCAGCAGAGCTATTCAACTTATTTTTAAGCAATCACAGTTCATTTCTGGACAATAATGCAAAAATACAGCTTTGTAGATAAAATGTAGATGGTATGCTTGGTATATCCAGTTGATACAGTGGATCTCATCAACTACAGAACTTTAAAAGAAAGTGATTTTTCTTTCTGTTCTGTGTGTAACCTGTCTGACAGAAAATGCTCCACTAATGAAGTTTATTTTCTTATGGCTTAATGATTGCCACAGTAAATAAAGGTAAGTGTTGCTAACAATTTCAAAAGTAGATCGAAGAGCTAATTTTGTTCCATTGCCTTTAAATGAAAAAGAAATCTTTACCTTGTTTTCCATAAATAGTGTTCCACCAACTCTTCACCCATTCACCCAGTCAAGCAAATAAACATATGCATATATACTTGCTCGTAACTTAGTTAGTTAACTTTATAGTTACTGAACCATGCAACCGTCTGTTAGAATCATAAGTGGTTGGATCTTAAGGGCTAGTGGAAAGGTGGGAACAGACACAAACAAATAAAAGAAGTACAGTCCATTGTCATGAGGATCTAAAACACTTCTGTGTCTCCTGTGCAATAAATCTATTGGCTATTAGTTCCCAAAACATTTCTATTATGCTAAAAAATAATATGTGCTTAACAAGTTGCTTGTTAAAATGCTGTTTGCTGAATTAATTGATGTACATATAAAAAAGAAAAGCAAGTAAACAATAATATCCAACAACCAATCTGTTCAGAAGGACAATTTTTTTTACTAGTTTTAACTGTTCCTGTGACTCAAGCCTTTTGACGTTAGAGGATACATTAGCATCGCTTCAACAGCATATTCACTATATTCATTCATGTGTTGAATAAAGCTTTTTTCACAACTTTGTCATAGAAAATAGTGGGTGTTGGAGGATTGAGAAGTTTTTGTCTTTCTTGTAGTTATGATTTTCTGTTTGATCAGGCTTGCCTGAACACGACGGTGGTAACACACAATAATAGGCAACAACTCACTGATTAATGGAGGTGGGCTAAGCAGGATTTGAAGTAGTGTCAGGAAGTAAGGTATTAAATATCAAACCAATATTTGCAGATAGACATAGCAGAATAAGTTGCAAGAGAGAGTTGCAAGTTTGCTAAAGGAGAAAAAAAGAAAAACAATGAGTAGAAACTGAACTTCTGCATAACGCATTAATAAATACAAAATGAAAAATATCTTGTTTCTCTCATCTACTGCAAAAAAACATAAAAACATGTATTTTCCCTTAAACTCTCAGGTGATTATATTAGCACAAGTTTAATGCATGCATTTGAAGGTTTTCCATTCTGAATCAGACTGAACACTGGGTACATATGACAACCTGAAAAAAAAAAAAAATGGTCATGACAAGAAAAGTTTTACTTTACTGTGATAAACAATCTTGCTATTTTATTGAAGTTGGAATATCTCTGACTGCAAATACTTGATACTCAGACTGTGAGCAACCATTGTTACATGAAAGCAACACCTTTACACTTCTAAAATTTGTGATAGGTCACTTAATACAATTTGAATATTTTCCTACATTGTATTAGTAAAAAATATTGAAATAAAATTAAACATGCAATTTTAAGAAGTAAAGCAATTGTTCTTTGATATTTGTTTATATCCATTTTAGAGAATATTTCTTTTTAATTATGCCTGTATACATACAGTACTAGATTATATAGATCATAAGGTAAACTATAAAATTAAGCTCATTATGCAGTGCATTTTGCCTAATTTGTTGCAACATTCAACTGTATGCATCTGGCATACTATTACATTTCTTTAAAAACAAAACAAAACATTTGCTTTCACTATATTTTTGTTTCTACACAGGTCATTCTGAAGCTTTGAATCAATGAAGAGTTGTTAATTTTTAACTTCATAAGTTCATAAGTAACCTCTGCTTAAATCTTACTAAATTCCAGTTAAGTAGATTAAACAGACATCCACATTTTTGGCAAATAGGAAAGCACCACTGGGTTGAATCAATGATTTTTAAATTCACATGGCGTAGTAAAATATTATTTAATTTGTCAATCTTGGAGACTTTTTTATCATCAAATTATCATTTCCTTTCTATAATACGTAACTAGTGAATACCAAAAGTTTCAAGTTCTTCTTTCATAAGTGGGATTCTGCAATTTCAAATGTTACTGGAGGCTAGCATCAACATAGATAGGAAGACTTGAAAAGTAAACCCTTATGTTCTATTTTTCAAGGTAAATCTGCACATTCAAGATGCATTTGAGCATATTGTGGGTGCCCTGTCCCTGGAGGTGTTCAAGGCCAGGTTGGTTGGAGCCCTGGGCAGCCTGGTCTATTATTAAATGTGGAGGTTGGCGGCCCTGCCTGTGGCAGGGGAGTTGGAGCTTGATGATCCTTGAGATCCCTTCCAACCCAAGCCATTCTGTGATTCTATAATTCTATGATATGTCAGGAGGAATATATAACATTATTTATAAAAATAACTTCTGGAATATCATTTATTTACATGCAAACCATACATAGCAAAAATTCCTAAATATTTTCACATGATTTGTAGTCTTAGAGATTATAGATGCTTGCACTGATAAAGAATTAATCATTGTAATCAATAATACTTCAGCAGCTAAGAAATGGTATTGTTGTTTGTTCTTCTGACTTCCCACTGTAAAGACAAGAATAAGAGCATATCTAGTACAAAGGAATATTTCCAAAGCAACTGAACCTGATTTTCAGTGTTTGCATACCAAAGGACAACATTTAGTCTTCAGATGAATGGTTGTGAGTCTTATCTTAAAGCCCAAGGACTAACTCTTCTTTTAGGTTATAAATACTTGAATGAATACATTTATTTATACTTACAGACAGTAGAACTGATTTGTATAGAGACCTTAATGAAAGTAACTTTGTAAATGGAAATAAGCACATACATGTATACACACATATCTCCATATACAGATGAATTTGTCTTTAACTATTAGCCTCTGGTCATTGTTCAAAGAGGAATATAAATATTGAAAAGGTGGCCCATTTTTACTCTTCTGCATTTAATTTTACAGTCACCACAGACTGAGCCTTGTAGGACTGTCTCTTGCATTCATATTCACTCACTCTGCCTGATGGATGTATCCTTGTACTGACTGACATCCTCTTTCCTCATGTAGCAGTTTTACCTTGGCTCTGTCTTATATCAATGTAAGCATTCCCCTCACAAAGGAGTTACTTTAATTGCTTGGTGTTTTCTAAATTAGAATGGCAGCGTAAGCCTTGAAGGCCTCACTAAGCATGTAGCTCTGGGTCTCTCTCTTTGACCGATTAGTGACCGTTAAAAAGTTTTCTAATGTGCCCTGGTCTCCTGAATCAAATATGTTACATTGGTGTGAATTCAGAAAAAATATATATACAACAAATTTAACATATATCTTTATTTTCCAACTAAGCACTTTTCTTATACTTCCAATAGGTCCATTTATAAACTGACCTTCAAGATATCTTATTTGCATGCTTCCCTAAGCACAATAACTGGAATGCAAAGTGACATTCAGTAGCACTAACACACACATACTCTTTCCTTAGCTTGACTGAAGATACTGAATATAAAAGAGTGACTAATGATAGCTGTAGGAAAGATTTTTATCTTACTTTCTTAATAAGATGTATTATAGTGCATATACTCTGGAATTCTGAGTTCTGGCATTCAAGTCAGGCATTTATAAGAACATGTGTAGAGTTTGTTCAGATTTATCTTCTGTGAATACCATAAGAGGAAGAAGGCAGAGAAGGGAATTATCATATCCATAGTGCTGTGCTTGTGTGGATGACATTCCTATGTACCATATCCAGACATAGCCAGAAAATGTAAAAGAACGTGTACAAGAAAATGCGTGAGAAACTTTGCTGAATAATACACACAGAAAAACAGTCTGAGATTTGTGAAAAAATATGCTTCCTGCTAATATTAGCATAGGAAAATGGAACTTTATATTCATTTTTACTAAATAAAAAGTTGGCCCAAAGGAATACAGAAGAAACACTCTGAAAAGACCTGGTCCTCTAATCTTTTTATCCTCGAGGAAAATGATTAAATTTTTACACTAACGAACATAGATCTACAGTTTTTAAAACAACCAACAGAAATGAAACAAAAACTTATCCTGAAATCTTAGAAAAATACTTGACTTTGTATTGAGTTTCAGAATTTGAATAAGTGTATTCACTCATCTAAAAGGCGACAGTTTCCTATATGACTTTAAACAGCAAAACTCAAATAATTTATTTAGAAAATATGACACCAGACGTGAACTTAAATAATTGTTTACCATGGACTTCTTGAAGTACTTAATTTGTGATAGCATTAGGATACAACATTATAAATTTTCAGTATATTTTTTTCTCACATTTTACTAACCTATAAAATATGCAGCAGAGGATTATAATTCTCAAGATAAATGATAGAATTCAAAGCTACATGAACTAGCAGTGCAGAAATTTCCATGCACATGTATACATTGAGTAGTGTAATTAAAAATATTATTTACATTTTTAGAACTTAGAATTTAGAAAATTGTTTTAAGCCTTCTTAGAAGAGTCATATGTGAAACCTGAAAATTATGGTGAATTTGTAGAAGATACAATACAATGCTGTACATTGTACACTAATTCAAGTAATATATTTAAGTGACAGACATTTGTGGTTAGTTTCTATAAACTCAATGTAAGTATGTTCACAAGACTAAGAGGAAATATAGGTCAAGTTGTTCTGTTGTCAGGATTCAACTTTTGTTATGATGTTCTAGACCATTGTACAAAGGAGTTTTCTGACATTTCCTCATATTAATACATTTTTAACATGACATTGATATCTAGCTTGTAGTCTGTGGATAGATATAATAATAATAATAATAATAATAATAATACAATGTTCATTTCCGTCCTGGATCAATCAAACACCATAGTTTTGTTTTTGTTTTTGTTTTTTTTAATTTTATTTTTACGTAAGTCCTTAGCCTAATGTCTCTTTTTTTTTTTCCTGAATGTCTCATTGTTTAGGTGAATATGGTGTATTTTATTATATTCTTCAATATTTAGCTTTTGTTTGATCTAACAAAAACTCTTGCCATTGCGGAAATAGTATTTCAAATGTTATTGAAAAGACAAAATTCTTTCAATTTATTTCTTTGCAACTTTGGTAAAGTTACTTAGATTTTTTTTTTTTTTATTTGTTCTAGCTGCACAGATTGCTCCAAGTCTTCTTGAGAAATAAAGCTAGACCTCAGAAATACTAACCTGATGATCTGTCTAAGTACCCAGGAGAACAGAGAGCTCTATATTGCCTCCTATCTTTCTGTTTTTAAAGAAAAATCACATAAAATACAGACCTCGTTACTGCACTGGCAACATTTCTCATGTGAATTTCTTCTGCTCTAGTATCTTTTATATGATACTGCTATTTACTGAGGTCAATAAAATGTTGCGCAAGTTATTTCCCCTAATGATTGTCATCTAAACTATTTGGATTGTTTGGTTATTGCTTTTTATTATTATTATTATTTATTTGGTTACTGTCATGGTGGGTTATACTTTGTAAAAGAGTGACTTCTCCCAAGATATAGAGAAGCAGAATAGGATCCAGTCTGTAAAAGTGAAAGAAGCAAGGGGATTTTCATAAGGATTCAGAAATACTTTTTATTTTTGTTTTCTTTTTTAATATATATTTATTTATAAGAATCCACAGGATATATTTCAATCTAGGAAAACACTGGAAGTGTTTCGAAAAAAAAAAAAAAAAAAAGTAATAATAATTTTACTGCATATTATAGAATCTATGCAAGCAATGTGAGTTTTCTTTGTTTTGTACAGCATTTGGAGACAAAATGTATTATTATGTCTACTTGAAAGAAAAGAGATAAACCAGATGAATGTAGGTAAGGAAGGCTTCTGCCATAACAATCTTAAATAGATCGATATGGGGACATTCAAACTTTAAGGCAGTTCACAGTTGTGGAAGCTTTCGGAGTTAGTTAAAATAATATCATTGTCATATGCTGTCTTTGAGTGATAGGTTCCTATGAGGCTGAAGGTTCCTTATTACTAAATGCAGTGCCAGCCTAAGCAAATGGAAGACATCTAAGCAGTAAATTCATGTTAAGGTTAGGCTAACTTGATTTATTTTTCAGCAAAAGGATCTTTCCACAGTACTCCTCAGTGCAGTGTAAGTTTACTAGTATGTATATTTTCTATGGTTGGGCGCTTGAATATGAAGAATACAACCCTACTGACAAGCTTGAAAAACAGCAATATCAGGTGCAGGGAAGTGATTAAAAAAGCTCAAAACTCTGCATGTCTATGTTTCTTGATCAGTGAATCAGCAGAAAATGTTATCATTAATCTGTACTTTCTTTCTGCCCCCCCCCCCCCCAAATAAATAAGCCTGTTTCAAGCACTATACTTGAAAAATATGGAGGTGTAGATGGTGATCCTGGTATCTCCTCCCAGCACAGTAAAATAAAAGTTAAACAAGTAATAGGTGCTGTCATCTACCTCTCATAAGAGATTTGGATAAATACAGAAACAAATGATTACAGAGGGCGTCACAGCCATTTTTCAATTGTTATTCCAGTGAATTGAAAAACACACAGTGAAAAGGAAAATAAGTGACTCCTCTCTTTGATCTCAATAGTTGACAGACATTTTGTTGATCTAGGACAAGTGAGATTAAAAAAAAAAAAAAAAAAAAAAAAAGATATTACACAGGCACAAACCCAAAGGCTTCTAATCTGTGATAGACATTAATAATAATGACATTTTCACTGACCTGTTAGAATCCTTTAACTCCTTCTGGACAACGTTTTGACATATCCTTCCTTCCAATTAAATCTGATTATCATTTGGTTGAACGAACGTTCTCAAGAGCAAAGGGAAAAAGTGTTCTCCATTGTCTTTTAAATTACAGATCAATATGATGACTTTATGGCACTTAATTAGCAAAATACTGGGTGGAATGTATCTTGTAATTTAGCTTCTGTCTGACCTTTTTATTACAGGAGCCAGTGATATGTGGGTTAGTATGGGAATAAGTTTATCAGGAGAGCTAGAAAGAGATTACATGTTGCATTTCCTACTTGTAAATTTTAATATAAATATATATAAATAAAATAAATTGCAGAAAAAAATATTTTATAATTTTGAGTCTCTATTTTTTTTCTAGCTGGTATGATCATTTAGTAATTAGACTTTTTTTTTTTTTTTTTTTTTTTTTTTTTTCTTGCAGCATGTATACAAAGCTAGGAATAAATTCTGCATTATTTAAGATGTTTACATCAACAGGAAATTTGTAGAGCAGGTGTAGCAGACCAAAGAAAACCACTTTATCTATGGTATGCCAAGGATTGTCTCAAGCACTTGTAAGATAAGACCATTGCCATGACAACAGACTAACAGCTAAAGATGTGGTCAGAGAAGGAAGCCTTATGGAGACAAAATGGCCTTACTCTCTGGCCAAAACTCCCCTGATCAAGGGGGACAGAGGGGTCATTAAATAGTGCAGTTGTTGACTGCAGATAAGTCAGTGGATGTGTTGACTGCAGACTGCCAAAATCTAGCAGACATAAATGGATGCCTGACAAAAGCTCGAGAGGTATTCTGGAACTCTATGACTTTGTAACTTCATAAATTGTGGACAAGTCCCAAAGACTGAAGACCCCTGTTGGCTGGACCAATGCTGAAACCTAGACCGGTGACCTCTTTCTCTGTCTACCTCTGTCTCCCTTTTCTCCTCTTTTTCTCCCTTTTTAATTTCTTTTTTTCCTCCTAAAGTTTGTTAAGTAATGCAAGGATTATTTTGATTTCTTATAAAGCTGCATAGTTTAATCACACCACTTAGATAGATATAATTGAAAGAGTGCCAATACTTTTAAGATAATTGTAGTACAGATATTCTCATTAAAATTGATGATTTTGTCTGGATCTTAAGTGTCATTTCACCTTAGTCTATGCAAGGGGATTTGCTAATCTGGTCACTTTCCCCTCCCTTCATGGCTGGAATGTGACAGCACTCATAGGGTTTACTATTTGATAAACATCTAAAACTCAGTAGAACTACACATAGGCATTTGTACACTTTTCTTTTTTGAAGTGCTGGGTCTTCCAAGAACTAAAATTGAGGCTTCTTCAATCTCCTTGTAAGTTTATGTCAAAATCTCTCTGTAGTGTCAATAAATTACAGATACTCATTTTGGCCACTACCCTCAGCAACTCCATGTATTGGGCAGACAAAGCTTCTGAAAAATTCATTGTCAATAATTATGAAGACAGATGGGATTTCCAGGCAGTCTGCACTCTAGATAACCTTACAAAAATGGTATTGAGAGTCATGAAATTACTAGTTTTATATAACCATTGAACTGGACATGCAGCTGTCATCTAGCATCATTTTGAGCCACACTATACAGAAATTTAAGCCATTTTTATTCACAAGGTTAAGTGCAACTTCCCAATGGTTTTGAAAATGACAGTCCTTAATCCTGTGTGTTTTATACTAGTTTGTTATACTAGAATAAAGATGTACAAACAAAGCACTGACTTCTACAGCTACATATTAAAAAAGGAAATTATACAACTATAGGCTTTTATAACTTTCCTTCTGCTTGCTTGCCTGGCGATTGCAAGTATGTAGAAGATAGATACTAAATGATAAGATACGCTATTTTCATGGCCACAGATGGACTTTCTATTTCTTCAGGAAAATGCTAATTTGTCTCATCAGAGTCATACCTAAAATTCAAAATACAAGATTCCCCAAACCAGGTTATATATCTCAGTGGTAGAATTATTGTTTTATTGGTGGACATTGTTGTAAACGACATCTTGTCCTTATGCCTGTCAAGTTTCATGGGATGACCAGAAAATATTAGACATTAATGAGTGACAAAATTCCATGGAGAAATGGCAAAGTCTATCAAGAAACATAAGGAAACCATAAAAGTTTTATTATGAGAAGACAACAGACAATTGTTTTCTGTCACTAATGTACTAAGTACTGAAGTTCATCCGTGTGCACTTTCTTTATGATGTCATTGCTCATGTGTCCACAGGATGCAATCCAGTAAAAAATAATGGTAGTGCAGGCATTTAAATCTGTTTTGCTCTCTCCAGTTAAAGATGACTTAAGGAAAGTTGTGGTAAAGACCAATGCTCTCTTACTTCTCATTAAAGACTGTGTCATATAAAGACTGTGTCATGCTAAATAAATGGCCTGTTTCCTATTGAGTACCTGAAACTATTAGATTTAAAATTAAAAAATAAATTCTGTCATGGTAGAACTACCTAGTTTCCTGATCCTTCTCATCCCCTGTTAGCTTTAGACACCTGATACAACAGGATCATAGGCAACAAACAATTTGAACAACAAAAACAAAAGAATAAACAAACAAAAAGAACAACCAACCAAGAAAGAAAACAACACGAAGAAACATGGGAAAACCTAGACGCTCACTGGATTGACAGTAGAAACACAAGGACAGTGCCAAAAGCAAAAAGCATGTGATTGTCCCAGATACACTGAAATTAGCATCAATTCTGGTGATGGGAGGTCTACCCAGCCTTCTCTGTTTAGGTGTTTCTCGTGCATAGTATAGAAAACATACATGCACAGCTAAAATGACCCTTCAGGAGATTCTGAACAACTTCTCAGCATGATGTACAAATGCTGCTCTGTTCTGTTTATCTAAATCTGCATTAAGTATGACAAAAGTAATGTTCCATACTGCAGTAATAGGCATAAAGTCTAAATTCTGTATTCAGCTCATTGTAGGAAGTATTTAAATATCATCTTAGGCTGATAGGAATCATCACAGGAATGATGATAAGGAACAAGAGTTCTACATGAAATTCTGTATATGCACTTATACTGGAAAAGAGTATACCAACTGCTATGTATTACAAAATTACCAAAAGAGTGTTCTAGATTTTTATATTTGTTAGCAGGCTGTTTTCTGAATTGAGTTTTTCACTTAATCAGTGTGCAGAAATGACAGTATATGGTGTGTCCAACCCAGGAGTGACTTCTAGCTGTCACTGCATTATAAATCATTAATAAGCACTAAGTTCAAAATGACCATTATGTTAAAATCACAGACTACATTATGCCCATTGCCAAACTTTATATATATACATATATATATATTGGATTAATTATGCTTACAGTTAGAGACTTGTTATTTTCACAATTTGCTCTATAAGTAGATTGTGTTGCTTTTCACCTTGTTCTGTGTTCATGGGTATGGATTGTAGCTTTCTTTTTTAAAGGATAAAAGTTCCCCTTCCCCATCATTATTTCTCCTTTGATTTTTCTTGAAAAAAAAGAAAGAAGAAAAAAAAAGAAAAAAGAAAAAAGAAAAAAGAAAAAAGGAAAAAGAAAAAAGAAAAAAAAAAGAAAAAAGAAAAAAGAAAAGAAAAAAGAAAAAAGAAAAAGCTTTAAAACATTATCCTATTCTCTGAACATAAAGACAACAAAAAAAAAAACAAGATGAAAATATGGCAACTCACTTCCCCTAGTAGTAGCCTTCTTTTCCAATGATAAATCTTAGTGGTTTCAATTAACATTAAAAGGAATTTCTTTTTGTTTCTCTTTAAGCCTTCGTCTTTAAGTGAAAATTCTGTAGATCACACAGCTACAAGTCAGCTGCAGAATATGTCTTGTAATCAGTAAGTAGAATTAACCTCTTGACCTTCCTCTGTCCTCTGCTGTGATGTAAACAAATATTTCTGTAACCATGAAGCAGTTTTTCAGACAAGAAAAGGATGGGTTTTTTGACATTATTTCTCACTGTAAATGTAGCTAGAAATATAGAGTAAAAACATCTTTCAATCCTATATTATTTCAACTGTATATTGTGTGATTGCACATCTACCATTCTAAATATCTATATTTTCAATGCCAAAAGTGCCTCCCCACTTAGGTGACTTGGGAAAATGAAATATTCTATTTCATTTATATATATATATGTAATATAAATATTTGACTTATTTGTTGACTAGTTCTTATACAAGAATATTTGTGAGAGACTGCATATATTTCTCAATCATTTCTTTTTAAGTATACCAATACAAGTGCAGAGGACGGATGGAAATGAAAATACAGCTGTTCTGCAAAGAACAACTGAAATCTGTCAGAAAATAGAAAGAAAGAAGAAATTGTTTGACTAGGTCTAATATGAATGATTGTGCCATTTTCTGAGATCCAGCTGAATGCAATAAAGGCTGATAATACCCAGAACCTGGCACAATTCAATGAAAATACTCCAGCAGAATTTATTAAATTTTCTAGAAATTGAAGCATTAGTATTGCAAATAGCAAATGCAAAGAAAAGTTAGTTTATTTTTGATAATGTTATATTAAGACATGTGCCTACATTTTACAGCAAAAAGAACAGAGGATTCAGTTGTGAGTGAAATTTCAAAAATATATCTCAGATGAGTGAAAATGAAATAAATAATAAATGAGTAAACAGAATGGCCAAAAAATTAGTTTTTGAAAAAAAATACATCAATTTATGAAAGAGTTTTCCTGAGTCATAAATACACGTTGAGAGTTCTAGAGACGTTATGTGCTCTGTGATGACAAGGCTAAGATCACAGAATCACAGAAATGTAAGGGCTGGAGGGGGCCTCAGACTACAGATCATCTTGTCCAACCCCCCTGCAAAGTAGGCTCCATAGTCCAGGTTGCACATATTGGCATTCAGATGGGTCTCGAACCTCTCCAGAGAGGGAGATGCCACAACCTTTCGGGCAGCCTGTTCCAGTGCTCCATCACCCTTACTGTGAAGAAACTTTGACACACATTTATGCAGAACTTCCTATCCTTCAGTTTTTGGGCATTTCCTCTTGTCCTATTGCCACACACAGCTAAAAAGAGTTTAGCCTCATCGCTTTGCTCCCTGCACCTTAAGTATTTATAGACATTGATCAGATTCCCTCTCAAAATATAAATACTCAGGGGCAATGGAACTTAGATAATTTGTCTAAATTTAAATCTTCAAGATGAAAACATCAAGATAGAAGCTATGCTAAGGATTTCTCAAATACAGATTTGTAAAAGGTATTTAACTCAAAAAAGCTTTTGATTTTATCCATCAGAGGACTTAGCTAACTGGAATTTGAATACAATATGAGGAAAAAGTCACAAACACAATATGGAAGCATTCTCAGGCTTGCTTTGTCATACTAGTAAGTAAAGAAAGAAGAAAAAAATAAAAAGTGCTTCTACATGAATTTTACTGCAAACTCTCAGCTACTACTTAATTCAAAGAAGATGTACTTCCTTAATTGTAAAGTTTTATGAAGACCTGAAATTCTGCCTCTAAGTGTACCAAGAACTCTTCATTTGATAGGACTGAGAAGCACTCAGCTAGTATAAATCTGTAGATACCCTCTTAAATCCTCTGACAGCTTTTATTTTTAGAGCTGCTAACAGTTTTTCTCATTCTCTGAGAAGACTGTAAGTCTTAAAAATTTATTTATGTTTAGAATTTTAAAAAAGGATGGAACAATATTATATCTGCAAGTGTTTTTTGTGTATCTTTCCTAGTTTGAGGCTGGTTACCTGCACCACGCTGCCTGTTTTATTGTCATATCACCTCTCCTTAGTACAGCAAGGGATGCAATTCTGGATTCTTCACTAGGGATCTTATTGATACTCCAGTCATATATTGGATACATTTTAAAGATAAGGAAGTATAAAACAAGAAAATAGAAAATTATGTGCAATTATGTGCAATGAAACTTAGTTTAATGGTTTAAGTTCAATTCTTCATTGAATTTCAAGGAATACAATTGTACTCATGTCACTCAAACTGCAATAAATTATAGTATCTATTAAATTGATCTAGTTAGAGCAGCCAACACACACCTGATGTGTTGTACTCCAAGAAAAAAGAAGAATCTGTAAATGAGAAAAATCTCATTATTTAAACATTTTCCAGATATGGATTCTTTTCCACACATAAGCCACAAATGATGCTGCTTTTCCTGAAGATTTTTACAACCTTTACCTAGAGCAGAAAAGAAAAATTATTTCATTTCTTATTTGGATATTTGACTCCTACATAAGATTTGAATATCTGTATTTGCAAAAATAGTTGGGAGGTATCTTGATGGATTTAGAGAGATGTCATAGAAGCCATCCCACTACTAGAGTGGTGTAATGGAGGGATATGGTTTCTTTAGGAAGGATGAGTTGGAAAGATGAAAGGGAGTAGTCTTTTATAAGAAAGCAGCTGGAGTGCATTGAGATGCATCTGAGGATAGATGATGACCAGACTGAGAGTTTATGAGTTAAGATTAAAAAGGAGACAGGTGAAGGTGACATTAAGGTCTCCTACTGGCCACATGACCAGGAAGCCCCCAGCCAGGAAGCCAGTGGGATCCTAGTATCAGCTACCAGAATGAGTGGGGGGTCCTGTGATCCAAGCCAGTCCAGTGGGAGTGATGTGTGATGTGTATTCCCAAAACAGCAACTAGGGGGAATTGGCATGAATGAGATTAGTATGGGGTTCTAAATGGGGGGCTGAAGTGGCTTCATGGGTTACAGACCTTGACCTGGTGCTGGCTACTGGTAGGGGCTGAATGTCTGTATCTTTCCCAAACCAGTATGCAAAGAGTGTGTATTTGCTAGTCTGCTAGACTATCTTGTGAATAGTGGGATCCTTGTGTCTGAGCTGCGGTATCAGCTGGGCAGCTGGGCAGGTAGTCCATACTTGTAAACCAAGGGGACTTGAGAATTTGATGTGTGTGAAGGATGAGCATGTGAGTTTTATTAGGGTTAGGGTGACTCAGACTGGCTTCTGGTTTCCCAGAAAGGTTGTGGATTTTTTCTCCTTGGAGACACTCAAAAGCTGCCTGGGCATTGTATTACTCTAGGTATCTCTGGCTGGGCAGAGCTCTTGGATCAGATGCCTGTCAGAGGTCCCTTACACCTCCAAATGTTCTGTAATTCTTCTTCAAAGTAATTGCTAGTATTCTTAGTAATGTATGGTAACACTGTAAACTTCTGCAACTTAATTGTAAAAAGGATATTTAAAATTTTTATTTTAGAGTGATTTCTTCACAAGCAAGAGTATAAATACATATACATAGATATATATATGTACCCCTTATAATATATATACACATTTATGCATATCCTATTATTGTATATATATATACAGTTTATATATATATATATATATATATATATATATATATATATACACATGATTATATCAGATTAGTATATTCTAGTTTTCTTAGTATGGTGGGAAAGTCCTACAAAGATAAAGGCAATTTAATAAAATAAAAGAGAATGTTTGCAGGTATGTGCATATATACCATAAAAAATTGTGCAATTTGTATTTCTCTTGGAAACCACAACAGATATGAGACTGAACAAGAAATTTGAAGGGAAAGTATCAACTGTTTTTACAAATTTTGCAAGTATTCTTAGTTTTCCATATGGACAAGAACAGAAGAAAGCACAAATTCTCTTACTGGAACATATATTTATACTCCCAAGAGCCCAAAAGAGAAGATCAGTTGGATCAATAAGAATGAGTAATTTACTTGGAGAACTAATAGCGTTTTTCTTACATGACTGTCATGGTTTTATGATTTTTTTTTGGTTATCGGTATTCCACAACATAACATCATGCTGTGCACTGGGAGTTAAACTGTTAATGCTCCAGTTCCAGGTACCCGTCCAGAATAAAAGATCTACAAACCCCAGGGGGCTTTATGGTCAGAGAGGAGATATAACCCGTGGCAAGGTCACCTGATGTGCTCTTCTTCAGAAGGCTCTTCTCCCTGATGCTCAACTGGACTGCGCGTATCACCTCCGTGTTATGGTGAGGCCTATCCACCTTTTGGACATTCTCATTATATTTGATTTATTAGCTTCAATTCTAATTATATTGTATTATAGTGTTTTATCTTGCATTCCGATACTATATTTAGTAAATTAGTTTGTTTCTCTTTAGATTATTGCTGCTGTTTTTAATTATTTTGGGGTCCCCTGTTTCCCTTTTCCAGAAGTGTGGATTTGCGAAAATTCCTCCGCCCCACTAGTCACAGAACCAGGCCAAACCAGCCCATAAACCGTTGACAATGATGAATCATGAGAACTCTTTGAACTTAAAGCTAAAGGACTCTTTGATAAAGAAAAACAAACAAGCAAGCTACATTTACATGTGTAGCAATCATTGTAGTAAGTAGCTTGAAAGAAAAGCACAGATCTATTTCCTTCAAACTACTTGTTTACTAGCACTAATGAAAAAAAGCAGTCTCCAGTAGGATTGACTTAAGTTCCAATGACTGTAGTTTTTCAGCCTGAAACAAGAATATCAGTAACTTATTTGTTTTCTCTAAAAGAAAAAATACATGGCTGTATCATTAATACAACATGTACCAACATGTACAGACACAATGCTAAATTAGTTATTAAGTTTTGTCCTTTTATCTTTTAGCTCTTAGGCTCATTTCAGGAATTTTTACTCTATACACAGTCACTTTCAACTCTGCTCAATTTTTTAGATACTTTCTGGTATACTAGCTCCTGTGTGATACAGTCTGCTTTAAAATTTGAGACAGAAGTTACATTTTCCTCTGTGTACCCTGTGAAGGAATGAAATCATTGACCCCAGATCCGACCATGAGTCTGTAGTGATTTGAAGCCAGATAGAGTGTACAAGTTGCTCATATAAGGCAAATTTAAAATGTCAGACTTGCCGCTAATGCACAGAATGACTCTGTGATGTAGAGTATTGACTTTAAACATGGCAGATGGAAAGCACGACAACAATCACTTCAGGAGGATAGAGTAAAACTTGCCGTGACAGCATGTGCTCAAGAAAAACTATACACATAACTGCAAAGTCTTTATTTCATATCACTTTCTATCATTGTGTTATTTCCATTTTATGTTGCATTTATGAGATCTTATTTATTTATTTTAATGACATTCAATAAATTCTTGAGCAATCTGAATTTCAACATTTTGTCAAACATTACAGCAGACGAAAAGGTTCCCACTTGTTTCAATGCCAGACAGAAATCTGAATTAGATCTTCCATTATTTTTAAGTTATATGAAGTATGTTCTGTGAATCGGAGATAACAGAACTCTAAATAATCAAATATTTTTGGGAAAACAAGCAGGAAAACATCTACAAGTCTGACTGTTTAGAATTTTAATTTTCTGTCTAATTTTCTATATTAGCTTGATTCTACTCCATTTATCCTCATTTCTATATAAAGGTATAATTTCAAGTTCATACACAAGTGATATATTGAGTGTGGGAACAGCTACATTGTGAAATGAGCTAAGTATTTGTCACTGTTCAATATAACTACATTTTCTTTTTTTTCCATAACATAATTAAATTTTAGATAATTTAATGATCTGCTTACGGGGTGTAGTATATCCTCTGCAAGTTTGCTGATGATGCTAAACTGGAAGGAGAGTCTTATACGTTAGAATCATACTGCCATCCAGAGGTGCCTCAACAGGCTGGAGAAATAGGCTGACAGGAACTTCTTGACAGTAAACAAAGGAAAGTAGAAAGTCCGGTAACTGAGGAGGAATAACCCAAGGCCACCCAGCAGGAAAGCAGCTTTACAGAAGAGAACCTGAGTAGCTTTGTGTACACAAAACTAAAAATGAGTGAGCCAGCAATGGGCCCTTGCTGCAAAGAAGTCTAATGACAAAATAACTAAGGGAATGGTTAATTCTGAGACTGTTCAGTACAGAGAAAAGGGTTCTCAGGAGGGATCTTATTGATGTCTATAAATACCCAAAATTGGGTGGGTGCAAAAAGAACAAACCCAGGTTCTTTTGAGACATGTCTGTTGCCAGGAATAGAGGCAATGGTTAAAAATGGAAACACAGTGGATTTCCTTGGAACATCAGGAATCACTTCTTTACTGTATGGGTGACTGAGAACTGGAATAGGTTGCTCAGAGAAGTAGTAGATTATCAATCTTTGGAGATCTTCAAAAGCTGTCTGGACATGGTCCTGCACATCATACTCTAGGTATAACTGCTTAAGCATGGGAGTTGGGCCACACTGGAAATCTGTGTCCAGTTCTGGCCTCCCCAGTACATGAAAGACATAGGTATACTGGATGAAGTCTGATAAAGGGCTATGAAGATTATTAAAGGACTGCAGCATCTCTCCTATGATGAAAGGCTGAGAAAGTGGGAACTGTTAAGAAAAGGCTCAGCAGCAATCTTATTAATGTCTATAAATACCTGAGGGGAGGATGCAAGGAGAATGAAGCCAGGCTCTTTTTAGTAGGGCCTTGACAATTGGCAATGAGTATAAATTAAACAAAACTCCATCTGAACACCAGAAAATACATTTTTAAGAATAGGTTTACTAACTTCAAAAACCTCTTGGACATGGTCCTGGGAAAGCTGCTCTAGATATTCCTGCTTGGGCACTGGCATGGGACCAGATGACCTTCAAAGGTCCTTCCTACCCTCAAACATTATCTAATTCTACGGTATCATTCTGCCCTGTGTGCCAGCATCCAGCTTTTCAGTAATACTCTTTTACTTGTGCTGAGGACTGTGATGACTCCAAAAACTGTAGGACAGTTGCAAGTTCTGATAATGTTGTCTTAGGGAAGTTTAGTGATGATGAAGTAACATCAATGTTATATTTAACAAACAAAATTGTTTATTGCAGTTAAATTGCAGGATACATGACCACAACTTGAATATGAGTCATTTAGGGATTGAAAAAGGTATGCTGGTGTTTTCTCTTTAATATTTTTTCTCAAGAAGAATTATATAACACCTATAACTCATCTTTCTGCCAAGAAACAAACAAACAAACAAAAATCTCTATGATTGTAAATAACTGTGAGTTTTCCTTTGTGAAAAGGTGTTATGCATTTTTTTATAAAGAAAGACTGTTAAATGTGTCTTTTTTTTTTTTTTTTCCTTGTGGGCAAACACTCAAAATTTTTAGTGCTAATAAACTCAGTTAGTGTTAAATTAATAAACTCTTTAGACTACTTAGATGAAATAATAAAGTAGTGTTTGTGTGACCCATCTATAATAATTATTGCAGTCCATCTGGTTTAGCTGTTTTTCTATAACCTTAAAAATAATATCTTCTCCTATTGATTTCAAGTCAGATTTTCAACTTAATGAGTCCGTGACTGTGAAATTACAACTTTTCTCACTGTCTCATGTTATCATAAATGCTTCCAAATTCTCTTTCTTATTTTGTATTCTTATGTGAAAATACTATCTTCCCAAAACTTAACTTCTGCTCTAAGTGCAGCATTTCTAAAATCTCATAATACTCTGGTAGCTTACTTATTCTTCATAAACAAACCTCAAGCTGCTAAATCTAGTGTTTCTTCATACATGTACCATAGATTAAAGTTCTGAAAGTAAGCAAACACACTACTTTTTGCTTTTCTTCTTGTAAGAGTATGTAAAAGGAGAGTGTTTGCTTGTTTAAGGATATTTGAACCTTTACCACTGCAGCACTATTTAATAAGGAAGAGAATGAAGTGATGACAAACAGCTCTCCTTGGTCACAATAATCAATGAGGATATGTGAGAATATGGGGGTCTTTATTACAATAAGGTTATCTGATTGAAGACTCCTAGGCTGGGAGAAAATCACCAGAAAACAAAACAGAACAAAACAAAACTTCTTTGTTGTACTAATCGTTAAAGAAAAAGATTGAATGAATGAATGTGGATTCAAGGAAGGTGTTCTGAGGATTTTTGGATTAAGATTATAAGTAAATAAAGGGGAATAATAGGCTAAATGCTGAGACACAGACTAGGCAAACAAAAGTAGATAAAATAACAAGAAATAAAACTCTCAGATACTGAGTGAATGGGTATCCTCTACTCCCAGACACTGCAGTGAGCATGTTCCCAAAACGGCTTCCAAACTGACATGAATGAATGCACAGCTTCACGTGGAAAGCTGGAGTGGGCCACAGACCACAGCCCATAAGCTTCGTCCTGCCGGTTGTGGGGACTAAATGTCTGAACTATCTGGTGAGTAGGAAGGTTCTTAGGTCTGGGCTGATGAATCAGATGTGTGGAGGGATCCATACTCATGTGCCTGGGGGACTTACAAATGAGGTGTGAATGAGGGACAAATGTGTGAAAGCTGGCTGTGTGCAGTAAACTTCAGTCCAGATGAGCTAGCAAATAGGTGACTTGCGAAGGTGTTAAGGGGGCCTGGGATCCAGCCAGAGCTTCTGGAGAGACAGAGGGCTGTGCCTGTACTTGAGGTTTGTGGACAGGGACGCTGAAAAAAGGGCCATATCAAGTGCTTGAATGATTAGCTACTGTGTGTGTGCTTGTGCACTGTCAATAGTGAATTTCTGTCTTTCCAGCCAAAGAGAAGAAAGAGGACTCGGCCTTTTATGTACATACAGTCCTGTGTGTAAGTGTTGCTGGAAGCCCTTGGCTGGGGCAGTGTGTATGACATGTTTTTTTCAGTGGCCTGCTTCTGTGTGTGTGTGTATCTTTGGGAAGTCTTCTCAACTTTCCTACTTGTCAGTGGTTTACAGGCTGTTTCAGCCTGGTTCTGTGACTAATGGGACAGGGGGACCCACAGACCCACACCCCAGGAAAGGGGAAAAGGAAAAAAGGGAGAAGGGGAAAGGGTACAGAAGCGGGCCTAAAAACAAAACAGCAGCAACAATATGAAGAGGAAAGCTAATTTACTAGAAAATATATTGTAATGCAAGGTAAAACAATATAATACTATATAATTGGAATTGAAGCTAATAAATCAAATAAAATGAGAGTGTCCAAAAAACCAAAAGCCTTACTCTAATGCTGAGGGAGAGAGGGCTAGGGAGCACGCGTGCTGCTGGGATAAGCAGAAAGGGAAAAGAGACAGCTCGTGATCTGCTAACAGTTTTATTTTTCCCTTTGAATGGAAAACAGAAATGCAAAATCCCCTGGGGTATGTAGTTCTTCTCTTCTGAGAACCAGATACCCAGAAATTTCAGCAGTCCATGGAACTGGAGCATTAACTCCCAGAGCACTACAATGATGTTATGATGTGGGATACTGAAAACAAAAGATCATAAAAACACAATGCTACTTGATGAACCTGCAAAAGGAAAAGTGTCATCTGCATCCCCCAGTCTGGTCAGCTATCCCACTAGGCTGGGCAAAAACAGTCATGCAGAACAGCCCTGAGCTGAAGCACCTGAAGGAGACAGCCACACTCTTCACATTCCTTTCTTAACACTTCCTCTACAGTCATTGCACATATTTTCATGAAAAGATCAAATTCTTCATTTAATCTGTTTCAGTTCTGTTTCTCTTATGCATATGCAAGTCAAAATTCTTTGGATTCTTTAGTTGGAATTCATAGCGCTCAGCAACTTTTTACTCACTATGCTCTTCTTATTCTAACTTTTCTTTCCCACTAATGTATTTTGAGTGAAAAATGTGAACTTCAAGTAAAGGGGATGTACTATGCTGAATATTTAATGTAATAGAATGTAAAGTGGTATATATTAAAGGAAAGCATTCATGAGGATACACAGAGAAACAAAAGAGACAGATCTCCATCTGGCTCATATATTGTTACTATTAAGAATGAAAACTAACTGCTTCTAAGCAGAATGTTCTGTGAACTGCAGTGTTATGCCAAATCTCTGAAAGACTTTGAAATTTGTCCTTTTGAATCACCCAGTAAGGCAGGAGAGCATGCTAGTAAAATGACTGTACAAATTCAGCTAGGTTGTTTTGTTGCATTACATAAATATGTATAGCTTTGTTGCACTGGACTGCTAGTGGAGCCATACTCTAGATAATGTTAGGTATATCTGTTATCTTGAGATAAAGTCAGAAAGTGCAATAGAAGAATATACATGAATGGAAACACACAAGAAATCCTGACTTAGCTGGATTAAGTGAGAAATACACATTGACTTCAACTTTCCTGCTGTTTTGTTGACATACATCTTTTTGAAATTCAGAGATCATTCAAGTTCTGTCTTCTCTAAGTGCAACTCCCTATTCAGCATTAAAAGAAATAAACACCTTAAATAGTTTATCTTTCCTCAAAATATATTTCTACTGAGCACTGGATCCTGCAAAAAAATAAAATAAAGTAATAATAATAATAAAAAAACCTCAATTTCCTAAACTTATAGTAATCTTTCTTAAATTCACCACTGTCTGTGTATTACCAATAACAAAGATTTACTATCATTTTATAGTTTTTTGTTTTGTTTTCTTTTTGTTTGTTTGTTTTTTGGCTGTTATCTGTGTTCAGGTTTACATAGCTGCAAATCTTTACAAGGTGGCTTGAAGCAATATCATAGAAGCATAGAATGGCCTGGGTTGAAAAGGAACACAATGGTCATTGAGTTTCAACCCCCTATGTGTAGGGTCGCCAACTGCTAGAGCAGGCTGCCCAGAGCCACATCCAGCCTGGGTAGTCTAAACATATAAAGAATTTCCTGTTGCATTAAAAGGGTTTAAAACAAAAACTCAAACAACAGTTACCTAATTGTGTGCAGGACAAAGATTATATAGATTTTAGTGTACATCACATATATATTCTATTCATAAAGATTTTTTTTTTTCATCTCTGTAAATAAATTAATAATTACATGACTTTTAAGATAGTATGACTTGTCAGTAAATATTTATGCCATATTACCTGCATAACTAATTAGAATAAAGGAATAAATAAATAACCAAAGGAAAAAAAAAAAAAAGGAGAAAAAAAAAAAAAAGGAAAATGAATAAATTTGTTCTTGAAAAAAAAAGATCTTCTTTGAACAAAATGCAAAAGAATTTGTAGAAGCAAGAAACACTATAAAAAATCCCGCCTTCTTGTACATTTTGTATATTTTAAAGTACAAAAATATATTCCTTTCAATTTCAGTATACAAAAGTATTGTTTGGTATAGCAATTGACTGATTTAGTTTCTTTTTCTTGACATTCTATACATTCCTAAATGTTCCACATTTAATGTTTCATAAAAACTATTCTATCCATCCATATTACAGATGAATTTGATGCTTATGCTTTTCCAGTACATCCATAGCCTAGTAAAAGTGCCTATAGAACAGTTTTTAATTCCAGATAATCTTTTCTATTTATTTCAGATAACTTTATATGCATTTACAATTGAATACAGCTTGCACTTGCGAATGGAAGCATTTGCCAAGTCCAAACAAAATTATCAGCACTCCATAAGAACTGTTCATCTTTCAGAATTGGTTCACAGGATAGGGCTCTATGGATAATAAAGTAACAGAATGCCACTTTAAAAAAAAAAAAAAAAAAAGAGAGAGAGGGAGAGCAATGTTAAGCATTCCTGGAGGTCTATTATAATAATCCTTGGAGGGACTTCTATTATCGTTTGTAAAATAATTGTTCATAAAAAGGACATGCTTTATTATGATATTAGACTAACACACTGCTAATGTGAATATATGTTATTATGTATAATAACATAATAAAATTGCAACTGGATAGATAGCTGTGATGAAATGAGCATGGCTTCAGTGGTGCATGTCAACTTATAGAATGCTAATGCCAGATAAAGTAACATTTTTTGGTTCAATGGTTTAGGCTATCAGCATCCTGGAAGTCATCTCAGTGAAAAAGCTGTTGTCTATTGCAGTGTTTAAAATACCATGGAATATGGAAATGTTTTCACGTGTGGTAGATAGTGAATATAAGAAATCTATAATCAATTTTGCATTTTGCTTTCTAAACATTATATAGCAGAAATAATCCTAAAATTTTCATTATGCAATTCTAATGTAAGTTATTGAAAGAACAGTTTTAAGTAAAATTTAATCTGGAGAAATTATTTTTAAGTTTTTATTATTATTATTATTATTGTGTATGTATTTATTTATTATTTCTTTATAAAATGAATCGATAAGTACTCCTTTTTATCTTCTGTTTTTGATGGGGCACAAATATCTTGCCCAATCATTTACAACAAGGTCTTGAGGAATATCTACTGAGATATGGCATGACCATTTGTGAATTAAGCTGCTTGAACACTTAAAAGATTGGATTCATAAGCCGTATACTTGTGCTAGTGATTCTATTATTAGCCCAGGTGTAGTCCTTTGCTGTTTAGAGTACACTGCATCTGACTAGCTTGAGGTTTTAGTAGACTTGTGTAGGGTTTCATACGTCTGTTCTACAGATATGCCAGTAGTGCTGGCTTCAAATTAAGCATTTGACTTTCTTATACATTTAGAGAATTGAGTACCTAGACCAGTAAAGTTACCAAAGAATAAACAACAAAGCAGGGAAATGATAAGTAAGCCACTGTTTCAGAGAGTTCTAATGTGTTTTACAAACAATACTTGATTATTATAATTCAATGGGATTTTTTTTTTTTTTTTAATAGACATGCTAACTTATGTTAAAATGCATCTAGCTTTATATTGAGGATGTGAGAAAAGAGGGTTCAAGCTCTTCTGAAGAAAGCAAAGACAGAGGAAAATTTTGGTAAACTTATTAATCTCTAGACTACTGATCAAAGTGATACAACTATCTATCTAACTACAGTGCTTTATGTGAGGTCTATTTTTCTAGATGTATTCTGAGAACACAGGTTTGCTTTTTAGACATAGGTTTACTCATGTGTTTGCTAAGTACAAGGTCCTCATTTCTCCCAATTAGAATTGATTTATGTGTACATCACCACTGTTATTTTCTCAATGCAAAACCACACAGTATTTAACTCAATCCACACCCATCTGAGCCATGAGTGTATCATGAGTGTATTTGTCCATATAAAATCGAAAAGTGCAAATACAAATTATTTTTAATCTTAGTGGGATGGGATTTTTCAACATTATTTAAATGCCTAGCTGTTCCCTAAGCTTTATAAGTTTTTTGCTTAAAAAAGGATGCCAACTATATCATTATTGTTCCTGTGAAACCGTTGTAAATTTTGGGACTTCTCCCACAAATAATAAAAACTAATTCTGGTTTTGTTTGCGGGCTTATACAGATTAATGTGAGAGAGAAATTGGCACTTGAATTTTTATTTATATGGAGCCAGATTTTAAAAAGCAGAAATGCAGGTATAAGATGGAGTTAAGTACCTACTATAATTTATAAGTAAAAATAATTTCTTTCTGTGACTGAAATTTAACAGCTCTGTGAAACATGATAGCCCAACACATTTGGACTTGAATATTGTTATCTAAGGTAAAGGAAGAGATTAATTGAAAATAGCTTCCAACTTTATCTATATGATTTACTATGAAGACCTCTCTTATTAGGGCTAAGGAATTTCAGTCAAATCCCTGAAAGACAGGTAAAGGTTGAATAGTATCTTCTTAAAATGTATTCTATGTCAGACAATACATTTATTCTTTCTCTGCATTTTTTTTTTCAATGATAAAATGAGGAAAATTTACAATCTTCATTTCACAGAAATTCCACAAAATTAATCATGATATGATTTTTCTTGTATTTTGTAGGGATGTGGATCAAGTTCAAGAGAACTATGATATTAATGGAACAAATTCACCTTCATATGCAAAAAGTTATTTCTATAAGCAAAAGACTTCCAGTAGAATGGAAGTCTCCATAGGTCTTCTGGTCTGTATGTATGAAAATGCTTCCAATTCAAACAGAGTGGCATTTGTCTTCTGTCATACTGAGTTTGCTACGATTTAGAATATAATTAAATAAGATTAAGATTAATATTTTTTGTACATTTTTTCCTCAATATAATTGAATATTTTAAGAAATTATATATTTTTTCTTCTTTTCTCATTTTATTTCTTTTTTTTTCTCTTCCTTTTTCTTTTTATCTGTTTTCTTCTTCTCTCCTTTTTCTTTCTCCTTCTCCTTCCTCTTCATTTTTATTTCTCTCATTTTTATGCATCCCTACAAGTATCATGTTCTCTGAATATTATTAAAAGCAGTCTAGGGAGGGGGAAGAGCAGGGGAAAAGAGACCAGTTAACAGAAACTCTGAAGTAGGAATATTTGAATTCTTATACATCTTTACCATTCTAAATTGCCATACCTTGCCGTATATACTTAGCTTACTGTAAAAGATGCATGACAATAACAAACTAGTAAGAATTTAGCACTGATTATGTCAGTCCTGGATGTCCTGTGTTTTTAAACTTTAAAGTGAGTGTAGGTACACCGAATGTTCAGACATTTTTGTCTCAATGATCTATTTCTGTAACAATATTTGTTTTAAAATCTTTCTTCAAGTTTATTTTATGCAGATATTGTTTGAGCACTGCTATGAAGATGAGTAATGCTTCTCATTCTCAGTGACATCCCAAACTCTTTAAAAACTTTTCAGACTATCTCAGAATTTATAAACATTAACTAAATATAAAATAAAACAGTGAAATATAATTATTTTGGAAAAGAAATATAGCAGTTTCCAGGCTGCTCTCAGGAGAGAGCCTGGATGTATTGTTAACTGAAATAATATTATTGTGTCAGGATTAAATTTTAATTAACTTGACTCGAGAACTTATACCTGAAAAAAATAGATATTATGCAATTAATGTATTTGGAACTAAGTAACTCTTTCAAATACTTTATGATATGAAGAAGCAATTAATTTTGTCTCTCCCTTGCTTGACAGATTTAATATAAAAGTACATTAGAAGATGCTTGTGGAAATATGTGTAGGTCACTATGAAAGTAATGCCTCCTATTTATTTCCATGGAAAATACAACAGATACAAATAGCACATAACACTATTCAGTAGAGCAAAATCTCAGCTACAAAACACTATTTTTTCAACACAGTCACCACTATTAACCATTCACTTTCACCAGCAATGATCAAGAGACTGCATGTCATACATATGAAAATCTGCATGTCTGTCCTGACTGTGACTCGTCTTTCATGTTGCTGTCACCACTACTGAAACACACTATCCACTGTCTCATTGTGCTGACATCCACTGTTTGGTCTCTGTAAACATTCAGCAAGCATTAATGAATGTCAATTGGTGCAATTTTTTCCCTATGGAGGAAGTCAACTGCACCCCTTTTCTTCGTACACCCTTCCATGTCAGGTGCCAAATTTGTCAGACTGCCCCTGTGCTGCCAACTGTCACACCAAAACAAAATGTAATAGAATATTGGCAGGAAGGTTCAATCTCTACTGCTATACAATCAGCATCCATTTCGGATATCATGGGCCAACATAATAAAACTGAAAGCATAACTTTTGAAGCAGTTCTTGTATAAGAATGTAATGTGCTAATCTTTTTCATCTATTTTAGCTTTGTCTAGTGGAGCATAAACTGTGGGACACTGGGGCAATGTCAGATAGATACTATATGTCTTGAAAATAATATAGATAGTAAAAACATCCAACATGGATATGCTTACATAAATTCAAGCACAGCTACATACTTACAGCTTTCTCTGTCTCAACTAAGTATATGTATTTTATATTCCTCATATTTAAATTCTGTCTTCATCATGATGGACCTACATATTACACTTGACATTTAAAGCAAATTCTTAATTCCCTCCTTAGTGAATCTATATTATTAGAACCGTCTCAAACATTTTGCTTCTTTTTACAGTGACTACACACACACACACACACACACACATATATATATATATATATAACCTTCAATAGTATCTTTTCTTTAATAAGACCAAGCAGATTTCATACTATTCCTTGCAGGCAAATCTTTAGTTTTTTAGATGTGTTCAACCTACTCTTTGATCAGTTCATATAAATTATAAATTCACACACATGAGCAACCAGTTGAAGTAAAATCTAAGCAGATGTTGAACTGAATTACACATCTGTTGACTTAAGAAGAAATTATATGTATTCCAAATTGGATTCACCCTTTATTTTTCTCAGGAGACTGAATTTCATAACTGAAGCAGGCACAACGTAACTATTAAAACAAATGCTTTTAAAATTCCATTGCAAATGCATATTTCAATGATATATATATTTATGTTTTTTGTATGACATTTAAAAATATTTAACTTCTAGATGAACTGTATTTCATGTTAAACTACTTTGATTTACCTATAGAAATCATTATTAAATTTATTCAACAGTATACTAACATTTAGTATAAAAATATAGAATCAGTTCATAGCACTAAGCAAATACACTGTGGACAATATAGAAATTAAAACTGATTTATAATTCCCTCTCTAAATATTTTGTTATAAATAAATATCTTGATTTTTTGTTGTTGTTGTTACAAAAAGTGTACAAAAAACACAATAATTTCTAAACAACAGAGACAGAATGTAAAAGGGAAATAATTGAGTCAGCTAAGAGGAGAGGAAAAAAAAAAAAAAAAAAAAGTAGATGTATTCAAATCAGAAAAGAATTTGGACTTCCTAAAAAAATAAGCAAAAATAATAGTTATTCAAATGCACTCAAAAAGCAGAGAGATGATAATACATTTTAAACATATAATAATGAAATATCTTGCACTTAAATGCCACTTTTCAGAGAAAAGAGATGCACTGAATTTTGTATTACAATAGAAAAGAGACACTGAATGAAATTGAAAGGCAACAAATTTGAAGTTGATGAAACAGAAAACAGTTTTAAAAATATATAATTAACTTATAGTTTTCATTGCCACAAGATATCCCTGAGACAAGAGCTTAGTTGGTTTCATGAAAGGATTAGAGACTTATGTAGATAATGAAATCTCCTACAGCTACATTGGAGAGTAAAAAAAAAAAAAAAAAAAAAAAGACCAAAGTTCACATTCTGAGAATAACCTCAATTTTGGATATAAAAACAAACAAAAAATGCACATTCAATGTCTTATGGGGAAAAAAAAAAAAAATCAGAAAACAGTTGTAGAGAGAATATGATAGATAGGAATTGTGAGTTTTCATGTTTCAGGCAAAAACAAGTAGTATTACTCATTATTGACTAAGAAGACAAAATCTTATTTCTTTCAGTTAGGTTTGAAAAGACTTGAATGTAACTTTAAAATTGAAAACAATTGATAATTCACATAGAATTTGGGATTCTATGATTCTATCTGGAATGGCCTGCCCAGAGAGGTGGTGGAGTCGCTGTCCCTGGCAGTGTTCAAGAGGCATCTGGATGAGAAGCTGCGAGATCTGGTTTAGTAGCTTGTGGTAGCAGTGGTAATGTGAAGACGGTTGGACTAGATGATCTTATAGGTCGTTTCCAACCTTGTGATTCTATGATTCTACTAGAGAAAATAACTCACAAGCATCTACAGCCAATAAGATAATTTTAATGACCTTTAAAATCTTTTTATTTTAAGTAGAATCTGTTATTCTAATATATTTATATCCTTTGCATATTAATGAAATAAATCGTGAAACAATCAGTTACTTGTCAATTGCTGTTCTTTTTTCATTAGTAGTACAGCAGCAATAATTTTGCCCTTTTCCTTGTTAATAATGCTACCCTGTTTTACAGTTCTAGGATAAATTGGCAAATGGTTGAAAACCAATCATAATAGGGTATCCTGCCGAAATTTTATTTTGTAATGTTGTGTACTTTATCAGTGACACCAAATGCTTCATGAAAATATCTCAAGAAAATAACTCATTAAAACAGAATATTTTTCATTGTCATTTTACTTCTGACAATTATGAACTTCCAGTGAGATTTATAAAAGAACTTCAAAAGTTGATCCTGAGAAATAAAATCAATAATTCTTCTACATATTAAAAAATCACAGACTTGATAGAAGTGGTCTTTTTGTGAATTGCTATAATTTTACTTGTTTTCTCTTTCTACTAGCTGCTAACTAAACCCTTTCATTGAAGTACTCTGAGTAACACAATCATTTTATAAACAGAATAATTTTATATAACAGAATAATTTTCCTGCTTCTTATGTATGCTTGAGAGGTTGTCCTTTTACAGCTCTACTATGTAGTATATATTTTTTTTCCCTATGAATCTTGTCCCTTAATTCTCTTTAGATTAGAAGCTGATCAATCTAGAATCTCTCTATAATTACAGATCCAAACTGTAGCAAACTGAACCATACTTTTATAGTGATTTTCACAGAACAAATTTCAAAGAGTTACTCTTCAATATTGTACAAAAAAGTTATGATGAAGAAGTAAGATTTAAATTATTTATCTATGTTATTATAGCTTAAGCATTTCCACTCTTTTTCAATTAAAAGCTCTTCCCCATGCCCCCCTCCCTCCCCCCCCCAAAAAAAAGGCATAGTACAGAAGTACAGAAATTGTGCCATTAAGATCAGTATCTGGGATAGACCATTCTGTAAACATAATTCAACTCTGTGGTAAAAGAAAAGATTATTCATATCTTCATATGAAGATATCTTCATATCTGATGAATCATCATACTGATACTTCATGTAAGGGGAGAGACTTTTCAATAGGACTCCTTACTTTGTCCTTAAAAATGTCATATAATTCTCTAAATTTATTTCAGATGTCATGGTTTTATGATTTTTGTTTATCAGTATTGCATATCATAACATCATGTAATGCACTGGGGGTTTGACTGTTGATGCTCAAGTTCCGGATGCCTGTCCGGAGGAGAAAAATAACTACATTCCCCAGGGGGCTTTGCAGTCAGCAAGGAGATGTAACTCCCAGCAAGGTCACCTGATGCTCTCTTCTTCACCTGCTCTTCTTCGCCTGCGCTTCTCCATCTGCTTTTCTTCATCGGCTCAACTGGACTGCACTTCTCACCTCAGCATTGTGGTGAGGCTTATCCACCTTTCACACACACTCTCTCTCTCTCTCATTATATTTTGCTGATACTATATTTAGTAAATTAGTTTGTTTCACCTCAGATCTTTGCCACTGTTTTCAATTATTTAGGGGTCCCCTGTTTCCCTTTTCTGGAGGCGCGGATCTGCGGATCCCTCCGCCCCTCTAGTCACAGAACTGGGTCGAACCAGCCCGTAAACCATTGACATTCATATCACATTATTATTTCAGGATGATATACATTCAGTGCAGGCGAGACATATTATGGAACAAGACCCTTCACTTCAATCATAACACATGTACAAAATAGAAATAACAGAATACAATTCACGGTAATTATCAACAACAGTGCTTCTTCTGACCATTAAAAAAATGGAAAAATCTAACTTACTCTTCACTAATTTAATCAAGCATGATTTTTATTTACATTCTCTCTGAACAGTCTGTTCCAGTGCTCTTTCACCCTCAAAGGAAAGAACTTTTTCCTCATATTCAGATAGAACTTCCTCTGTTCTAGTTTGGGCCTATTTCCCCCTGTTCTGTCAGTGGGCACCACTGAAAGAAGCCTGGCCTCATCCATTTGACTCCCATACTTTAGATATTTATAAACATTGATTAGATCCCCTCTCAGTCTTCTTTATGCTGAACAATCCCAGGTCTCTCAGTCTTTCCTTGTGTCATCTCTGTGGCTCTCCACTGGTCTCTCTTCAGTAACTCCCTGTCTTTCTTGAACTGGTGAACGCAATACTGCACATAGTATTCCATATATGGCCTCACCCGGCCAGAGTAAAAGGGGAAGATCACCTCCATCGACCTTCTGGCCACGTTCATTAATGCACCCCAGGATACCACTGGCCTTCTTGGCCACAAAAGCACACTGCTGCTTCGTGGTCAATCTATTGTCCATAAGGCTACCCAGTTCCTTCTCTGTAGAATTCCTTTCCAGCAGGTCAGTGCCTAGCCTGTACTGATGCATGCAGTGATTTCTCCTTAGTTGTAGGATTCTACACTTGTTGAACCTCATAAGGTTCCTCTCCATCCAACTCTGCAGCTTGTTCAGGTTTCACTGAATGGCAGTACAACCTTTTTGTGTGTCAGTCCCTCCTCTCAGCTCTGTATCATTAGCAAACTTGCTGAGGATGCACTCTATCACTCTGTCCTTTCAGGTCATTGATGAAAAACGTCCAGACCAAGTACTGATCCCTGGGTAACAGTACTAGCTACAGGCTATATGACAAATAATGTGAAACTAATAGGAGGTGTTGAGGTGTTTTATGGAAACTCCAAGAACATTCTGTATAACTGTGATAAAAATTTTGCAGAATGGAAATAAAACTGACATAGATTTTAAGGCATATTGAGTAGTATGCTAAGTAAGTTTACTTAACAGAGTATTCCTTATGCATACCTTCAACTTATAGGAAATGTAGGTACAGTTGTCCTTTGAGAAAACAAACAACCAATAAACAAGCAAACAAAAAGAGGGAAAAGTACTAAATAAATATTATTAACTTGCTGTCTCATTATTCCTCTTTGATAGTTTTATTAACAAAAACACATTATTATTTGTTGTAACAGGAAAACTGACCTTAAATGCCTAACCAGAGTAAAGGTCAAAATCATGTTGAGCTACAACTATGATACAGACAAATGAAACAGTTTAGGATAAATATATATGGAATGAAGTCAGTTACCCATTGAATCTGGAAGATCACAAACAAACAACAAAAAAACCCAACAACAACAACAAAAGTTATAATATTGCATAAAGGAAAAAAGAAAAAAAATATGTCAATGGTTTGGACAGAGAGAATTTAACATTTATCTTGGGAATATATATATATATTTGCTAAGCTAATAAAATATAATTTCAGATCTCTATATTCAAATAATCATTATGTAGATTTTCAGTATGTCATTTGTGTTCACAAGTACTGTGTTTCTCCCCACAGAAAAATCAATACTACTGAAAATAAGGTAGTGTAGTTTATAGAAAAAAAAAAAAAAAGAAATGTGGGAGAACATAATAAAACCCAAAGATTGACTTGGGTTAGACGGGACCTTTAAGACCATCTAGTTCTGAAACCTCTTACCATGAGTAAGGTTGCACCTGCTAGATGAAGCTGGCCAGGACCTCCCATCCAGCTTGGACTTCAATACCTCCAGGGATGGGGCATCCATAGCTTCCCTGGGCAACTGCCTCACTGCCCTATGAGTAAAAATTTCCACATAATATTAGATTTAAATCTCCTTTATTTTAAAACCATTACCCTTTACCAGACGGTAAAAAGTCAGTCTCTCTCCTGTTTATAAACTCACTTCAAGTACTGTACTGCTAAACCGTACCATATATTGTTAAAGCATGTTTTGGCTTGTGGTGCAGTGACACAACTTTGAACAGTTTTCAGAGTGTATAGTCTTGAAAAACATGTGCTCTAGATAGGAATAAAAATGGATGCATATATTTCTGTAGAGGAAAGTTCTGGAGATCTTTGGAGATTGGAAATGGAGGAAAGCCTCTGCAGAGACTGTCATTTTGTCAATTAATACAGCTTTTTTTTTTTTTTTTTTTTTAATATCACATTTCATAAAAGCTTTGTATAAGCAGCTCTAGACTTCAGTAGTGGTCTGGTGTAGATCCTGGATTCTGGAAGCACTGCACAGAGACTTTTTGTACCTAACTCGAGATCCTGCATTCAATTTTAGTTCAAGTAACAAAAGGAGTGTTGCAAATCATGTCTTTTTTTTTTTTTTCTTTTTTTTCTTTTCTTTTTTTTTTTTTTCCCTCTGGATCTCCAGTTTGCATGAGACATTTATAACAGAACTGTCAGCTCAATGTGGGAAAGAAAAAGACACTTGCTAAATATTGCAGTATTGGAATTCAGATCCATAAAAATTTCTGATTTTCAAAGTACCCATAATTAAGCTGCAAAGAACTGTAGAAGTTAGTATACTGTATGCTCTGGCTCAGTAAGAAAACTAAATGTCTTTGACAATAAATCCTTTCTGGTAGCTTAAGTCTTAGGTATAGCTCTGTGAAGGGTAGTCAGTTCCATGTAAGCAATTCAGTTTATCTTACAAAAACATTCCTCTTTGAATGTTTCTGAGGTTAAAAATACTTATATAACTTTTGTGCTTTAACACAGTCAGAATCTCACTCTGAAGGCTTTCTACCATAATCCTCTATTTCCAGGTAAGACCTCATAGGCCCTTGCCTACTTATCACTGTGATTTTAAAAATCAGATTCAAATTAGGTGGGTAGACTTCAGTGGCCTTGCTCTCACATTAAAAAGCTTAATAAATTCTGTAGGCCTGATTTATCTGTCTGGCTTCAAGAACACACTCAAAAGCAAAATGACTAAGTCCCATGGTTTTATCCCTCATCTTCATTTGCTTACTTTCAGTGTTTACTTTTGGTCTTTTGCGTGAAGAACATTATTTATGCTGCTGTTAGGCCTGTTTCCCTTTACTTTATGATTGCAGCTCCATTCTCTTACTCAGTTTTTAACCTCTGCTTTCTGTCATTTCCCTGTGCAAAAAAAAAATGTTTCATCCTTACTGAGCCAATTCTTCCCTTGCTCTCATGTTAGGTTGCATGCTAGGACAGCATAATGCAAGATAACAACTTTCTGTTCAGTCATTTTTCTTGTTCAACAAAGCAGGAAAAGAGAGATATTTTTAGATCCCTAAAATAATTCTATTTAGTGCAAGCTTCTGGGAAATACCCCAGTATAAAAGCCCTAGTGTATGTATATACTAATTATATACCTTAGAAAACAACAGGAATTACATAAATATTTATTTTGGTTTTACAAGCAGAAAAAAATATGCCACAGAATCCATAATGAGTGTGCTGTTTAGAAAAGTGCAGTATAAATCATATGCTTTTAAAAAGCAAATCATATGGTTTAGTATTTAGACTCTACAAAAACAAAGGTATAGAAATATGGGAGGGAGATGAAAATGTGGAACTTGAATAAAACATGAAAACAGTGGTGGCAGGATGAATGTGTCATTTTATGTATTTGATGCAATGTCTTTTACACAATCAAATGTCTTTTGTAAAATGCATAAAACTAAAAATCCATGATTATTTTAAATTATTTTCCACCTATATGTTCTTTCAAAATGATATGATGTATTATCACTGCATAGAACATTTGTTTTTATGGGGAGACCTAAATTTTCCAAATACTGTTCATGGCCCCATTTCTTTTCTAGTTTGTCAAATTTCAATTGCATTTGTTTTCAGTGTTCATCTTAACATTTTATCCCACGTTGATTCCCCCTCCCACTCCTCTATCTTTGAGTCAAATCCATCAACTTTGACTTGATTTTGCTTTTTTAGGCTGATAACTTCTCTGTCTGCCACAATTAAAACTACAGAAACTTTTACAGCGGAGTTGAAAATCCCTAGATACATTCTCATTTTAAAAGCCCTCAGGGACTCCGTAGTAAATATAGCTTACTTGCATTAAGCAGAAATGACTGGAAGATTCTTTTTTTTTTTTTTTTTTTTTTTTTCCCTGAAGAAATCTGTAGATGTATATATAGAATGCATGTGCATATACATATGTATGTTTGTATGTTGGTTATAAAGTAATGTAGGTAATATTTAGCCTGACCATTATAACAGCTTGCTTGATGTACCTAGTTTTAAAACTTATCTTTAAATGTATGATTTTAAGCAGCTGTGAAACAAACAAATGGAATTATGCACCTTCAGGTTCTCTAGATGGTCTTGAACCTAATCTTCACTTACAGCAGGAAGATCTTCCTTCTCCCGGTTCTTATATATATACACTACTATATACTATGTACATAGTTCCATACAATTATTTTGTTGATTTGAAAAGTAATAGATGTGTATATTACTCCCCTACTGAAGTCAAAGGAAAGCCAAATACAACAGCTTCACATATTAGACATCTGTGAATAAGTTAGTCACTCTTGGCTTTTGCTGTAGTTAATATAGAACAAGAGGCATCTCAGGAAGAGATTAAATTCTTTTCTTCCTGTGTAAATCAGCCTCTAGAAATTCTTACTACTACTCTTTCAGCTGTCCTAGAATAGCCTGCATGGCTGCCAGCTTCCATGTTAGAAGGGTACAGGTTTGTAATAATTCTGATGCCTTACCTGCCAGTTCTGGCAGATGTATCAGATACACTAGAGCATGTTCAGACATCTATGTTCACGTAACTGAATAGCTCCCAGTGATGTCTGGAAAGATGCTTACTTGACCAAATGTCTATGTCTATTTTAGGTTGAGCTGAACAGCTCTCACTGGATTTAGTTGCTCAGTTGTTTGCTTACTGTCATTTGTAGATGTCCTAGAGTATCCTGAGATATCTATGTGAATCCAGCAGATCTGAAATAAGATATGATTTTAGCTCTTCTTGGAGGGTCAGCTAGAAGTCAAATTGTGTACTTTAAGACATTTCATATAGACTAGAAGTCTACATATATACAACTAAATCAATCTGTTTGTTTGTAGAATCATAGAATCTTCAAAGTTTAAAGGGATCTTTAAAGGTCATACAGTCAAACTCCTTGTGTCACAGAGTTAACTAGATCAATCTATGCCCGTGACAGGGGGGCAGTAGGCCTGTGGGCCCCCTGGTCCCCAAAAATGGGAAGGAAAAGGGAAAAGGGGTATGGAGCTGGACTCAAGGAAAAAAAAAAAAAAAAAAAAAAACAGAACGGCAGCAATGATCTAAGGAGGAACACTTATTTTACTAACTATGATATTGAAATGCAAGATAACACAACATAATACAATCTAATTGAAATTGAGAGTAATAAATCAAATAAAATAGGAGAGAGAGAATTTTACGAAAATTGAGTAAACTTGAAAGCAACAGCTTGGAACAGCTAGGAAGCACCCCCACATTCTCCCCAGAGGGTGCGCAAGCAAAAAAGGCAGGATCAGATCCGATAACTTTTGTGATGTATCTTCCTCTCTGGCCACAAGGAGGAGTATTAACTCTTTAATTACCTGTGCTTTGCATGATGTTACAATGTGGAATACCAACAGCAAAAATTACAGAACTATGACACCCTGGCAATGAACAGAAACATCCACAGCTAGACCAGGTTGCCCAGCCTGACCTCTAATATCTCCAGGAATAGGGCATCTACCACATCCCTGGGCAACCTGTTCCTGTGTCTCACCACTCTCACTGTAAAAAACTTTTTTTCTTATATTGAACCTAAATCTTCCCTCTTTATGTTTGAAACCATTTCCCCTTGTCCTATCACAACAGACTCTGCTAAAGAATCTTTCCCCTTCTTTCCTGTAGCTCTCCTTTAGATACTGAAAGGCCACTATCAGGTCCCCTTACAGCCTTCTCTTATTATAGGCTGAACAGTCCCAGCTCTTTCAGCCTGTCCTCTTAGGAGAGATGTTCCATCTCATCATTTTTGTAACCCTTCTCTGAACATGTTCCAACATTTCCATGTCTCTCCTGTATTGAAGACTCCCCATATGGGTGCAGATGGTCAGGTCTCACCAGTGCAGAGTAGTGGGCCAGGATCACCTCCCTCGACCTGCTGACAGTTCCTCTTTCGATGCAACTCAGGATACAGTTGGCTTTCTGGGCTGCGAGGACATGTTATGGTCTCATGTCAAGCTTGCCATCCACCAGTACCTCCAGATCCTTTTCAGCAGGGCTGTACTCAATCCTTTCACCCCCCAGCTTGTATCATTAGTGGACAATGCATTGACCCAGGTGCAAGACCTTGCACTTGGATTTACTGAACCTCATGAGGTTCTCCTGGGCTCACTTTTCAAGCCTATCCCGGTTCCACTGGATGGCATCCTGCCGCTTGGGCATTTAGACCAGACCACACCCCACAGCTTGATGTCATCAGCAAACTTGCTGAGGATGCACTTGACCATACTTTTGATGTAATTGATGAAGATATTAAAGCATATTCATCCCAGCACTAATCCCTGGGGGACACCACTTGTCAGTGATCTCCATCCAGACACAGAGCCATTAACATTCTGTAGTTTCCACTACATAAAAAAAAATTATCATTGTGTTTGACTCTACTGAATCACTGTTTTCCTAAGCAATGCTCTTGAATTTCTCAATCTGGCAAAGGGCTAGGGAGAATTAAGAAATATATTATGTGAAAGAATTGTATTTTATTTTTTTTTCCAAAAATAGTCCAGATGAGGAAAGATGCTGCACAGTAATTTGTGCTGTAATTTACAGGGCTCTTTGAAACTGTCAACGGTTTACGGGCTGGTTCAGCCCAGTTCCGTGACTAGTGGGGCAGAGGGATCCGCAGATCCACACCTCCAGAAAAAGGAAACAGGAGACCCCAAAATAATTGAAAACAGTGGCAACGATCTGAGGTGAAACAAACTAATTTACTAAATATAGTATCAGCAAAATATAATAAGGCAAAGAAGAGAGCATCAGGTGACCTTGCCAGAAGTTACATCTCCTTGCTGACCGCAAAGCCCCATGGGGAATGTAGTTCTTCTCCTCCAGGCAGGCACCTGGAACTTGAGCATCCACAGTCAAACCCCCAGTGCATTACATGATGTTATGATGTGCAATACTGATAACCAAAAATCATAAAACCATAACATTCCACCCCTTATTCTACATCACTACATCATGCTTAATATATGTACAAACAAAATATAAACACATGCGCATACAAACCTATGCATAAACACATGGAATTACTGACTGCACTCCCCCAACATCAAATTCCCTTGTGGTATGCATTGAACATCCCCATTTTTCTGCATCACCCACCAAGTGGACCCAGGACCCTGGGCAAAAACAATTCCGTGAAGAGGTTTGCCCTTCCCAGAAGCTGGAAAGACCCAAACTGCTTTTCCCAACATGTTCTTTACATGTACTAGAGGGACCTTATCTCCCTTGACAGTATGCAGGGAGCTAGCAGGACCATCATGATTGATCGGTCCTCTGGTATTGACCAACCAGGAGGCTTCTGCCAAATGCTTCTCCCAATGTTTAAATGTTCCACCACCCATTGCTTTCAACATGGTATTTAACAACCCACTGTCCTCTTACAGGTCCAACCAACATCAATTGTGGTGCCTCCTGTAGTTGATCAGATTGATCAGTTCCAGTGCTGTCATCCTCCAGCTCAGCTTGGAGTCTGTCTCGTTCGATTATGAGAGTATCTAGCTCAGATTGGAAGGTGTCTCGCTCATTTTGGAGGGAATGCCATTCGGAATTAAGGGAGTCTTGCTGATATTGAAGACTGTTGAGTTTGGATTGCAGGGAGTTTCTCTCGATTCGGAGGGCATCTCTCTCAGATTGGAGGTCTTTTCTCTCGACCAGGAGACCCTCTTGCTTATTTTGTACTTTTTCCCTGAGACTCTCCCTTTCAGCTCTCAGACACTCTCTCTCAATTTCACAAACTCTCTCCCTCTCTGGGATACTATTGAATAAGGCCCGATAAGCATTAGCCAGGTCCCAAATCATTTGTGCCTCCTCAGATCTGCCTGAGCTGCAAAATTCCTTTCTCAATATGTGTTTAAGCTCTCAGGGTCTTTCAGGTGTTCAGGAGTGAAGTTTCATGACACTGAAGATTTCCATCTGTCTAAATTCTCTCCCAGGCCTCTCCACACTCCCTGACAATCAGTATTCTCTGATTTTGGGGAGAGCTTCCTCAAAATATAATAAATACTAATACCGAGTGAAATGATGAGCAGTACATTCAGGGAGATTAACAGTGCGATCAGGTAAGCATTCAAAAACTGCATAAATGATTCAAAGGAGAACTGGAAACCTGCTTAAAAATCTCAAGTCCTGTGAAATTAGCAGCTCCCTCTGGAGTTGTATGCCACATCGTATGCAAATACCACGTACATATTTCCATCAGTGTGTTCAATCAATTGTATATACCTATAGCTCCATAGAGCAAAGTGGCAAACTTAAGGCCCAGTATTTTTTGAGCATTAAAAAAGAAGAAACAGTGGCATGCAGTCCCTTGAAAGGCAGTTCCATGACTAGTGGGGCGGAGGGATCCGCAGATCCACGCCTCCAGAAAAGGGAAACAGGGGACCCCAAAATAATTGAAAACAGTGGCAAAGATCTGAGGTGAAACAAACTAATTTACTAAATACAGTATCAGCAAAATATAATGAGAGAGAGAGAGTGTGTGTGTGAAAGGTGGATAAGCCTCACCACAACGCTGAGGTGAGAAGTGCAGTCCAGTTGAGCCGATGAAGAAAAGCAGACGGAGAAGCGCAGGCGAAGAAGAGCAGGTGAAGAAGAGAGCATCAGGTGACCTTGCTGGGAGTTACATCTCCTTGCTGACCGCAAAGCCCCCTGGGGAATGTAGTTATTTTTCTCCTCCGGACAGGCATCCGGAACTTGAGCATCATTACATGATGTTATGATGTGCAATACTGATAACCAAAAATCATAAAACCATGACAGAAACAAAGACATAAAGTACACCAACAAATGAAAAACTCATTGAATAAGAATCAGTAATAAAAATAAATACTCGGTGAAAAAGATTAATTTATAATGTAGCAAATTCTCCAGCAATTGTTGCCTTTAAAGAAAGACCATTCTTTCTTCTGGAAAAACAGATTTCTATCTAATCAGATTGTGTTGAAATAAAAGACAAAAGTACTGTAAAAATTCACTGACCTTTGCATTGACAAAACTGGATTAGTCAATCATAAGTGATTCCTACTGCCCATAAAATATCTCCAATGGAAAGATTTATATTGTAATTGCCTGTATCTTTGCAGCCACTGTAAAACTGAGTTATTCTTCTGAGGAAATAATAGTCATGGGTTTTTATTTGTTTGTTTGTTTGTTTGTTTGTTTGTTTGTTTGTTTGTTTGTTTTATAGGGGAGTAGGAGGGCACAGGGAGAAGAGAGTCTTGCAATAAGAAGCGTTGAATTTCACTACTCACTGAAGATGCTCAGATGCTTTTTTTTTTTTTTTTAAGACTGAGATCCATCTAGATCAAACTGTGATGACGTCTCTACTTGAATTTTAAAGTTAAAAAAATGTTAATTTTAAATTTTATAAACGTTGTGTAGATTATACATTCATCAGATATATAAGGTGGTAGAACTCAGTTACATATGCTAGTCTATCATAAAAATTACTCTTTCCACTTCCTTTTCTTTTAAAATCTTTAATGACTGGAATTTTTAAAGTTTGTAATTTGTTTTAAACAAAGAAAATTTACTACAGTTAAACTGAAGAACCCAAGAAAATTGCAGATACTTCTCACATGTTGTGAAACTTGACTTGGATTAAAGCATAACCAGGCAAAAAGAGTTGGTAGAAGGCCTATAATACTAGTTCTGCTCTGAAAGAAATGCCTTCTATTTTATTGCATTGGCCCACAACATCAGAGACAGGTGTTGGTGGTATGGAAGTAGAAGTTGAACGTTCCCAATAACATTTTGTTCAGTTTTGTTGCCATGCAACAGATGGTGGCAAAGGTCTGGTAAAATAACATCTGACATGGATGTGTGTCTGAAGCAAAGGTGTGAAATTGAATTCCTCCATGTAGAAAAAAAGGAACCCATGGGCATTCACTGATGCTTGCTGAATTCTTATGGAGATCAAACAGTGGATACAAGCACAGTGAGGTGGTAGATGGTACATTTCAGCAGTGACAACAGCAGTGTGAAAGACAAGTCACATTCTGGATGGACATTAAGATTTTTATGAGCACTGCATTCAGTCTCTTTTTCATCACTGGTGAAAATGTATAGTGAATGGTGATGATTATGTTAAAAAGCACTGTTTTGTATCTGAGAATTTGCTTTATCAAACAGTGTTATTGTGCTCCTTGTATTTGTTATAGTTTCCCAAGAAATACATAGGAGGTATTACTTTTGGAGCAACCTATGTAATATCTAGTCTGATTTCTCCATTGTGAATTATAAGTGCATACACACACACATATATATATATTCAGTTTAATTATAACTTGTGCGAGGAAAAATTGAGAGAGAAAAATAAACTAGTTACCTTCTCCAGCTCAAACAGAAGTACTGTCAGCCTGTTCATAGATATTTATGATACTGGTAGAGGTGCTCAAGTGAGTGTCTGTGAGGCTGAAGAAAGCAGCACTCCTGAAAGTAGAATACCTAGCTGATCAATCTTCATGTAGCATTTAGTTGAAGTGTTTTTTTCTAAGTTTAATGTGGACCCTGTAAATATAGCATACAAGCTTAAACAGACAGTGCCACAGAAAGAAGATCTGCCTTTCATTCACTAATAGGCCAAAATCACAATAATTCACAATATTTTCCAGGCACCTCAAATAAGTGAGTTGCTTTAAGACAGCACCTGAGTACGTGAACAGTAGACTTCATTGCTCAGATGAATTTCTTGAGCAGAGCTTGGACCAAGTATTTTCATTATCACCCAGCATTACATTACAGTCATACATTAAAGCATGTTGTGGTGCTAGATTGTTGTACATTGAAACACACTATGTAGTCAAGTCTAGCTGTGAATTTGTAATAATGTCACATGGCAAAGCTAACTTTAAGGTCTATTGAGCAGTTGTGCTCACAGCATTCTTGCACTGTTGTGAACATGGATCACCTTCTGTTACAATTTGAGCAGATTTGATCATTTCTGTTTACTGTTTGTTTTTTCCAGTCAGAGAATTCCATATCATAATGAGATATGGACGGGAAAAATTTCAGAAAATCTCTCCTAAATTTCAGAAAATCTCTCTGCTCTATTAACTCAAATTCATCAGTATGTTTTTGTATTATGTAACTACATACACATGGGTGTAGTACTCTGGATTCAAGATATTGCTTCTGAATAAAGGAGAGTAATCACTGACTTTTGTTTTCTGGATATGTATATACTGATGCAGCCCAGTAAGCTGTTAGCGTTCATTGCTGCCAGGGCACATGGACTCCAAAAGGACCTCCAAGCTTTTTGCATCAGTGCTACTAACCAAAGAAGAAATCCTAAGCCCACACATACAAACCCCAGCAGAGGCTTGTACATACAGGTGCAGGAGTTTGCCACAATTAAACAAAAACTTGTAGGAGATGGTTTCTGACAAATACTTTTATTATTATTATTATTTATTTCTATTTTTAAATAAAAGAGTTATCATGGACTAGTTCATATTTTCCATTTATTAGCATTTGCTGCCAAAATTACTAAATTTATGGCAAACTGACTTTGCCAAAATACTGAACACATCCATATTCACTTCCACACTTCATACACTGACAGCTGAAGTACCAGATTGTTGCAAATTTTAGTGAGCATTTTTATTTTAATTGATTTCTTGAGGTATTTTGTCTTATATATGAGACAAAATTGTACCTTTCCAAAATAAATTACTGTATCATCTGTGATAAGTGTTATCATAAATAAAAAAAAAAAAATAGCAAGTAGGAGTCAAATGCAGGAACTGATTATCAGTTTGACATAAAGAATGTAATAATGACCTTGTTGTTGACAAATTTTGAGCATAAAGTTTTTGGCAGACTTAAGAACGGCAACATCTGAAAAAAAAAAAAAAAAAAAAAAGCAGAAGAATTTCATGATTGTTAATAAATTGTTAATAAATTGTAGATTAATTTCTATGTAGGTGAAGTGGAAATAATACACAACTATGAGTCATCATCACTCACGAATTAAATTTTAAGTTTATAACAAAGGGACTGAAAAGAAAATGCAATGCTATTATCAGTGAAGAAATACAGAAATAAACTGGTGTGTAACATAAACACAGGATGCACTCACATAGAGGAAACTGCAATTAGTTTTGGTGTCTCCATTAAAAAAAAAGAAAAAAGTAGAACTAAGGACGTTACCAAGATGAGTGGTAAGTGATGAAGCTGCTAATGAATAGAATAAAATAATATTTCACTCTGGGAATAATAAAAGAGACAAGAACTTTTCAGTCAGAAAAGAGATAACAGAAATTCTATGAAGTTATTGGCAGAAAGAAAAAAGGAAAGAATGGTAAATTAATACATGGTTTCTCAAAAGAGAAAAAAATATAGACAAAGGAAAATTCTTATGTTCAAAGAAAATAAATGGATGCACACATAAAAAGTCAAGTTAAGCTTTGGAACTCATTGCTAAGTATCTGGTGGAAACCAAAATTCATAGGAAATGAAAAGACAAATATAAAGCCATATATTACTGCAGGGCAAACCATTAATGACCATTAACAAAACAAACAAAAAAATCACTTCTGTCTTGGGATGACTTTGATTTGCTGATCAATAGGAGGAAAATCAAGGATGTGTATAAATTTCTTTCTTATACATTCTCCACAGACAACTGCTGAAGGGATAATGAGTGAGTGAAGTGGACTTCTGATATGACTAATCTTTTGGTATATTTTCTTGATAATACATCATACTTCTACATTATTTCTTCTTGCTCTTTTGCTTTATTGAGTTTCAGGGTTTAATTTACTTTCAGTCACAAATTTCTGTGTTATGGGTTTTTTTTTTTTGTTTTTTTTTGTTTTTTTCCTATATTTACACTAGATACCTTGCCTAGTCAGAGAACATAATAAGCTGCAAATATGCTAATTCCTAGTTTCACCTGTGTAGCAATTCATAATATTTTCTGATGGTTTTTCACCTTCCTGTAACATAAAGGTTTTTCATAATTTCATTATTTTCTTGAGTATACATTAAGCTTAACTTTAAAACAATCAGAATTGCTCAAAAATGAGAAGTAGTTATTAAAGGATTGAAGATGAGCTGTGATTAAACTAGTGTCAGACATGTATGTTATTGCTATTATTTTCCCCTTAAGGAAAAAAAAAAAAAAAAAAAAGTCTAGAAGCCTGTAAGTTTTTTAGGCTGCTAATCATTTCTGGATGTATGTATTCTATCAAAGTCTCTGGAACTATGATTATGAAAATTAGCCTTTGTTTTTAAAATCTGTCAACTAAGACTGAGACACTGAGAATTAACCTTTTGTAAGGCAAGCACAGTGTGTACTGAATAATTAATTTCTATTAAGATATTATGTTGTAATGAGTGCCTGCTGCAAGCTACAGCCTGCCTCATCCTGTTCTGCTCTTGAAGACCAGAACGTCATGTTCCAAAGGAAAACATAATGTTTTCTCTCTGCAGATATTTGCCCTAGTGTTGCAAGGAGTCAACTACACTACGTGACCTTGATCACACTGATGAGCTCTTTTTTTTTTTTTTAATTACTTGCACAAACTTAATCAGAATGTGGTAAATAAATATATGATGATATACAAGAAATATATGATGATACAAAGTGTTGCAAGCAGGAGAGTCATTAAAAAAATCTAGTAATTGACCATTTTCTATTATTTGTCTGTTACTGTACACCAAATCAAGGCTACTAGCTAGAGCTGATATAACACTGAATATTTCAGTACATTTTGGATATTGGTGCATATGCAAACAGGTTGTATCATTTACATTATGCTGAGGTAGATATAGATAGATCCTTTTCTTATGGGTGAAAAATCAGTTAAAAGTTTCTAAAGAAAGCTGTTCTAATTCTGCATATGTCATGAATGAGTGATGCAAATACTGGCAGGTAAGGGAGAAGGGCCAATAGTGGAATAAGAGGAATGTCAATTTCTACTTTTTCCATTAACATTGAATATGTGATATGCATTCTGTGTCACACGACAGGCAATCTACTATGCTTCAACAGTGTTCACACTTCCCTGCTAATCGGTATTGCATTAGATGTTCAGTGAACAAGCCTCAAATAATAATCTGTTTAATTCGAAGTTATAGAAAACAACTCTAGCTGCATTAAAAATTCCAAAATTTTGTTATTTTTCATTCTATATAGTAAAAATATACATATTTAAGATGGAAATTTACTACAATAACATATTAAAAATATCATATTGTTTTTAGATAATATTTATTCTGTACATGCAAATACACATTTTAGAACATAATTAAACTTGTATTTATCATCATGTAAATGTTATCATGAACTTTATTCAAATAAAAGACTTTAGGATAATCAAAATGAAATCATGATATTCAAATTTGGATAATATGCAGGTTGCTCCAAAATAATGCCTTCTTTTTTTTCATGAAAGCTAAACAGATATGAAGAGTTCAGTAGCACTATTTGATAGAAGAAATTCTCAGTGACAAAACTGTTTGTCAGCATAGTCACCACCATTGACTGTGCATTATTAGCAGTGATGAACTAGAAACTGCATGCTTTGCTTATAAAAATCTGCACCAGTGGATGTGACCCACTGTCACTACTGCTTCTGCTGATATGCACCACTCACTGCCCTGCTGCACTCACATCTACTGTTTGGTCTCCATAAGCTTCTTTGTTACTGGTATGGGAGTTGTTGCTGCTAGAGCTGTTTGAAGGGCAGTTTGAGAAGTAAATTGTGATTATATAAAATTTTCTGGATGAAGATACAGCTTCCCTGGGGTCAGGTAAAAATTTAGCATAGGATCTCAGAACTGATTTTCAGTAATAGAATAAGCCATCAAAAAATACAGTCTCCTGCAAGTTATATTTTTAGTATTTCTTACATAACTACTGTATTTGAAATTTAATATATGAATTGTGACGATACAAAAAGAATCTAATCAGATTGTGTTAAACCTCAGATATCAGCGATTAAAAATTGTTTTATTCTCATGCATTTTATAATCTTAAGGACAAAAATCTTTTTCTTTACTTCTGTGATCAAGACAATTGACTTCAATCATCATGATCTTGAGATTATGTTAGTAGTTATCAAGCATATATATTCTCTTAAGTAAAAATATTATAGAATTCTTAAATAGCAAAGGAGAGCAAGAAAGCAACCCAATTGACATATAACAGAGGATGAAGATTTTCCTCAATGACCTCAGAAAACATATTCTCATCCTGTAAAATAGAAAACCTTCTAGACATCTTATTGATACAAGGGAAGTGGGGACAGTACACAAAATATAACTCCATTACAAAGAAATAGTTAGTCCTTGTTGGAAAGAGGTGCAATGCACCACGAAGACACAGTGATCGCGTAAGGCTTGATAAGTGACTACCCTGTATGCTGTTATTGCCCAGTACAGGTCTTTTAATATCAGATCGTAAATTTTGGCTGTGATGTTTTGTCTGTTTTCTTTTCTTTTTCTTTCTTTCTTTCCTTTTTTTTTTTTTTTTTACTTCTTTTATTTTTTTAAGATTGTCCTAATAATTTTAACTTCCTAAGACTTAGTTTGTCAGTAATCAATTAGGAGAACTTACAGAAATCTATAGATAGCTGAGGCTCAAGTAGCAAAGAGCTTGATATCTTTGCATTTTCTGGATTAATCATCCCTAGTATTGTTTATGGCAGTCATTTCTCAGAAATAAATTTTGCTCTTCTGCTCCCATAGGAAATAAGCAGAGATTGGCAAATATTTTGATTTTGCTACACTTAATTCAATAGAATCTGCAGACCCTTTGGTTAAAAGAATCCTAGTCACAGAGATCAGCTTTCTCTTTCATGACTTTTCCTTTTTCATTATATTTAGAGACTCTGAAATGACCTTTGGTTTTGTTTGGATTTAATTTTACATGGATGAAAGCCAAAAGCGACAGCAGTGGAATTCAAAACATGTAGAAGCGTCTGATGAAGAGTGTTTGTCAAGTTATTTTTCTTATTTTTCAAGATGCACTGAAAATGAAACACTGAAGTAAAAGTAGTTATTTTCTGAGTGCTTCACTAACTTAATAGAGAGAGCATGCAAATATGTTTACAGTTACATTTTAGGAACCCTTAAAGCTTTCAACTCTGGTAGAAATAAGTAGGTTTAACTTGCATATACTGTCATTCTTCTTGAATTTTAAAGAAGAGAAAGATGATCATGGAGATAAGTTTTTTTTTTTTTTTTTTTTTTTTTCAGTCTCTTCTCTATTTCTATGTTTATCTTAATTTTAAATTTTTACGATAATTATTTATACCATAAAGTAGAAATTTACCTTTAACTTCTACTCAGAAATAAAATAAATTAAAAAAATACCAATAAGAACACTTTCCTTTATGCTTTCTCTCTCTTACATGTAGCATAAGCCAAAACTAATAATTAAAAAACAAGTCTTGAGTTATGTGATATTTTACTTAAATCTCTGAGCAACAAAGTCATTTTAGCAAAGCACATTTCTAAGACAAACTTACTAAGACTCAGTGTAAAAGCAATAAAATATTCCCTGACCAACAGAAGAAACAAAAGCAGAAACAAATATATAAGTATATAAATGTATATATATATATATATGTATACCTGTATAAATAGGAGATTAGCCCTGCCAAGAAGGACTTAGATGTCCTGGTAGAGGGAAGGCTTAACCAGCATTGTGGACTCGCAGCCAATTATATCCTGGGCTGAGGGGTAGTCAGAAGGGTAAGGGGAGTGCTTTTCTACTTGTACTCTGCTCTCATGGAGTATTGCACCCAGATCTGGGGCCTCCAACTCAAGAAAGATGTGGAGCTGTTGGAAAGGGTCCAGAGGAAGGCAAAAAAGATGATCAGAGGGCTGGAGTACCACTCTGATGAAAACAGGCTGAGGGAGTTCAGCTCATTTGGTGTGGAGAAGAGAAGACTCCAGGGAGAGCTAATTACAGCTTTCCAGTATTTAAAGGGAGTTTATAAACAGGAGGGAAATCAACTTTTTACATGGGTAGATAGTGATAGGACAAGGGGAAATATTTTAAGCTGAAGGAGAAGAGTTTTAGATTAGCAATTGGGGAAGTTTTTCACTGAGGTGCTGGAACAGGTTGCCCAGAGAAGTTGTGCATTACTCATTCCCTGGAGGTGTTCAAGGCCAGGTTGGATAGGATCCTGTGCAACATGATCTACTGAGTGGCAGCCCTGCTGCAGCTGGGGGTTGGAACTGGATGATTTTTAAGGTCCCTTCCAACCCAAATCTTCCTAAGATTCTATGATATATATATGTGTCTGTATATATAACTTATCTAATAACTTCAGAGATTTTCCTGTGACTTAGGAAGATTAACTTTTAGCAGTACAATAACTTCTGCATATATAAATACTATTTCATGACATAATTCAAAATATGTTGGAGAAAAGGATAGTAGTAGTTTGTAACATCTAAAATATGGAGTTTTCAAATATAATTAAGGATAGCTAAAATATTTCTATTATGTTCAAAATTAATTAAATTAGGACGTATATCAAGAAAGCAAGTGAGATTCTGTCTCAGCATTGTATTATTGGAATAAAGAAAATAAAAAATTGAAATTCTAATTCAAATTAAATTTTAAAAGTTTGTGATGTAATTTAAATTTTATGTGACATAATGGATTTTTTTATTATTATTTTTATTTTTTGCTCTAAATGCATATTTTACTATAGCCAAGGAAAATGATACATTCCTAATAACTTTTTTTCCTATATTGTCTGTATAGATTTTTACATTTCTTCTAATTGATATATTTTTTCTTCTATGTAGATGTCATTCATTATGCAATCATTTTTTTTTTTCGCTTAAGTGGGCTACTACACTTCTGCCTCCTAAACACCCTCTGTTCTTCTCTGGTAGTTACTGTTGTAAGTCCAAAGCAGAAAAACTCAAAAAACCTTCAACTGACAAAACTGCTGTGCTGAAGCAGTAGACCACCATATGCATTTATCTCCTGAACTCATTTTTAATTAATATACTATATTACTGAACAATTCTATCCTGTTCTTAGGGAGCTTGTTCTCTTTTCCTTCATCATTTCCAAACAGCTCTTTTTTTTTTTTTTTCCCTTGCTATTATATCCAGATAATTCTACAGAGCTGCAGGCAACTTTTAACAAAAGTAAGGTATGGATACAATAGATAATTTAAAATGAGACAGACTTCAGCAGAAAGGAAAAGTTGCCTGCAGAGTGAATGTATCCAAATTCTAATGATGCTTTCTCTATTGGAGTTTTTATCCTGCTCTGTTTTGAAAGATCCAGTTTTCTCCTGTACTTAATTTAATTTACTGTTTCTGAACTGGCAGCTAGATTTCCAGATCACCAAGATTATCATCTAAACATCTGCCTTTTTCTTCCTTTTATCATTTCAGATAGGATTAAAGTTTTTATCTGGTACAGATCTTTGTTTTTTCTCTGCCTCTAACAGCTTGGTAAGCAGCTTCACACCATCCTGTTTCACATTTGCATTTGATGCCAAGGCCTTTCTACTGATTATCTCAGCTGGAATGCCAGAGGGCTGGAAGGAAGGGAAGGTTTTAGCAGTTATGTCCTGCGAAGGAAATAATCTGTTATTCAGAAACAGTATGTGGCATTCAGTTCTCAGAATTGCGTACAGAACTGTATTTTTTCTCTTACCTTCTAAACTTGAAAATACCAAAAGAAATGAAAAGCTGAGAAACTAGTAAATGAAAAGCTGATACTCAGGAATAGAGATTTAAATATAACTGTGATTTGAACATGGGCTTATTTTGGATCCGGGATTTTTATTTTAAAATATAAACTTTCTTTAGCCTATCATGTTTGTTTCACTGGCTCAGGTCTGAAACTTAGTAAAATGTAAATACTGACATCCTACAAAATGTCAAAAACTTTTATGTGGTGGACTTTAACCACCATAAACTTTCATTCAGTGCTAACTGCCAAATCCTGAAAATAGGTCCATTACAAATCCTTGTATTTAATATAAGCTGAGGGTTTAAGGAAGGGTCTGTATTTTTCAGTAGTATTCAGGTATGGTATAGTGATTTGTGCTAAGTGTTTTTTCACATAAACATAAAGTTTAATCTTCAGTATTGCTATGGGAGTGGAGGACAGTAATCCTAGATAGACCAGGAAACAGGTCTGTAACAATTTTGATACTTATTAGTCAGGTGTATTCTGTTTAAAAAATTCAAAACAAACAAACAAAAAAAAACAACAAAAAACAGTGATCCGGACATGTTTTATCCAAGATTATTTTATATGTGATTAACTGTTTATCTTCTATGTACTTCTAGACATGATAAATAGAAAGCTATGAAATAAAGAAGAAATTGAGATTCTCACATCTTTTTACTAGTACAATACATCTGGAACATGTCTTAGAGATACCATTTGTGTTGGGACTGATTTTGAAATCAACCCTAAGTCAGGAAATTTAAAGCAATGAAGAAATTGGTTTCAAATAAGATGAAGGTCTTTATTAAAAATTAAACCATTTCTCAGATCTTTGTCAGAAAGATGTGCCACAGCACCGCTTGAAATCCTTCTCTCATGATATTCCAGACTGATGGTTTTGATTCAGTGCACTAAGGTTTCTTTCCTGCCCATACTGTTAGGTTTCCTGTTAACAAAAAACAGGAGTAGAAAGCATACAGGCACACAGGAAAAAGGAGAAACATTGGAAGCAGCACCACTTGGGTCCTAGTATGAATTAGAGATGGCTAGAGAGGAGCCTAACTATGCGATTCACAGTATTTCTTAGTGTACACATTTACCTGAATTGCTTTGGTGGCACAAATACTGATTTTGGAACTGATTTGTTTAAAAAATACAGTATAGTGAAACAACGATGATTGCATTTTGAAGACTTATGCACTAGAGAGAATGTGTGGGTGAAATTAATATGCATTTAAAGATTTAAAGATTTAAATGCACGATAACCACATTGGATAAAGAAACATATTTCACTGAGACCTCTGTGGATTTGTACATGCATCCACCTTCTTTTAGATATTGAACCACTTGTTTTACATAAGTGTAACAGAATTGCAGAAATAGATGGGTAATCAACAAGCTATATAGATGTTAAGGCACTGAAGCATCCCCATGAACTGACTTTTGGATTATTATCATTTCTAAACACTTTCATATATTAAAAAAAAAAAAAAAAAAAAAAATCAACATTGCACATTAATTGAGAACTCAGAATTTATTACAAATTGTAATTAAGGAAAGTTTTTTCTCACTAAAATGTGAAGCTAGTATTTTCAAGTGGATGAAGGCATTTTAATTTTCAAAGAGGAATTCAGTTGCCTGAACATGTACACATTTAGTTCTATTTACTACATCTCAGAGTTTGAGTCACTTACGTTTTACAGAAACAACTGTAGATTTTTATCTTTTGGTGGCACTTAGAGAGCAGGTCAGGACATTTGTGGGTGTTTAATATATCTCTGGATGCCAATGTTCAGGCACCTGCATGCTATCCTCAGTTCCAGTCAGAGTCAAGGGACAGTATGATTAAAAGTCAAAGACTAAAATCTACTTGAGAAGTCTATAATGAGATACCAACTGTCTCAACAGTGTTCAAAAAGATATGAAAGAAGACAGTAGCATATAAAAAGACCGGAGATTGATTTTATTTATTTATTTGTTTGTTTGTTTGTTTGTTTCTTGTGTCACATGGCTATGCAGGCTATGCAGGCTGCAATGCAGCTTGATCACCGAGGTTCACTGCTTCGGATCTCAGGGATCGCCGAGACAACATTGCGGCCAGACAGTTCTCGCGAGAGCGGCTCACATGGTTGGGGCGTTGCCAGGGCAAGAGCTCTGCCTGCACCCCCATCGCCTTGAAAAAGGCTCCAGGACGGAAAGGAGTTGGGGTGTGAGAATCACCTGGGCTGTTTTAACGAAGAGAAACTGTAAGTCACTCATACAAGGGACTACAGAGAGAGGAGGGTTGCTATCACTGTCAAGTGAGGGATAAGTGTGTGGTTTCCGTTAATGACCCAACAACAGGGTGAGGGCAGAGCCAGCACTACCTGCAGCTAGTAGTGCTAGAGTGCCTGCTGGTTTGCAATGGCTGCACCCCAGTGGAAGGCTACCAGCACAAAAATTGTGGAGATTCAGACAGAAGTCCCATGCTCACGCGGAAGGAAGACTGAAGCCTAAAAGTGTGTGGAGACTCGGACTGAGGTCCTGTGCATGCATGAAAGGACAGCTGATGCTAAGACAAGTGTGGAGACTCAGACTGAGGCCCCAACACAAGATGCTAGTACACGGGTCTGCGTACTCATGACTGGCTATCATGAGTGCCAGAGCCTGGCCTTTGCAGTGCTGGACAATACACTTGTATAAGACGTGACCAGATAAATGACTTACTCAGCCTTGCGGTCAACCTGAAGGAGGAGGTGGAGAGACTGAGGACCATAAAAGAATGTGAGAGGGAGATTGATTGGTGGTGCCAGTCCCCATCATCTTGGCCCCAACATCTTGGCACACACCTGAGGCTCCACATGGAGCACATCATCCCCTGCTGCCTTGCAAACAGGTGGGAGAGGGGAACCAGCAGGCAGACAGTAATGCAGTGAGCCCCCTGTCCTCTGTTGCCCCTAGCAACAATTTGAGAAAGGAGGAGGAGTAGAAACAGGTACTGGCTCAGCAAAGTGGGCATCACAGAATCTGTGTTTCCATGATTTTACTGGCCATACATTCGTATCTGTTGTCCAATAATAAGAAAAAAAATAAAAATAAAAAAAAAGATGTCTTAGTGTTGAATTCTCAAGTCGCGTCTATATTTTTAAAATTAATTTATTTAATTTTTATTTTTATGCAATACTATTTAAAACTGTTTTGGTAGTTAGCTAGAGGCATTTTCTTGCAGTTTCCATGGGACTTGTCCACTTAATGAGATTAACTTCCTCATTCAATTCATGCTCATACATTTTGCATTGCATAGTCTTCTGAGACAAAGGACTGAGGTTTTTGGAAGAAGAACACAAGCATCAAGGCTGTGGAAAGTCTGATTAAACCACTTGAGACTAAATTTCTGCTTTCTTGCTTTTAGGAACTTGTGGGTTATTTTGAAGCATAAATACATAAAATGTACTAAATGCCAATGGATGGTGCCTGAATGTGGCATTAAATTATTGTTATTTTGACTATCAGATTGTCATATTAATGTCCACAGTTTCTTTACTCTCTTGATCACCACCAAATCATTCTGAGGAGAAAGGATTCTATCATTACTTTGGAAAAGAGCTTAATGTGATTTTGTTTTCTTAAAAGCTACTCTCAGATATTTTAAAATAGTGTTGGATTTGCATCAGTGGGCAAATATATATGTACACATAAACTTTATTACAAACTGGAAATGCAATGCTGTGAAATAATATCAAAATATAATAAAATACCTCTTAGCTACTTAAAGGAAAGGTGTAATTCAGGAAGTGATTAATAATGCTATCCAAAAGGGAAAGCTGAGAATAACATACCTTAAACCATGTTCCTCTGAGACATATATGGACTTTTCTAAGCTGCAAGGAGATATTTATTTCTGATTTTTCTGGGGAAAAATAAAAAAAGAATGGTACTATAATTACCTTTTCATCTGATGTTCATGATTATAGTTATCATGAAGCACATATGCTCACTTTATTCCTTAATTCAGAGATATAGGACTACATTTCCATTGAGATTAACTAATTATTAGTCTGTGGATCATTCAGGAGAAGGGGATCTTCTCAGTCCTTTCTGCCAAAACTGTCTTTATCAGAAAGATGTACTATCCCATCCTGGTGTCTTAGATCATATTTAACTATGAAAAAAAAAAAAAAAAAGAGAGAGAGAGAGAGAAAATGAGACATAATTTTCTGTAATACAGAAATCAGTTATTCAAGTGATTAATACTGAGATAATTATTTCACAATAAAAAATGCTAAAAAATATATAACTTAGAAGAAAAAAAAATGGAATTTTAGTAAAGCTTCATAGTAAACACAACAGCGTAGCCAAAAGGTGACAACAGAAGGAAACTCTGAATCCTGCTTATGCTGTTACCATTCTTAAAAATAACTTGCACTAAAACTGTTCATTCATTCTGAAAATGTTGAACATCTATGTTGAACAACATTATTACTGAAATTGTGTTGATAAGCAAGGTTTACATCAGAATGTAGTGTTTAAAACAGAAAAAATACTATGAAAAGTATTCACCTAAATTAATTTGAAAGTAAACTACCTTCTATTATTCTCCACAAGCATTTGAACAAATTAATCTTTAACTACAATATATACTAAACAAAGAAATTGGTTCAGAGTTACTTGCACAAATGTATTGTCTCATAGGCATTCATGACAAAAAAAAAAAAAAAAAAAAAAAAAAGGTCTTCCAGTGACAAAATCCCAAAATACCTTTAAAAATATATAGTAATATACATTTGAAGTTAGGTATTCACTTCAATTGTATATTTTTATTCCCATCTCCAGTATAACAACATATATTCAGTTGTATTTCTAACTAGTTTTTTGTTCTTTTATTTCACTCATTATTAAAAAACTTTTTATATCACAGAAAAAAGATGAGATTTTCCTTATATATAAAGAATTCAATGTCAATAAATATAAAAAATATTAAAATATTGTATATATATATATTATATTTAATATAATAATTATGTAATATAATATAATTTTATTTATTTATTTATTATATAATTATATTTTATAAAATATAAAAATATAAAATAAATAAATAAAAATAAAATATATAAGGAAACATAATACATGCTGTACTGTCAATTCTATATCAAGACTCCTGGAAAGAGTATTTGTTAAAAACCAAACCTGTTTATTGGGATGTTTTACATAGGGTAATGCTCATATTGGGAATCAAACATCTTGAGGAGGACAATTAGTTATTGTCTGGATAGTTACCAGAGTCTCTGTTGCATGGTGGAGATGATAGATGTTGAACTTTTGCCAGATCCGTCTAATCCAGATGGCATATTGTCCTACATGGCTGCACTCTGGTATGGTGATCAATTTCTATTATTTTAAACTTTGTACCAAACACTTCCTGTCTATCTGTGAACACAGAGCTGTCCTGCGTAATGATTCCTGTGTGTGCAGAAACAATTTCTACTAACTACTAAAAATTATCTGCATACAGTTTGATTAATTCTGTCTTGAAAACTGACTTGGGGAGGACTTGGGATGACTGGGTTCTTCATTCAAGATGATAGTTAACGCACAGAAGGATGGAAATGCTGCCATCACTTTATCTAAGTATAGAAACTGCCTGAGGAAATTTGGAGGGCTGTCTGAAATTCCCACCTGGAGAGCTCCTGGAACATTAGCCAAATGCTGTGCCATAAAAGTGGTAGAAATCATGTTGTCTGAAGATGGTTCATTGTCTCAAGTCCATCCATCTTTTCATTTATGCTGAAACATTCTGCATAAATGTAGCTGCCTTTGATCCACCTTGATTTGCACACAGAAACTCAGGTACAGTTCTAATGTTATGATTAACATGAATCACGTCTTTATAACACAGTTATTACTTAAATTTCATAGAACTTGACACAATGTATTCTATTGAACAGTAGACCCATGATAATTTAATGAGGTTCAGCAAGGCAAACTGGAAGTGTTGCATTTAGGTCGAGGTAATCCATGTATGTACACATACATACAGACTAGGAGAAGAATTCCTTGAGAACAATACTGTGGAACCAAGAAAGACAATGGTATCTTGGGGTTCATAAAAAAAGAGAATGTTCCAAAGTGTGAGGAAGGTGGTCCACCCCCTCTATGCTCCCCTGAAAGGCCACATCAGTGGAATACTGTATCCAGTTCTGGGCTCAAAAAAAGATACAAATCTCCTAAAGGAAGTCCTGGAGAGGGCCACAAATGTGATTAGGGGCCGGGAGCATTTCACATGTGAAGAAAGGATGAGAGACCTGGGAGTTTTCAGTCTAAAAAAAAGAAGAATGGGAGGTGATCTCATCACTTTGTAAATAAAGTGTGAGAATCAAGTGGATGGAGCCAGGCATCGTTCAGTGGTGTGAAGAGATTGAACAACGGGAAATGGGTAAAACTGCAATACTGAAAATTCCATGCAAACATAAGGAAGAACTTATCTACTGTGAGAATGATGGAGAACTGGAACAGTCTGCCCAGAGAGGTTGAGCAATTTCCTTCTCCAGAGAGATTTAAGACCTTTCTGGACACTTTCCTGTGCAAATTACTGTAGGGAACCTGCTTTAGTAAAGGGGTTGGACTTGATCTCCAGAGGTCCCTTTCAACCCCTACAATTCTGTGATTCTATGATCCTGGGCTGCATAAAAAGAGGAGTTACCAGCAAGTTGCCAGAATTGATAATTTCCCTATACTCTGTCCCTGTTAGGCGTATTTGGAAGACTACAATCAAACCTGTGGTCTCCAGCTCAAGAAAGTAGAGCTGTTAGAGTGGGTCCAAAGGAGGACAGTGAAGATGACCAGAGGATTGGAGCACCTCTCCTATGAAGAAATGCTAAGGGAGTTGGGCTTGTTCAGCTTGCAGAAGAGAAACTTCAAGGATACCTCATTGCATCCTTCCTGTACTTGAATTATGCTTATAAACAGGAGACAGACTGACTTTTTACATAGTTAGATAGTGATAAGACAAGGAAGAATGGTTTTAAATTAAAAGTAGGGACATTTAGGTTAGATATTAGGTGGAATTCTTTACTCAAAAGGGTAGTGAGGCAGCTTTCTCAGAAAAGTTGTGGATGCTTCCTCTCTGGATTTTTTCAAGGTCAGTCTCACTGTGGCCCAGGACAACCTGATCTAGTGGCTGGCAATGCTGCCCATGTCATAGTGATTGGAAATAGGTGAACTATATTGTCCTTTCCAATCCAAACCATTTAATAACTCTATGATTTTATGTGATTTAAGATGTATCAAGAAACGTTTTCAGGAGAAATTTTGTTACAATTAATAGAAATTTTGTTCTATCGTAATTAGCAAAGTAATACCCAAGAGTTAATACAGTTGAAATAATTATAAAATGAATTAAAACTTTCTTTCTAAGATTGAATCTATGACATTCCTATATTCCTAATTTTAATTCTCACAGGATTTAAGATATATATCATCACTTATCTAATACTACTGTACTTAGAAGTTTTGTGAAAAAGTGATTTTTAAGATAGATTAATATCCTAGGTTTTGTTTAAGGTAGATTCAAAATGTGGTGATAGTAGCAAATACGATTATACTTTCAGAGTCTGGAGAAAACATGTATGCATATCTGTAAAGATATTACACATTCAAGCATCTCAAGGGCCCTTATTTTTCAATGAGAGGCTTTTTCCATGGACTTAATGGACAGTTGAACACAGGCTTAATTGAGATGTTGAAACATAATTTGCATATCAGTAGAATGCAATCTATATGGACTACTTTGCAGTAAATATTTAAGATTCTCTGACAAGCCGAGTCAATTACATTATCATATTAATAGGTAGGTGATGAGGTAGGAAACAGAAAAGAGGTTTTCTTCAGCTCTGTTACTTTAAATAAATAAATAAATTGTCAAATCACGTAGAAGTATGGTATTATATTTTATATGTGTACGAAGCATTTTGCATGATTCCAAGTTTGCATAATGCATCCCTTATTGTCTGCAAACTAAGTATTACAGACTCTTTGCATCTTTAAGTTGATCTGTTGTAAAAATATTTAAGAATTTTTTTGACAATATTTGTAGGACAGAATGCAATAATAGTATTATTAAAAAAAAAAAAAAAGAGAGAGAGAGAGAGAGAAATTTTTGGTAATCAAGTCATTTCTCTGCAACTGCAAGCATAATTTTGCATACATTCTTTTATTTTTCTTGTCTTTACCAAAGAACGTTCTGAGAACCTTATAATTCTAAAGTTCCTAATTTGAAATCTGAATTTATGTGCACCCTTTTTATCCTAGTCCATCATTGTGCCACCATTTTTTTCTTAAGCATAGGTAGCTTTTTCTACAAAAGTTTTTACTTTTCAACTATTTATAAACAGTAATCACATTCATCTTGGTGTTCATTCTGTTCAACAAATAAGTGACAGTTTTATAATCTTCTCTCATAAAACAGACTCATTTACTAGACCTCTTTATTTCCATTTTCATTTTAATTTTATTTCAAACCAGATAGTGTAACATTCTGCACTATAGTATCACCAGTATATTCTGAAATAGCCCAAGAACTCTGTATTTCTAAAGGAAGTACTTATGTAATTTGTCTTAGGTTTTTCCTTTTTAATGGAAGCATAATTTATAGGGTATGTATGTCATGCTATAATTCTTTAAGTTGACTATTATTCTCTACTTTCCAGTCATTTTCCAGCTGATGATTTTCTGCCTTACAACTGAAGTTTCTGGAATCTTACACCTTGTACTACTTTCATCTCATTTCTGTTATACAAGTCTTTAAGATCATGAATTCCTTTCTGTAGAAGTTTGAAGATTTTGCCTTACAAATGTTAATAACAACTCTTAAAGTGCAAGGTACCTTATCACATGAAATGTAGATGTGATGAAGAAATATCACTAACATTAGGATCCAAGTGCTTAGTGATAAACTTAAAATCTTAGTGATCTTATAAAGAGTTATTAGTCCAGTTACAATAATGCTAATCCTTCTACTCCAAATTATCCAGTTATAACTAATTTGCAGTAATGCTAAATGCAGTCTTTCTAGTGTTTACTGCTCTCTCTCTGATATTAGGCCAACCTCTGCTTTGCACTGTGTGTACTCATTGTTTAAACAGAAAATCAGGAAGGTTGCATATTCAACATCCTAAATTATTTCCTGAGAATAGTACGCTGTTAAGATTGATGGATTATTTTTCCTCACACAAAGAGTGTTTGAGATTATTTCTGTTTGCTAATATTTTTTGCTTTCTTCTTTCTACGTGGCTTTGAAATTCCCCGTTATATCCAATCTTACAATGTTTTGTATATGTTGAAATATTATTCTTTATATTTGTTATTAATCATTCCCTTTGTCTTATCAACTATCTACCCATGTAAAAAGTCAGTTTTCCTCTTATTTATAGGCTTTCCTCACGTACTAGAAGGATGCATTGGGATCTCCCTGGTGCCTTCTACTCTCCAAGTTGAAGAAGCTCAGTTCCTACAACCTTTCTTTGTAGGAGAGGTGCTCTAGCCTTCTAAGCATTTTCACAGCTGTAGTGGTTTTATGATTTTTGGTTATCAGTATTCCACATCATAACATCATTTAATGCACTGGGGGTTTGACTGTTGATGCTCAAGTTCTGAGTACCTGTCTGGAGGAGAAGAAGAACTACATTCCCCAGGGGCTTTGCGGTCAGCAAGGAGATGTAACTCCCAGCAAGGTCACCTGATGCTCTCTTCTTCGCCTGCTCTTCTTTGCCTGTGCTTCTCCGTCTGCTCTTCTCCATCTGCTTTTCTTCACTGGCTCAACTGGACTGCACCTCTCACCTCAGCATTGTGGTGAGGCTTATCCACCTTTCACACACAGTCTCTCTCATTATATTTTGCTGATACTATATTTAGTAAATTAGTTGGTTTCACCTCAGATCGTTGCAGCTGTTTTCAATTATTTTGGGGTCCCCTGTTTCCCTTTTCTGGAGGCACGGATCTGCAGATCCCTCCGCCCCACTAGTCACGGAACCAGGCCAAACCAATCCACAAACTGTTGACAACAGCCCTCTTCTGGGTACAGTACCCCAGACAGAGCCTCATGAGGGCAGACTAGAGATGTACAGTCAATTCCTTCTCCTCGCTTTTCATCCCTATTTTGATGTGTAATACAGTTGCCCTTCAAGGCTAGAAGCTCATGCTGTTGTCTCATGGCAAGCTCTTCATCCATCTGAACCTGCAAGTACTCCTTTATAGAGCATATAAGCAAAAAATACCTGTAACAATTTCAATTGCCTTCATGTGTCAGATGTTCAACTGAATCTGCACCCACTCAAAATATGATTCAAGAAAATAAACAGGAATTTGAGTTCTCCATACTACTTAAAACGTAACAGAATAATACAGAAACTGGTTTAATAAAGCCATTCTAAAGGAAAAAAATGATTGTTATACCTAAAATAATGCTCTTTGAGACGTATATGAACTTTTCTAAGCTGCAGAGTAATACTTGTTCCTATTTTTCTGTTTTTTGTTGTTGTTATATGTGTTTTTGGTGTTGTCGTTTGTTTGTTTTTAACAACAGGAAAAAAAAAAGATGGTACTATGACTATCTTCTTATCCAACAGGTTCATGATGACAGCTATTATGAAGAACATGAAAGGTATAGATTCACTTTAGTTTTGAATTCAGAGATGTGAGACTGCATTTCCATTGAGATTAACTAACTATTTGAAGGTTATTCAGGAGAAGAGAATCCTCTCAATCCCTTCTGCCAAAGCTGTTCCACTATGCATCAACTAATTAAATATTAACTTGGCGTGTGAACACATATAAGCCTGACTTTATAACTTGGTGGTTAAAGCACTTTTCTAAAATTGAAGAGATATATGACCTTTTTTTATATCTAATGAGCTTTTTATTGTTGGATATAAGTATTTTGCATAGAAAAATAAGTAAATTTAGGAGTAGGATTAATCCCTTCTAATTTTGTGGCACCTACAGTGCTCATCTGTTTCAGGAATAGCCTATACCGTTGACTGTCAAAAAATTGTCTCTGAGGTTCTCTAACATATCTGCCACCTTGATGTAGCATCTTGATTTACAGCAGTGTCTAAAATAGCATTAGCCATCCTAAGTTAAGGCAAATGAACCAAACCTCTAATCAATTCAAGCAATTGAATTTTGAGTTATTTTGTCTCACCATAAAATATACTTGGTCAGCTGAACAGTTTGCAGTGATCATATTGCCTATGTCTTTGTATGATTGCCATCGTATTTCCATCATATTTGAAAAGTCGTGGCTGTCAGATTAGGTCCCGGATGACTGGAGGAAGGGTCACGTCACTCCCATTTACAAGAAAGGGAGCAAGGAGGATCCAGGGAACTACAGGCCAGGGAGCCTCACCTCTGTGCCTGGGAAGATCATGGAACAGATCCTCCTGGATGACATGCTTGATCACATGAGGAATGAGTGTGTGATCCGAAACAGCCAGCACGGCTTCACCAGGGAAAGGTCATGCTTGACCAATCTGGTGGCCTTCTATGATGGAGTGACAGCATTGGTGGAGAAGGGAAAGGTGACCAATGTCATGTACCTGGACTTGAGCAAGGCCTTTGACATGGTCCCCCACCACATCCTTATCTCCAAATTGGAGGGATGTGGATTTGATGGGTGGACCACTTGATGGATAAGAAACTGGTTGAAAGGTCGCAGACAGAGAGTGGTCATCAATGGTTTTATGTCCAGGTGGAGGCCGGTAACGAGTGGCGTCCCCCAGGGGTCTGTCTTGGGACCGGTGCTCTTTAACATCTTTATCAATGACGGAATCAAGTGCACCTTCAGCAAGTTTGCTGATGACACCAAGCTGAGTGGTGCAGTTGACACAGTGGAAGCAAGGGATGCCATTCAGAGGGACCTCGAGGCTTGAAAGGTGGGACTGGGTGAACCTAACGAGGTTCAACATGGAAAAGTGCAGAGTTTTGCACTTGGGCCAGAGGAATCCCAGGCATCCATACAGACTGGAAGGAGCGGTCCTTGAGAGCAGCCCCGCAGAGAAGGACCTGGGGGTCTTGATAGATGAAAATCTGAACACGAGCCAGCAGTGTGCCCTTGCAGCTCGGAAGGCAAATGGTATCCTGGGCTCCATCAAAAGAGGGGTGGCCATCAGGGACGGGAAGGTGATTGTTCCCCCTCTGCTTTGCTCTTGTGAGGCCCCCTCTGGAATACTGCATCCAAGTCTGGAGCCCCCAGTACAAAAAAGACAGGGAGCTGTTGGAGAGGGTCCAGAAGAGGGCCACAAAGATGACCAGGGGACTGGAGCACCTCCCCTATGAGGATAGGCTGAAGGAGCAGGCTTGTTCAGCCTGGAGAAAAGAAGGCTGTGGAGTGACCTTATTGCAGCCTTTCAGTACTTAAAGGGAGCCTACAAACAGGAGGGGAATCAACTCTTTGAAAGGGTAGATAACAGAAGGACAAGGGGAAATGGTTTTAAATTAAGGGAGGGGAGATTTAGGTTGAACATCAGGGGGAAGTTCTTTACAGAGAGAGTGGTGAGATGCTGGAACAGGCTGCCCAGAGAGGTTGTGGATGCCCTGTCCCTGTGAGTGTTCAAGGCCAGATTGGATGGGGCCCTGTGCAGCCTGGTCTAGCATTAAATGAGGAGGTTGGTGGCCCTGCCTGTGGCAGGGGGGTTGGAGATTCATAATCCTTGAGGTCCCTTCCAACCCTGGCCATTCTGTGATTCTGTGATTGCCTCACCAAAAATTTAAAGTGCTAAGTAAATGACCTAGAAATTCTGAGAGATCTCCTTTGCACAGGCAGAAAGTACACAGATTCTATAGAAACTAGTTCTCTTCTTCACTAGCAGATTGCTGAGGCATACACTGTTTCCAGACATTTGCAATGACTCATGCAGTAGTATCAAAGAAAGAAAGAGATGCTAGTTTCATATAGTATTAATGTTAATTTATACATACTGTTTTCTTTTCCAGAAAGTAACTCCAATTATCAAAGCGAGTACTAACATAATTCCCATTTGCATGATTTGGAGAAAGAATGTCAATTATGGAAATCAATGAACAATTTGTGATAAATTGATCCCTATGGTGTTTCTGCAAATTGAATAACTCTATGTATATGTTCCAATTGATTAGACCTTAAGATGCAGGCACTTGTCAGTGGCGGAAAACTGCATACATCAGCAAGGGAGTCTGAAGAATGAACACTGACATTCATGCATATACATACATAAATATATGTATGAGTTACACATCTGCTTATGTATTTCCTTCTGCCTTAGCCATAATCTTCTCTGTAAGTCACTAGCTAAGGCAAATAACAAAGATATATTAATGGATGCCACAGATGTGCTAGATCTATCTGTTTAAAAAATGGGTTTGGCTGTAGGCTGAATGTTCATTGCGATTATGGCAAAGGATTTCAAAATTGATGTAGTGTACTGCTGTAATGTAATTGACAGAAAAAAATCGTATGTGTTCTGCTGAAAATATTTAATTCTCCTTTCACAGGTTGAAATGATTATACAAGTCATAAGTTCTTACATTTAAGGATTGCCAAATAAAAGACAAAGTTTTAAGGAAGTTTTAGAGATGTATAGCTTCAGATGGGACAACCATTTGATAAAAATAAATAAAAAAGAATACAGATGTTATTCCCTAAAATGGCTGCATAAATTAACTTTCTTTTATTTTTTTTTTCTTTCAAAAACATAAAACAGATAAACAAAATAAAACACCAAGAAGACTGAACTTCAAAATTCAAAGGAATTGAAAACTAATGAGGAAATGCATTCTACATGTAAAATAGTAGATTTTTCAGTAAAGACATTTTTTTGTTTGTTTGTTTGTTTAAGATTGATATAAATCATTTCTCCCATCTCAATATTTTCATGACATAAAGAATCTAAGTACTTCAGTTAATCTTGACTGTAGGATAAATAGCAAGGCTGCCTACAGTTTCACCTGTCTATACACCTGAAGACACAGGCTGATACCTGAAGTATTTTGTGCACTATTTATGGTATCATAAAACCCAGCACTATAAACATGATTAATTTTTTTTTTTTCTGTCAAGATAAAAATGTTCAATGCAACTAATTTGATGGTAATCTAGAAACGAAAGTACACAATCCAATGTGGAATGTACTGCAATAATTGTATTTGATTTGAAAATATCATTATTGTAAAACTAACTCTTGGAATCTTTCTGGGGTATTTTCATGCAGGAAATTTTTTGTCTCTTTCAAAATGGAAATGAAACAATTGAATAAAAATTCATTTTGAGAAGCACAAAATGTAATAAAAAGAAAAATTGAGGTATTTATAAAATTGCCATTGGACATAAATATGTTAAATATTTCTTTTTGTGTGTGTTTAAAATATTAGACTATCTTTCCTTCTGACTATCTTTCCTATGACTATATTATATGACTTTTACTGTCTTTTTCATTACCTCTTACTGTTTTTCTCTACCTGCCTTCTCAATTTTTTTTGTTCTAGATTATTTTTCCATGATTGTTAAACCTTGGTTGTTAATAACTTTTTATATATATTAGAACATTATTTAGTCTTTAAAATGAGTATATTAGTTTTGAAGCATTTCCTGCCATTACATCTTGAGGGCACTGTAATATTGGAAATTTTGGCATTCTACTAAGGAGTGAATTTTACTCATCATTTTTGGTGGGCATAACTCCAATATTTCAAAGGATATTTAATAATGGAAAACTAGGGTGTAAATCACTCCTCAGCCTTGACATGGAGAAAGAAAAAGTTTATCTTCAAAAAACAGAAATCTCATTGTTGTCTATTCAAACTTTGAGAGATATTACATAGAGGTTATCATTGTTTAACACAAAAGCATCCTCTTTTTTCTTGTGTAATCTGTTTAATTATGATGAATAAAATGAGGGTTTGAAGCTTAATATGAAATGTATCTACTTACAGACTTCCACTTGCTCTTCACCTTGTGAATATTTGCCCCTTAACCATTTTAGGACTTATTACATTCATGCACCTGATCAGCATGTAACTGATGCCTGCTTAAACTGCCAAAGTATGAGCATATTCAGTGATTAAAAAAAGATTATGTGCATTTATTTTCAATTATACATACAATGAACTTACAGAAAGAAGATTTTAGAAAGGATCCTGGATACTTCAAGTTACAGTGATAAGTAGGAGCAAAAATTCTAGTAAATAATAATAATTTAAAAAATCAGTATTCTAAATATACTTTACATCTTCATTACCTAAACTTAAATGAATTGCATTGTGAGTAAAGATAGGGGAAAAACAAACAAACAAAAAACAAAAAATAAAAAACACAACTTTACTACTATATTCCTCTTCACATTTTTCATAGTGAGTAAAGCCGTAAATTGCATAACCACTTAAAAGTGATCAAACTAGCTGATGGTGAAGCAAATCTGGTAGATTCTCTCTGTTACTTCATGATACACATTGAAGTATTAGCAATAGTATTATAATATGACATTAAAAATCAGAAGAACTTAGTTCTTACAAACTTTCCTGGTGTTCTGAACTTGCCTCTAATGTTCTTGCTCTTTACTGTATTTGTCTTTGCAAATATCCTCTGAATTTTATACCAAGTCTTAGCTAGTAAACACTGGATTTGAAAATTGTCCAAATGAGTGTTGCTTGAAATATGTATGAGAAAAGGTTCCTTACCAGCAATAGGAGAAAACTATTTTAGAGACTATAAGGAAAAGCCAAAGCCTAATCTCCTTATGGATTCCTTTACTACATCTTTTTTTTTTTTTTTTTTTTTTTTTTTTTTTTTTTTTTTCAGTCTTGATACTACCTAACGATAAGTGACCATTGGGAACAGATCTGCAAGGTGATTCATATCTGACTAACAGTCACCCAGATTGTAATCCAGTTTATCACAGGTAATCTTACTACATCTGGTTCATTATTCACTCAGACCTATCACACCTTCAGACATCTAAGCACAGGATAGCCAACAATAGAATCTGTATATGCAGTGGTACTGCCACTGTTCGCTGATCTATGAAGATCCATATCTGGACAGATGTTTATCAAGGAGTCTTGCAAGTCTAGGAAACAAACATCCATTTGTCTGCAAATTCCATGCCATTGGTGGGTTCCTTTTTAGGCCCTAAATTGTAAATTTCCACATTACATGAGGAAAGATGAGATGGGATCAGATCTGTCCTCAAGTGGTTCATTCAGTAGCCCTTTGCTTTCCTGCTGTGCATTGACTGACCTCGACTCTGAATACACATTAGAATTCAGAGCGTTCAAGATTTTCCCACTGTTGTGGGATTGCACACTGTGAGATTACCTGTCCAACTCTTCCTGATGTTTTCAAACTATGCTATTGTCTCTGCCTCAGGACTGTCTGCTCACTAGCAATAAACGTGTGAAGTAGACATGCAAAATTTTCATGGCAACCAATTGCACAGATGGGTTTACTGTTAATTTTCTTCCCATACTGCACTCATTTTTTCAGTCAGGAAATGTTTGTTTTCAGACACTCACAATTTGAAATTAACAAATGAGCATTTGTCTGAAGGCTGAAAAGAGAGGGTGAAAAAAACAAAACAACAACAACAACAACAACAAAAAAAAACAACCCTGCATGTCTGCTACCTGTAGCACAACCTACTCTTATACCCACTTCTTCTTTCTTAACAGGCAGCTAAAACCTCTTAAGGGATGAAACAGGAAAGAATGATTTCCTAGAAATTCAGACTCTTGTTTGTAATACATGTTCCTAAACTGGAGCATTCAAGGCAAATTCCCTCCAGGTATTTATCTCCATGAGAAAATACACCAGAGTGATCCAGCAGATGAAAAATAAATGGGAACAATGACAAAATCTGTTTGGGGAATAAATATTTTCTTTTTTTTTAGGTAGAGAACTCCTGATTTCAAATAATCTGTAAATGACTTGTAAAACCTAGCTTTTTTTTTTTTTTTTTTTTTTTTTTTTTTAAATTATTATTATTATTTAATTAATGTGTTTAGAAACATACTTTCATACTACTCTGTTTACATTGTCTGGATGAGGAGCTGCAAGATATGGTTTAGTAGCTTGTGGTAGCAGTGGTAGTGTGAAGACAGTTGGACTATAGATCGTTTCCAACATTGTGATTCTTTGATTCTATGATTGGTTTAGTTTTACTTTTAGGTTTTTTGCTTGTTTGTTTGTTTGTTTGTTAAATAATCATTTATATTCCAGGCAAGTCAAATAAAATAGTTTTATACAATAGCATCTAAAGTACTGCAGTCTTCATTTGTTTCTGTTGGAAATTAATTCAAATTCTTAAATGATGCCTGCAGAACACTATTCTTAAATGTAATACTAATGTAGTCCCCAGTTTAGCATTTAACTTCTTTTTATGTATTAACACCTATTCATAGGGATTTTAAAACTACTGCTTATTTTCCTGTCCTATTTTGAATATTATTATATGTAGTTTTCTGTATTATGCCACAAAAGCATTGTCATTGTGAAATATTTACTGAAGGTAACTTATTGAAATATCTACCACTTGTAAGAATGTAAACCTTCAGGGTGGAAAGCGGTGGATTTCATTCTAGTTCCCTAAGCAACATGACCTGCAAACTTAACTGTTAGCAAATATCAGGGAAGCATGCTATGCTAACTCTAAAAAAAAAGACGGAGTGTGGAGTGGGGTGTAGATCCCTCTGTGATCATCCTGAGGGATGGGGACTTGATGTTATCATTGGAGTGCATAAACTAATTTTGCTTTCCTGAGCCAGTTCTAAACCAGCAGTTTTTCACCTTTCTGTCAAAAAACATGTTTTCCAGGAACCTGTCAAAGAAATGTTTAACTAAAGCCACTTGAGTTCCAAGAGAACTGTATAAAAATGGCTTAAGAAAGAAGGAATTTCGGAGGGAGAAGTCTACTGTCACAAACAAGACAAAAAATACCATCACAGACAAGTTAATAGGACCCCACTGACTTTTTGGACCAGTGTATGAATCCTTCTTTGTTTTCTGATTCAAAAAAAATGCTTCCTGAGCTATTTTTTGTGTCTAGTAGATGAGTGATGGATGTTGCCATGTGGCAATCAACATCACTGTGTGGATACTTTTACATTTGAAAGCATTTCTTTGGAACTGTTTGGAAAGAGAGTTTCTCTTTGGAAAGAGAGTGCTCAGGCCTGTTTACTGGTGGAAGATCTAATAACTCCAGCTTGCTATGGGAGATTGGGGTATGATACCATTATATCCTGTGAAGGCAAGATACAAGTTGGCACCTCCCTGCTCCCTCTTATCTGCTGGCAAGGCCCGGAAGATGAGAACAAAGGAGTTTCTGCTGAGATCCCAGAGCCAGAAGCTGCTACTCCAAGGAGAGCTGACTCAACCACTTTGGATTTTAGTTGTCACTCCAAAGAGAGCTGACTCAACCACTTTGGACTTATAAATAAGTTTGTACTACCATTGAAAGGTCACCATCATCGCCATGGTCACCATCATCGTCAACGGACAATGCCTGATGACCCACTGCTACTGATGAACCACTTCGGATTCATGGTGGTGACTATCTCCCTCATAATTCCTATAAAGACTCCTTATTTCTTTCCTATCTTTTCTATCTCCCTTCTTTCCCTCCCCTCACCCTAACGCATAATAGTGTCCATCTTCCCCTCCCCTGTCTCCCCGATTAAGATTTGTAATAAACTGGTTAGACCAACATTTGAACCGTTGCCTCATGCCAGGTATACAGATATCAAAGAACCTCCTCTCCCTCCTATAAATTGGAGCGAGACAGCAAGTCAGTGGGTTGAGCCATTCTCCCTCCTTTCCATAGGGACACCTATTCACACATGCATGTATACTGAGAGCTTCCTCTGGGAGACTTAGAAATTTCTGTAGAGTTATCCCATGAAAAAATGCGTTCATAATGCATTTTAATTTAATTACTCATGATCTTGGTTAACATCACATGCTTTGCAGACTGTGTTTATCACTGGCAATCTAAAAGAATCTGTAATCTGTTGCTTTAATAAATTGCACTATTCATAAACCTACCCTTGAGAGCTCATTTGAATGTGACGAGATGAACTGGGAAGCATGCTATGCGTGAATCTGTAATTGTGATAATTAGTATATTGAACAAGAACAGATTTATAGCACCAAATTGAGCATCACTCAGAATTTAAGTTCAGCCATCTCTAGTCCTTCTGATGTCTGAGAACAAGATGGAACACAAGGATGTTTTTCTTCCAAACTTCTCTGCCCTTTTCAAGTGACATTCATTTCTTCATACTTGGATAAACATGGCTTTCTTCTCTGGCTTTGTACAGTTAGTTAGTATGGTATGTCCCCAGTTCTTGTAAAGAGAATAATGAACAAACTTAATCAGAGTCCTGCTGATTATGGGAAAAACTAAATATTAGTCTAGCCACTGACAGTTTCTTAAGAAGGCCAGCTAGCTTCTTACTACAAAATATTCTGGACAGAAGACTATACGCAAAATCCTGTTATAGTCACAGATTGGCCAGGGTTGGAAGTGACCTCAAGGATTATGAATCTCCAACCCCCTTGCCACAGGCAGGGCCACCAACCTCTGCATTTAATGCTAGACCAGGCTGCACAGGGCCCCATCCAATCTGGCCTTGAACACCTCCAGGGACGGCACATCCACAACCTCTCGGGGCAGCCTGTTCCAGCATCTCACCACTCTCTCTGTAAAGAACTTCCCCCTGACATCCAACCTAAATCTCCCCTCCCTCAACTTAAAACTATTTCCCCTTGTCCTGTTATCTACCCTTTCAAAGAGTTGATTCCCCTCCTGTTTGTAGGCTCCCTTTAAGTACTGAAAGGCTGCAATAAGGTCACCCCACAGCCTTCTTTTCTCCAGGCTGAACAAGCCCAGCTCCCTCAGCTTGTCTTCATAGGGGAGGTGCTCCAGTCCCCTGGTCATCTTCATGGCCCTCTTCTGGACCCTCTCCAACAGCTCCCTGTCTTTTTTGTACTGGGGGCTCCACACTTGGACGCAGTATTCCAGATGGGGTCTCACAAGAGCAGAGTAGAGAGGAACAATCACCTTCCTGTCCCTGCTGGCCACCAGTCCAAGGAGAACAAGAACCTTAGAATCATAGAATCGGTCAGGTTGGAAAAGACCTTAAAATTCATCAAGTCCAACCATAACCTAACCATACTACCCTGACTCTAACAACCCTCCGCTAAATCATGTTCCTGAGCACCACATCCAGACGGTTTTTAAACACATCCAGGGATCCAGTGCTTAACAACCCTTTTTGTAAAGAAGTTTTTCTTTATATCCAACCTAAACGTACCCTGGCACAACTTAAGGCCATTTCCCCTTGTCCTGTCACCTGTCACCAGTGAGAAGAGACCACCCCTGTTCTCACTGTAAGAACCTTTCAGATACTGGAAGAGAGCAGTTATCATAGAATCATAATGGTTTGGGTTGGAAGGGACCTTAGAGATTCTCTTGTTACAATCCCTCTGTCATGGTCAAGAGCACCTCCCACTAGACCAGGTTGCTCAACACCCCTTCCAGCTTTGCCTTGAACACATCAAGGGAGGGGATACCCACAACTTCTCTGAGCAACTTATTACATTATCACACCTCCCTCACAATAAATAATTTTTCCCTAAATCTGTTCTGAATTTTCCCTTTTTCAGTTTATAGTTGTTATCCGTTGTTCTGTTGCTACCTGCCCTTGTAGTGGTCCCAGTTGTCTAAGTAATACAGGAAGAGACTCATTCTTAACATGCTAAAAAACAAAACAAAACAAAACAAAACAAAACAAAACAAAACAAAACAAAACAAAACAAAAGATGTTAATGGAGGTTACCTTGCTTCCAGTGTTATTCTCACCCCTTCCTGCAGTGAGAAATAAGGTGAATTGACTTCCCAGCATCCATGTTTCCAAGAGATATTTCCCAGCTTCTGGGAATAGCAGCGATGTTCCAACCCTTTTTCACAATGCTTGTTCTTTATGTGGTGCAGGCTAATGATAGGTGGTGGTAGGGAAATATGGGAAATATGTCCTGAACATACATGTTCATTTTTTAAAGATGTTTTTTTAAGTATTTCATACTCATAGAAATACATGTAAATCAGAACTGTAGACATCAGATTTTTTTCTTGAAATTCAGAGACAAATTTTAAAAGACTGTAAGTCTGTCATGGTGAAAACGGTGCTTTGGTTTAACTCATCAGGAGCTGAGAACCACACAGCCACTTGTTTACCTTCCTCCCTCACGGTCAGATGGGGGAGAATCGGGAAAAAAAAAAAAAAAAAAAAAAAAACCCTTATTAGTTAAGGACAGTTTAATAGGACAGAAAAGGAGGGGAAAATAATACTAGTGATAAAAGAACATACAAACATAATGATGCACAGTGCAGTTACTCACCACCCTCTGACCAATGCCAAACCAGTCCCTGCACAGTAGTAGCCTTCCTGGTCATCTTTCCCTGATGTTATTACTGAGCATGACACTATACAGTATCGAATAGTTGGCCAATTTATCTGTTTCACTTCTGCTCCCTCCCAGCCTATTATGCACTGTTAGCCTCTCTAGCAAGGCTGTATAAGAAAGCTCAAAAGTTCTTCACTTAGTGTAAGCAGTGCTCCAAAACAACTAAAACATCAATGTGTTATCAACATTATTCTCATTCTAAATAAATATAGAGGCAATAGTATGCTAATTATAGCCTTCCTGGCTTTGTTTATGTATTATCTTCAGACATTGTTCTGAGTTTGAGAAACAGATGTAAGATATGGTGGCTGTTTATTGTGTGAGTGTTGATACTTAGCTAAAGAAGTTTTAGCTTATCAGATCTGCAGATACTTTGCAGACTTTGGAAAAAAATGATCTTTTTTGTCATTCTCTCCCACTACATGCCATGGCTGCTCCAACTTGGTTGTAAGGATTAATTTTATCAAGAATTTATAACTTCATAAGTTAGTTATTATACTTCCTAACACATTGCTTGGCATCTTCTACCTTCCCACATTACTGAAGCAGTTTACTGTATGTTACCCTAGCTAAAATAAATATGCCACATTAAACAACATTAACAAAACCCTGTAATTAGATTAAAATTGTAAAGCTAAAGCTAAATTTCCCTTAGTATTGCAAAGTTTTGTCTTAATTGTTGTCAGGAAAAAAGATTCTACACAGATGTGTTACTCCAGAGATGAATGAACCTCTTTCCTTACATGATGATCATCATGTTAATGTAATAAAGGTACTGTTGATGGACCTATTAAGAGTTATATTTTTCCTTCAGCCTTACTGTGAGGAACTGAAAAACTGCATTATAGAATGGAGAATCAACCCTTTCATACACTCTTCGAGTTAAGGCAATCCAGTAAGTAGAAACAGCTGTGACTTTAATCATATTAGAAATAAACCCTTCCATTATGCTCTGCTATACACAGAGACAGAATGCAATAACTAATAACCAAAAGGCAGGAGGTAATTAGTGGTGTATTTATTTCCTTTTGTTATTACATTATATCCTAATTTCTTTAAAGTAACACTATTTTTCTTAAAAAAAAAAAAAAACAAAAAAAACAAAAAAAAACCAAAAACTATTGAATTGGATACAAATAAGTAGATAAGTATTCACTAGCAAAATTCTAGTTGATTTTAAAACATGTAAAGGTTAATGTCTTATTCTTGAATAGGTTTTTAAAATTTATTTTACTCTCTAACACTTTATATATTAATTTAATAATTTTCCACATACCAAATTTGTCTGTTACAATTCATAAGCTAAAAAATCACTTAGACATAAGTGACATAGGTATAGTGTGTGACACATGTATAATATGTTCAATGGATTTCTTTACCCCCAATCTGTAAATAAGAAAATAAGTTTGTTCTTCATATAGTTATTAAAAAACCCTAATATTTACAAATACATATTCCAAGTAGAAAATTATTTGTACAACTGAAAGTCTTACTGTATTTAGTATCTTTTTACATAAGCAATGATTGTAAATTAACATCCATAATCATAGAAATATAATTACTCTTTGTAACGGAAAAATCTTCCTTTCAAAGCTAAAAATACATACATACATACATACATACATACATACATATATAACATAATGGAAGTTCATATTATGTGGATAGACATGAGAGAAAGAGAAAGGAAGAAAGGAAGAAAGAAAGGAAGAAAGGAAGAAAAAGAAAGAAAGAAAGAAAGAGAAAGAAAGAAAGAAAGAAAGAAAGAAAGAAAGAAAGAAAGAAAGAAAGAAGGAAGGAAAGAAAGAAAGAAAGGAAGGAAAGAAAGAAAGGAAGGAAGGAAAGAAAGAAAGGAAGGAAGAAAAAGAAAGAAAGAAAGGAAGAAAAAGAAAGAAAGAAAGAAAGAAAAAGAAAGAAAGAAAGAAAGGAAGGAAGAAAAAGAAAGAAAGAAAGGAAGGAAGAAAAAGAAAGAAAGAAAGAAAGAAAGAAAGAAAGAAAGAAAGAAAGAAAGAAAGAAAGAAAGAAAGAAAGAAAGAAAGAAAGAAGGAAAGAAAGAAAGGAAGGAAAGAAAGAAAGAAAGGAAGGAAGAAAAAGAAAGAAAGAAAGGAAGAAAAAGAAAGAAAGAAAGGAAGAAAAAGAAAGAAAGAAAGAAAGAAAGGAAGGAAGAAAAAGAAAGAAAGAAAGAAAGAAAGAAAGAAAGAAAGAAAGAAAGAAAGAAAGAAAGAAAGAAAGAAAGAAAGAAAGAAGGAAGGAAGGAAGGAAGGAAGGAAGGAAGGAAGGAAGGAAAGAAAGAAAGAAAGAAAGAAAGAAAGAAAGAAAGAAAGAAAGAAAGAAAGAAAGAAAGAAAGAAAGAAAGAAAGAAAGAAAGAAAGAAAGAAGGAAGGAAAGAAAGGAAGGAAGGAAAGAAAGAAAGGAAGGAAGAAAAAGAAAGAAAGAAAGGAAGAAAAAGAAAGAAAGAAAGGAAGAAAAAGAAAGAAAGAAAGGAAGGAAGGAAGAAAAGGAAAGAAAGAAAGAAAGAAAGAAAGAAAGAAAGAAAGAAAGAAAGAAAGAAAGAAAGAAAGAAAGAAAGAAAGAAAGAAAGAAAGAAAGAAAGAAGGAAGGAAAGAAAGAAAGGAAGGAAAGAAAGAAAGAAAGGAAGGAAGAAAAAGAAAGAAAGGAAGAAAAAGAAAGAAAGAAAGGAAGAAAAAGAAAGAAAGAAAGAAAGGAAGGAAGAAAAAGAAAGAAAGAAAGAAAGAAAGAAAGAAAGAAAGAAAGAAAGAAAGAAAGAAAGAAAGAAAGAAAGAAAGAAAGAAAGAAAGAAAGAAAGAAAGAAAGAAAGAAAGAAGGAAGGAAAGAAAGGAAGGAAGGAAAGAAAGAAAGGAAGGAAGAAAAAGAAAGAAAGAAAGGAAGAAAAAGAAAGAAAGAAAGGAAGGAAGGAAAGGAAGGAAGGAAAGAAAGAAAGGAAGGAAGAAAAAGAAAGAAAGAAAGGAAGAAAAAGAAAGAAAGAAAGGAAGGAAGGAAGAAAAAGAAAGAAAGAAAGAAAGAAAGAAAGAAAGAAAGAAAGAAAGAAAGAAAGAAAGAAAGAAAGAAAGAAAGAAAGAAAGAAAGAAAGAAAGAAGGAAGGAAAGAAAGAAAGGAAGGAAAGAAAGAAAGAAAGAAAGAAAGAAAGAAAGAAAGAAAGAAAGAAGGAAGGAAAGAAAGAAAGGAAGGAAAGAAAGGAAGGAAGGAAGAAAAAGAAGGAAAGAAAGGAAGAAAAAGAAAGAAAGAAAGAAAGGAAGGAAGAAAAAGAAAGAAAGAAAGAAAGAAAGAAAGAAAGAAAGAAAGAAAGAAAGAAAGAAAGAAAGAAAGAAAGAAAGAAAGAAAGGAAGGAAGGAAGGAAGGAAGGAAGGAAGGAAGGAAGGAAGGAAGGAAGGAAGGAAGGAAGGAAGGAAGGAAGGAAGGAAGGAAGGAAGGAAGGAAGAAAGGAAGGAAGGAAGGAAGAAAGGAAGAAAGGGAAAGAGGGAAAGAGGGAAAGAGGGAAAGAAAGAGAGAAAGGAAGAGAGGAAGGAAGAGAGGAAGGAAGAGAGGAAGGAAGAGAGGAAGGAAGGAAGGAAGGAAGGAAGGAAGGAAGGAAGGAAGGAAGGAAGGAAGGAAGGAAGGAAGGAAGGAAGGAAGGAAGGAAGGAAGGAAGGAAGGAAGGAAGGAAGGAAGGAAGGAAGGAAGGAAGGAAGGAAGGAAGGAAGGAAGGAAGGAAAGAGAGTTTGCTAGAAGGAAGCTACATGTTTTATAATTAACAACAATACTTTGTATTACATTTGTTATCTAGTGCAGATCCCTAAAAGACTTTGTTTCTGTTACAGTATGTATCTGAAGTCTAAAAACAGTGAGGAAAGTAAAGCACAGAGACATAGAAAGCAACATTAATTCATCCCATCTAACTTTAGTTTTCTGTATCTGAGCTGGTTATCTTAGTTTCTTGATAGGTTCTCTTTATCTTCAGTAGAGCACTAATTATAAAATTAGTTAGTTCCGGTTTCATCTTACTCAAAAATATATGAAGCTGTTTCAGTTATCTCAGGTGAATTTGAGTCATTAAGACATTTATGGTTTCCTTAAGACATTTATTTTTGACATTCATGTCTCTCCACTTATGGAAGTTGAACTCATGGAATCTAACTTGGGTGAATCCCACCATCTGTAATTTTTAGCAGAGGAAGAAAATAAATCTCTGGCCAGGCTATGAAGTTTTTAATGATCCAGAACAAAAGTGTAAGTAGCCCTGGAGAGTAAGGATGATATGGGATTACATGAATGTATCAAATATGTTTGGCTTTGAAATGCAAGGAAATATCAGCTCAGAGCTTTTACATGATTTAAGCTAGTTCTGTTACCTTAAGATGATAAGATGATGAACAGAACAATCTCATTAAATCCTTTCTACTTGAAAAAGTACATTACACATTTTAATGAATTTGACACCTGGCATATTAATTTCAAACATATGCGTTAGCAATTAAATCTAGAATTTTTGTAAGTAGATAGAAGTAGCAATAGTCAAATATAACTAAAATAATTAATCTATCAGTTAAAAAAAAAAAAGTTAATGACTTTTTTTTTTTTTTTTTTCTTTCAAGATTGACATACTTCTGTGAAACTGCAATAAGTTTCTGATCAGTAATGGGTGTGTAAGATGGCCCCTGAGCAGCTACGCCTGGAGAATCAAGTCATTGGAAATGAAATGTGACATGAAATGGATGTGAGAGCTCAAAGAGTGCTGATTCCAATCAGGGTGATCAATGGGTGAACAGTTGTCTGGAAACACGTGTTTCGAGGAACAAAAACTTCTAATGTCTTTAAAAAAAAAGCGATGGCACTATAGTAGAGCATAAAATGTGAACATGATTAGTTAAAATTTACTTAATTTCCTTTTAAAACTTGCAGTGTGTGTGTCTGCTGCTAAACAAGATTTCCTTTTTGTATGTTGATAAGTAACAAACTTGTAGGGAGCATTTTACTCAACTTACCTTAGAATAAAATGAATTATGTCCTGGAGTACTATTAACTATAAAGAGAGCCTACAGCGAGTAATTTGAGTGCACATGCCTTTGTTATCTATGTTCATTTTTAGTAACATAAATGCAAGCCATCAGTTTCCTAGTTTGATGAAGTATGAGTAAAGTATTTCCATCATCATAACATGGCCAAGATGACATTTATAGAGTAAATTTTATCCATTGTGATTTAACAAGACTTGTGCATTGAAGGTCATGACAGCCTCAGAAGATGCCCTTCAAAAATCTTTACAGAGATTATATGAAATACACATATAAACCTGACTGATGTCCAGACATTTTCCTACTGTTGTCAGAAACTTCAAGTGTACAGACTTCATTTTCTTTTAGACCTCATTTCTTCCTGTCAGTAACTTTTGCCTATATCATATATAATATATATGAAATATAATGCCTAAGTAGTTGTCCTTCTTCCAAATCCTTGGGTATTTGGCCTGCTTGAGGATTTGTATCTACTTGCTTTGCATGTATCTACATCTTTCAGTGTCCTTCTGGGTTTGTGCTTTGGGTTGAATTATTTTCTTTGAAAAGTGAACTGTATCAGTCAAAGTATACATCTCTCTTGTGTCCTTACTTTGGGTCATTCATGCTTTTTAATTGTAAATTTTCCTTTCCTGTATGTCTTTCTCTATAATTTGTTACAGAGAAGCAAGAATTGAAAATGAAGTATATCAGTCATAAACGATGTAAAATTTTATAAACTCATTTAACACATATTTCAGTAAAGATTGATCACATTTAATGACTTTGTTGCTGTTTTTAAAGAACCACTTTGTTAAACATATGGAAATAATAAATCCATTAAGGATTCCAAGAATAAAATTTCTTTTGTTGTTAATCTGTTGATAAGTTGCTGGGTTTTGTTGTTGTTGTTGTTGTTTGTTTGTTTGTTTGTTTCATTTTGTGTCAAATTGTGCCACTTTTATTTCTTGCATTCTAGATACCTACAGTGCTTTCAACAAATTTTGCAGTTCAATAACAAGATTCCTTTGAGCTGTCTGAAGGAGTATTTTTTTTTTTCTTTCTTTCTTTCTTTTTTTCTTTTTTAATTCTTCATTAAAAATGAAATACAAAGTCTTTAAATGTGTTGTTTTCTCCTTGCATTTCTCCATGACATGAAATTTGAACTGACAACAGCCATCCATTTCTGTTTTCCTGGTTTTTGTGAGAACACATAGTAATATTATATTTGCAGTTCTACTTTTTTTCTCTCCCTCAATCTGTCTTTGAACATGAGATGTAGTGCCTGCCTTTCCAAGATGCTATGTCCTTCCTCTGGGTTCTTAGAGGTAGCACACAGGATCATGGCAAAGTGTTGCTTCAGTACCAGGAATGTATGAGTTCTAAGTGATGCCAAGGGTAGGAGGAGGCAGCAGCAAAGGAAAACAGGAGGGACATTATTTTTGTGGTTCCACTCCAGTATATCTGAAGCAACAAAAAGTCTTTGTATAAACAGCTATGAAGTAAATTAGGGTAGACATCTCAACTGGGGAAAGATGAAGGTGCTGTCTACTCTTTGTAGGCAATCAAAATATATTTTTACTGGAAAAACTTCTGACCTTTATGCTCTCCAGTCACCAGATACATGTGCCTGGGGCATAATGGTAGAAACAACTGTCTTCTAAATGACATGCCTCATCATGTTCAAGTCAACACATCTCCACTTACTCCAAGATAAATATACAGATATACTTAAAATGAGACTTTCAGATGTTACCAATTATATAGATAACACTGTGAAATATGTAGAATGTATCTAACCTATCAAGGACTAAAAAAAAATCAAACAAACTTTGGTGGAAATGGCAAGTACTCTGGTCATTATCTTCACTATTAATGAATATAAAAGAGTTCAGATTTAAAGACTATTAATTTTCAAAAGAGTTTTCAGCATTGTTGCAAAAAGCAAACAAACAAAAAACAAACAACAAACAAACAAAACACGTTATAAGAAGCATGAAGCAGTAATGCAAATATGATAAGTTTCTTGGCCTGATACTACAGGGACTTGACAACAGTATTTTTACTTACAGTATGTAAGCAGCACTGAGGATCAGATGAGAGTTTAGTGTATATTGTTGTGGTTTAACATGGCATGTGGCTAAGCACCACACAGCTGTTAGCTCGCTCTCCCCTTCCCAGTTGGATAGGGGAGAGAATAGGGAGAGAAAAAAGTAGAACTCATACATTGAGATAAAACTAATGGAGAAGAAAAAGGATAGTAGTTATGACTATACAGATAAATGTATTTAACTGGGGATGCACAAGAAATTGCTCACTACCCCCCAGTTGATGTCCAGCTAGCTCCCTGAGAAGCAGAAGAGAGAGAGAACACCTAGTTCCTTCAGAACTTCTTCTGCTGAATATCAAATGGTATGGAACATTCCTTCAGCTAGTTTAAGTCAGCTGTCCTAATTCTGTTCCCATCCACCTCCTTGTGCCCTTCACTGGGAATGGCTTTGTTTCTGTACAACACTGCTTAGCAGCAAATACAAACACCAGTGTGTTATCAACACTGTTTTTCTCTGTCAGTGGTGTAGGGCCAGTTCAGTCTGGTTACATGACTAAATGGGGTGGGGAGGGGGGGCCCCACTGACCCATGCACAGAGATAGAAGGAAGGAGGAAAAGGTAAAAGGTATGGACGTGGTCCTAAAAACAAAACAGCAGCAGTGAACTAAGGGAGAAAGCTTATTTACTAAATATGATAGCGGAATGTGAGTTAACAGTATAATAAAATATAATCAGAATTGAAGCTAATAAATCAAATAAAACAAGAGAGAGAGTATTCAAAACTGAACAATTTACTCAAATGATGAAGGTGAGACAGCTAGGGAGCACACACCACAGAGACGAGCAGTAAAAGAAAGGGCAGTCTTATGACTCACGAGCAGTTTTTTTTTTTCCCTCCGAATGGAAAATGGAAACAGATCAGTGAGAGGAATGGAACAGAAAGGCACCCTGGAACTAGTGACATTCCACAGAACTGGAGCATTAACTCTTTAGTTCCCAGTGCTCAACATGATCTTATAGTGTGGAATACTGATAACAAAAATCATAAAAGCATGACACTCAGATGTCCTAATTCTGTTCCCACTCAGCCCCCTGGGCCCATCACTGAGAATGGCTTTGTTTCTGTACAACTGCTTTGCAGCAACTGTAAACATCAGTGTGTTATCAACATTGTTTTTCTCCTAAAATCAAAAACATAGTAGAACACCAGATACTCTGAAGAAAAGAATTCCATCCCAGATAAAACTTAGACAGTTGTCAAATAGTCATGATTTTTTTTTTTTTTCTGATGTATCAAGTTCAAAAAAGCATGCATTTTTAGAAACCAATGTTGTTAGAGAATGAAGAATTGGTGAACACATTACTAGATGGGAGGTAGTGATGGAAGAAGGGAGACAGCTGCGTGGAGATTATTATTAATACTTCATGGAGATTATTATTAATAATGTCATTCTCTTTACAAATTATAAAAGGAAATAGCACTTAGAAATAAGTACTAAGTTAACGTTCCTTCAACGTAGCAACATCACATCACTAAATCATATACCGAAATAGGTATGAAGTTTAAAGGTGCTAACAAAATGAGGCAAAGAACTCTCAGTTAACAAAAAGTCTTTGAAGTACAGACAAAACTAAAGCTAAAATAAATAAATAAATCATTCAATAAATAAAAAAGGAAAAGAGATTTATTGCTGCTTTATACTCTTCAATAGTGTGCATCAATGTAACTGCTGATTTCATTGAATTTTAAGTTTAAATTAACTACAAATATTCATATACTCAAAATTCTGGAAATATTTATTTGTTGAATAATTGTCCGTTTATTTTTATTTTATTTTATTTTATTTTGTTTTGTTTAGTTTAGAAGCATAGAATGTACCTAAATTTGCATTATAGTTATTTGTTTAGCATGAAGAAATGGTTAGTCTATAAATGCAGTTCTACTTTACTGCTATGAACAAGACTGAAAGAGAATACATATTTTAGGAACCAATTCAATACATTTAATTTTAGCTAACAATTATGGAAATTATTGCTATTTTAGGTAGACATAAAAAAAATCCAAATGCTACACACTTCAAAGTAACCAAACAGCTTGTATTTCAATCATTTAATCAAAAAGATCAGATTTTAAAAATAATTAAAATACATAGAAACTCTTCAGACAGCATATATATTTTTTTTTTTTACCTGTGTCATTCTGAAATCCATTCCAAAGGTCTAGACTAATCCTATTAATATTCATAATTTACATCCTTGCTTTCTCTAATAGCATTATTTATAATCTTTTTTTAATTCCTGATTCTCCTGACACTCTTAAGGCAGTCAATAAGTAATCTCTCTGTAGCTTACTGAGTAAATGCTTCTCAATTTCAGCTGACGTTTTTCTTTCGATTGATGATATTTTCATTACCACAGAAGTTTATATGTATATATAGATGTCCTTTCACTGAAGTGAAACATTTTTTTCCCTTTATCCTTTTGGTTTTAGATATTGTTTCAGAGATTTTTGGCATACATATATATAATATATATATATATATAACATGTATATGTATATGTGCATACATATGTATATGAATTTATGTATTATCAACACTTTTTCTGAACTTTTTACTGTAGATCTCAATTAATGACAATCTAGGCACAGAAATTATTTTCTATTTACATTTAGAGTGCTAGATGTGTAAGAAAACAGTTTGTCTTTAACTTTGGTAGTCAGTTAGATCCAAAGTGTAAAATTTCTGTTGAGTAGAAATGATAAGCTTGACTCTGAATTGTACTTTTACATGAATCTAGCAGCATGTCTCAGCTTTGTTTTTGCTGTTTGTTGTGCTGTTATTTTTGTTTGTTTGTTTGTTTTAATACCCAAGATCATAAGGCATGCAATTCAACAAGTAATTGCTATCTTCCCCTTTAATCAAGTGTACCAAAAAGCCACCATTCAGGCTATGTTTTGGTTATACTGATTGTTGTTGTTGTTGTTGTTGTTTTCCTATGATTCTAGTGAGAAATAATTGTAGTAGAACTGAACTGCAATAAGATCAGATTTTCTTTTTTGAAGAAAAATAGGAACATAAGGTCACAATTCCATTGGAATTCAAAGCTACTAGTTTTTCTGTCATTGATATTGCTTAAGGATCTTGTTATATTGTTTGATAGATACTGAAAAGAAAATTGAAATTAAATGAAGAAGTATGGAGCCTTCTTGCTTAACACAAACTATAGTTTTATTGTACCAAATTTCATGGTTTCACTGGTTCAACTTTATATGTTTAGGAGATCCTTCTAGGTGAATATGGTCATTTGCATAAGCATTTTTAATAAACATATTTTTCTGCAGGCAGATTTGACTCATCATAGATGGGCTCATATTAATTGAAGTTGCCATTGAAGTTGAATAATAGTCTCAGAAGTAGTCTCTGAAGATTCAGTTTGGGTATCCTTTCAGATACTGTAGCCATCCTAAAAGATCATCTTCTGTAGGGAAATACTGCTTTATTTAGGCACAGTATCAGAATCCATATCATTTGATTCACTGAAGTTTTAGATAGATAGCAATCCTTTATATTCCATAAAGGGAAATTTAACTTTTATTTAGGAAATTAAGATCCCAAAGTTTTGATGTTTTAGAGAAAGTCAGGATTCTTTCTTGTGTATAATAGTCTTTACTTTACAGCTTTATTCACTAAAGATGGAATTAAAGAAAATATTTATTAAGTAGCAACATTTAACACAGATTAGAAAACTGCTAGGATGGATCTCTGATTGGTAGGTTAACTTCCTAATGTGATAGATTAATCAATGTAAACTACAGAGCTCAGTTGAAACTGCTGTTCCAAATTGTCAATTTCATCTTCATCCAGCAGAGAAAATGCCAACCTTTTTCTCTGCAGTAAAATCTTCTTGTTATAACAATGAAGCAAGAGCAAAGTTACTGTTATTGTCAAACATCTGGTAACCACAAGATGTGACTCCTGAGATAATCACATCCATGGAAAATTAGAACTTACTGAACTTTGTTATATTTCACATTTTGTAATACCCCTGAGTGTGGTTGGCATATAATTCCGTAATCACTTTTCTTCTGCGCCAGAAATGAAACCACAGATGCTACACTTTGCAACAACATCCATTGCTTAACATAAATAAATGATCAAAATAACAGTATTGTGCATATACAAAATATATATGTCATAATAAATACTGTGGGATTTAAAGTTGCTGGGAACACACTAAAATAGGTGCTGAAGGCCTCATTATGGGCACCATTAAAAATAGATCAGGAGATAAAATATTAAGAAAACAAACAAAACAAAGCCTCTTCATTTCCACAGTGCTACTTCTTGTTGTCAAATTTGAATTGTTTGTCTCCTCTTATTTACAGTAAGAATACTTACTCCTAGTACTTACATTAAGAATATCCATGTTATTAAGTAAATAGTATGTCTGGCAGCGTTACCTTTTACAGTAGTATTTCTATACTGCATGGCATACTAGTGTCATGGCTAGTGTCTCTTCAGGTGGAGGTTTAATATCTCAGTGTATCAGAAGTGTGAGAAAGTCTCAAGTATTCTCAAGTATTTGTTGACCCGAAGTACACATGGCCAATGACACTGTTTTCTTTTGTTTTGATATATATATATATATATTTAATGATAATTATGTGATATAAACCTTTTCTGCACAAGTCGGGTCTAAATGCTTGCAGAAATTTGAAGTACATCCAGGCACCTCAGACTTATAGAAAACACTACATTTTCATTTTTATTCATCATCTATACTTTATTTTGAGAATAGATGGAGTTCTGAACATAATCTATCCTTTTGTGTCATGTTTTCCTATACGAAAATGAGAATGTTTTTATTTTTTTCAATTTTAAAATATATGAAAAAGGTATATCCTGTAGCAACAAAGTGTTATAAATCATGAAACAGAGTAATAATCATAACTGCCTCTTTTATCACCTGTTAATATCCCTCTCAAAGCTAGGACAACAACTGCTTTTGTTCTTATTGATTTTCCCTCTTTTCACTTGCTCTTCATTTTTCCTCTCTATCATAGCTGTATATAAACTTTTTTTTTTTTTTTTTTTTTTTTTTCTGACTATTACGATTAACAGTAGCTTTAAGAATAAATGTAGTTGAAAGAAAATAATGTCTCAGTGTAGTTTCATTTTTGCTCTTGGCTTCACAATTAAATAAACTGAGAGGTATGATTCATATATATTAGCCAATATATTGTGTTTCTGATTTTACATCACTTCTTATTTTGCTTTTGATCACACAATTATCAATCCATTGTAGCTTGACTTTTAGTAGAATGAAACGACCGTATAAATCCGACAGAAGTTTTCTGCTTTCAGTTGACTTTATCTGTGCCACTGGGTAGCTCTTTAAATTCTGAGCATTTTCTAGCTTCATCTTTGTTTTCTATTCTACTCACTATGAAACCTACATGAAACCTACAAGAATTATACCTAAGAATTTTTGCAATCTCTCTTTAACTTTGACAGAAATTGTCTGGGTGGTCCTAGGCAAATTAGTTAAAGTTCTTATTACAATTACTGGCAAGACTGCAGTGAAGACTCAGATGAGAATAATAAATACAAGCATTAAAATGTTAATAGCACCCCAAGGTCTTGTAGCTTTTGTATGTGAACAGGCCTTCATTTCATCTGTTGGATTCATGAAGGCATTAGCACCCTGACTCACAGAACACTGACTTTAATAATATTCAGATCTTCATTTCAAGTACAAAGTCCAAAAAGGCAGAATTTTACAGGCAAATCCAGAAGCTGCTGCTTCTCAGCTGATTTGATATCAGGCCTATACAGTCTGGTGCTTATTTGCTGCGCTTCTGAACTGTTGATTTGCTCACGCACAAAAATGCAGAGAGAGGAACGGGCATGGCTTAGTTACTTTTAATTCTGTTGAACTAGATTTTTTTGCTGATAAATAGCTTTGTAAATTCAGCTGTTTAGCATTCAAGATTTTCTAGTATTTTAATTTTAAAATGATCCAGACTTGATCTATCTAAAAGTTACTAGTAAAGTTAAACAAATAAACAAAAATACCAGTCTTTTGCATGCCAGAAAAATCCTGGCATATAGATCCAGGAAATATATGTTATTTATTTTATTTATTTATTATTATCATTATTTATTTATTTATATTTATTGCTTAATGAAATCACCTATTTTCACAGTGATATTTTTCATTTATATTTTATGAACACAGAAAGTATGTATTCCACACAAAGTGTAAATAAGCATCTACATTTAGGCAGCTGTGTGTAAGATTTTCTGAGATCTTTTGCTTAACTAAGCAATTTTCTATCAGTAACTGAATTTCAAAAGATTCAAAAAGTCTAAAGTTTATCTAATACTTATAAAAGATAATCGTATTACCAAATCTCATAACATTAATGGAGAGCAGCACTAACATGATACAGGACTAATTTAATTTTATAGAAAGGCTTGCATTTTGCTTTTTTTTTTTCCTTAGAAATGTCAGCACCGTTTGTTCTTTCTCTTAATACTTTCTACAATAGGAACTATTTTACTGAGCAACCCTTGAACTGCCAGTACTTTCAATGGATAGCTGCCTTCTCAGTGAAGGTGAAAAATTAGAAATGTTTGTAGCCATTTCAATTTTTATTTATTTATTTATTTTCAATGCAGTGGATTGCTTAAGTATCTCTAAAATACTGGACGTATAATTTACCAAAATATTTTTCAGCCTTTAATTTAATTAAAAACAAATCAGCAATATGAAAGTAGAAATCTAAGGCTGATACCAGCTTACATAGAAAATGAATAATAAATTCAAATTTATGGACTACTAAATTGAATATATTTTATCAGAACTTGAGTCCTTTATAAAGCAGTTCAAAATCAATTTCCTGAGTCACAGTTTTATTCACAATAGTATATTACCTGTTAAAGCTAAGGGGGGGAAACAGAGGTAGTGTGGCTATGTATCTGTTTCCCTGAATTAGGAAATGAAGTCTTCAGATATATTCCTTTGTTACAAAGAAGACATAGTATCAAGAGCATCCCTTGCTCCTGGTACCTCTCCAGAATTGTGCATTTCTGCTGATCACTGACAGAGTCTTTGGATGCCCATGTGAATCAAAACTAGAGATGTTTTTTGTGCTGTGCTGTCCAGATCACACATTTGTCCCCACACTTTTTATCTCTTTCTAAAAAAAATAAGAAATTAGTATAAAAATTTATACAATGTGTCATCAACAAACCAGTAGACTCAGACCTAGACAGCCCTAATATTTGATTTATTGGTCTCGGGACTATTGCTTTGTGCCAGGGGGAACTTGAAATGCACCATGTAGTGAATCCACAGGCCTCTAGTTCTAATATTTTAAGGGTGCAATTATTTCCTTATAAGGCTTTTTTTAATGTTCCTTGATTGTTCAAGGATCAGTGTGACACTGCTTTTACAGCCAATTTTTCTGACTAGATACCCTTTCCTGATATTTCTATCTTACTGTATGACAGTATTGCACATGCTATTACAGTGTTTACAACCTTGTTTGAATGTAGGAGCTGTGGAGTTACAGAGAATGCACAACACACACTTATTTCTTTCCTTGTGTGAGCTACTGAAGGAAACTAAAAAATACAGTAGAATGGGAAGCAGAACATGGGAAGTGTCCATTAAAAAAAATAATAATAATAATTTAAAAAAAAGATAAAACCTCATGCTTTCCTATCATTTTTCCCTCTGGCATTCTGGGGTATGTACTGCTTCTTCTGTTTACTCAAAAGCTGTCAGGTCTGCTGTGGTTGTGTTCTGCACTGAAGCAAAGAGTCACCTCAGTGAGGAAAGAGGACCTATCAAAGGAGCTATTCCCTTCTTTGTGGCAGCAGCAGTGTCTCTGATGTGGTGGAGATGGAGTAGGAGCAGAAGTGTCACACTCTGCAATCTGAAATGTGGCCCCTAAGGAGTGCAGTTCCCAGAAGTGCTGCAGAGTGGGCAAGCAGAGTGTGGGGCATTAGTATGAGAAAGGGGACAAGCAGGGAGGACAGAATATCCCTCCCCACTCAGGACATCAGCTTAACTACTGGCTGCCTCCCAGAAAATAAATTTAGCCATAGTCTCCACTAGAAACAAAAACCTCTTCCAAAATTAATGTGGCAACTGAGACCAAGTGCCTGACCAGAAATCTTTTTGGCCACAGGGAATGACTGAGCCTGTTGCTGCCACTGCAGGATGGTAGAAATACCAGCTGTATGAGGTGTGAGAAGATGGATGATCTGCTCAGCCTGCTGGCAGAGCTCATGAAGAGGTAGAGAGATGAAGGGAATTAGAGCAGGAGATAGGCTGGTGGAGTAACTCCCTGCCATACCTATGAGAAGAAAGGCACTGGGGTGAAACTCTCCAAATGTTGATGGATTCCTGCCCTGTCACCATTGGGCAGGGAGAGGGCACCTAAGAGATGGGAAGGAATGGAAGCAGGCCCCTGCTCAGTGCTGCAGGAAAACCCTCTCCCTATCTACCTCTATTCTCCAGCTGTCCCTGAGCTTGAGGCTTTGAAATGCAAGGGACAAATAAATGAGGATGTGGTGGATGGTACACCCAGGAAGTTGTCTAGGGTGAGGCAGTCAACTCCATACCTCAAGAGTACCTCTGTCAAGAAGGTAAGAAGGGTAACTGTTGTAGGTGACACCCTTTTGGGGGAAAGAAGGGCCCCATATGCTAGTAAGACCCTACCAGTAGGGAAGCATGCTGTATCCCTGGAGTCTGGATCATGGACATCACTTGAAAAATTCCTGTCTGGTTCACTACTCTCATTGTTAATCTTTCTGATAGTTCAGGCCGGCAGCAATGAGGCTAGAAGTGATCTGTTTTGATTTGACTTGTCCTGTTACTGGACACTGAAAGGAGCCTGGCTTTGTCTTCTTTGCTCCCTCCCATCAGCTGTTTACAGACAATGATAAGATCCCCCTGAGCCTCCTCTCTTCTCTTCTCTTCTCTTCTCTTCTCTTCTCTTCTCTTCTCTTCTCTTCTCTTCTCTTCTCTTCTCTTCTCTTCTCTTCTCTTCTCTTCTCTTCTCTTCTCTTCTCTTCTCTTCTCTTCTCTTCTCTTCTCTTCTCTTCTCTTCTCTTCTCTTCTCTTCTCTTCTCTTCTCTTCTCTTCTCTTCTCTTCCCTTCCCTTCCCTTCCCTTCCCTTCCCTTCCCTTCCCTTCCCTTCCCTTCCCTTCCCTTCCCTTCCCTTCCCTTCCCTTCCCTTCCCTTCCCTTCCCTTCCCTTCCCTTCCCTTCCCTTCCCTTCCCTTCCCTTCCCTTCCCTTCCCTTCCCTTCCCTTCCCTTCCCTTCCCTTCCCTTCCCTTCCCTTCCCTTCCCTTCCCTTCCCTTCCCTTCCCTTCCCTTCCCTTCCCTTCCCTTCCCTTCCCTTCCCTTCCCTTCCCTTCCCTTCCCTTCCCTTCCCTTCCCTTCCCTCCCCTTCCCTCCCCTCCCCTCCCCTCCCCTCCCCTCCCCTCCCCTCCCCTCCCCTCCCCTCCCCTCCCCTCCCCTCCCCTCCCCTCCCCTCCCCTCCCCTCCCCTCCCCTCCCCTCCCCTCCCCTCCCCTCCCCTCCCCTCCCCTCCCCTCCCCTCCCCTCCCCTCCCCTCCCCTCCCCTCCCCTCCCCTCCCCTCCCCTCCCCTCCCCTCCCCTCCCCTCCCCTCCCCTCCCCTCCCCTCCCCTCCCCTCCCCTCCCCTCCCCTCCCCTCCCCTCCCCTCCCCTCCCCTCCCCTCCCCTCCCCTCCCCTCCCCTCCCCTCCTCTCCTCTCCTCTCCTCTCCTCTCCTCTCCTCTCCTCTCCTCTCCTCTCTAAAGAAAATGACACTGAAGGGATATTCTCTGTCACTTCATCAGTCCTTTGATGCTCTTCACTCTCAATATAGAAGAAACTTCTTGTATGTATTTTTTTATAGTACTTTACTGACTTCTGTATACTTTATTCTTTATTTATTTTGCTACCTTAATTTCCTCTTCCCTCCTCACCTCCACCAAAGTGGACCAATTTGAGCTGATTGATTTGTCAACAAACTCATCCATTTACCATGCTGTACCTATATACTATTACACTATTACATTTTGTCTGTGCGACTTCTTCTTTGTGAATGTGATTCAATGGATTGTAATTCAGGCTCATGAATCAATCAAGTAAAGTCATAAAAGAGCTTGGCATATGCAGGTGGGCATATTTACTTCTTCAGTCTTACGAACCATATCTGCTTATTGTATCAAATCTCTTGGTTGTCTTTATCATCTGCAAAACTAGCCGTGGTTTCCACTAGTATGTTACCTTGGATATGTGCTTAGCTGTAGAAGCCTTTTTCCCATTAAAAGAAAATCCCCAATTGTTCTACTTCTTACAAATAAACAGATCAATTTGTCTGCTTACTGTCTAAATAATTCAAGTTCCTGTCTGCATATGGCACAGCTGAAGGTACTTTCATTTCTCATAAAGAGTGAAAGTGCAACTTCAAACAGATCAGATTATTTAATTATTTATCATTTCATTGTCGTTCTTAAAATATAGTCATTTCACATGCTCAGAAACGTCACCCACTAATTAAAGAACTAAACAAAAATATTTTGTTTGTTTTTTATGTTATATATTCCAGACTATTATTTAGATACTGGCAGTTTAGATACGTGGAATTTATTCCTCAGAAATTCATGAGATCCATGAGAACTGTATTAATCTGCAGGTAATCATAGAATTATGGAATCACAGAATGGCTTAACTTGATATGGATCTTAAAGATCGTCTAGTTCCAACCACCTAACATCTAACCAAAATATTCCTTCTTTTAGGTAAAAGCTATTTCCCTTAGTTGTATCACTACCAGATTGTATAAAAAATTTTCCTCACTCCTGCTTACAAGCTCCCCTCAAAGACAGGAAGCCGTAATGAGGTCTCCTCAGAGCCTTCTCTCCTCCAAGCTGAACAAACCCGTCTTCCTTCACCTGTCTTCATAGGAGAGCGATTCTGCTATTCTGATCATCTTAGTGCCCCTCCTCCGGGCCTGCTTCAACAGCTCCAGACCTTTCTTGTGTGGAGGACCCCAGGTCTGGACACAATACTCCAGATAAAGCCTTATAAGAATAAGGAAGATGGGAACAATCACCTCTCTTGTCCTGCTGGCCACTTCTCTATTCATGCAGTCCTGGATAATGTTCTAGGCTGCAAGCACACACTCCAGGCTCACGTCCAGCTTTTTGTCCACCAGGACACAATCCAAGTCCTTTTCCACAGGCCTGTTCTCAACGAGTTCTTCTTCCAGTTTGTATGCATATCTGGGATTTCTGCAACTTGGCCATGTGGAACCTCTCTTGGTTGACACTAGCCTATATTCAAGCCTTTCCAGGTCCCTCTGGCTGACATCTCTTCCTTCTATTTGTCAACACTTGATCTTACTATCCATGTCTTTGCTAAAGGTGTTGAAGAGCAACAGTCTCAAAATCCCTCCAAGGATCTGATTCATCACTGGCTTCCACCTGGGCATCGATCCATTGACCGCAACCATCTGGCTGTGATCATCCAACCAATTATTTATCTACTGAGTACTTCAGCCATCAAATTCATATCTCTCCAATTAGATATAAGGGCATGGTGTGGGACCATGTCAAAAGCCTTGCATAAGTACAAGTAGATGATGACATCAGTTGCCCTTCTTTTGCCCCCCAGTGCTCTCACTCCACTGTAAAAGGCCATTGGATTGGCACAATCTGCCCTTGGTCAAGCCATGTTGGCTGCTTTAAAAAACCTCCTCATCTGCATGTGCCTTATCATGTCTTCCAAGAGGATCTACTCTGTGTTTTTCAGAGAAACAGATGTGAGGCTCCCTGGCCTGTAGTTCCCCAGGTCTTCCTTTCTCCATTTCCTGTAAATGGGAGTGATATTTCCCTTGTGCAAGTCACCAAGGACTTCAGCTGACAGCCATGACTTGCACAAAGCCGGCAGCACAAAGTGTCTTGGCAACCACATAAGCCAGTTCCTTCAAAACCCTGACATGCATGTCATTAGGCCCCATAGACATTCAGCCTCATAAGGTGGTCTTGGACGTACTCTTCTTTTAAAAAGAGAGGGATTTTGCTTTCTTGGACCCTGCTTAGAAGTTCAGGAACATGAGAGGCATGAGGAACGTGAGCCATGTCTACTGATGCCATTTTTCCCTTCACATTTATCAGAGAGGGTACACTCTCTTTGGCCTGTCTCTTCTGACCAATGTACCTATATAATCCCTTAATATATTTTATATTCTGTGCCATGTTTAGTTACATCTGCACCTTAACATTCCTGATCCCATCTCTACATATCTGGACAGCATCCCTGTATTCTTTTCAGGCCACTCATCTGTGCTTCCACTGCCTGAACATTGCCTACATATCTCTCAGTTTGACCAACAGGTCCTTGCTCAGCCATGCTCATTTCTTGTCTCTTTTGCTTGATTTCTTATGCTAGGGGATGAAGAGTTCTTGCACTCTCAGAAAAGTGTACTTAAAAGCTATCAGTTCTGTTCTGTTCCAATTCCTAAGGACAGTTTCCAAGGGGGTCAGTAATATGATGTTTCACAGAATAAGGATATGTGTAATAAGGATAGGTGTAATGTATATGTATATTTTATTTACATACATACATGAGTACATGCATACAATGTCCAGAACATGTTAATTTTATAAATATATCAGAGATTTACCAATGTATTCTTAAGATAGAGATCCGAGGAAACTGAAACCATGTGACACCCACACATTTTTGCAAGTACATTCAAATAATAAATTATAATCAAATATATGATGGAATTTATCTATGATAGTCTGATGTACAGGTAGTGGAGATGAAGTATCAATTATAACTGATACAGGTCTCAGGTGAGCAGAATTGCCCTTTGGTAGTCTTTCTCATGCTGTCTTCTGGCACCCTATGTATTCTATTACAGCTGCTTTTCTGACTCAGTTATTTCAGTAAAACCAGTTCAGGACAAAGTTGGTAAGTAATGTTAAAACAAACAAATAAAAAAACCCTACCTTGTTACTTTCACTACTACTATGAAGCACTGTAGAACACATTCAGAAGGTTAAAACATGAAGAATTTTTGGTTTACAGTATGTATGTATGTATATATATATATATAAAAGAAATATGACTCCATTGGCTACAAAGCTTTCAGTGACTAGCTTAAACTAAGAGAGCTACTTCAAAAGTAATGCTCCCTATTTTATTATATTGGCCTAAGATGTCAGAGGAGTATGTTTGTGATATGGTAATAGATGTTGAATCATCCCACCAATATTCTGTTACATTTTGTTTCTCTGTGATAGATGACATCAGAGGGGCAATTCAACAAATATTGCCTGGTACGAAAGTACATATGAAGCAAAGGTAAGTGAATTCTTCTGTGCAGAAAAAAAATCACACTCAGTGCTTGCTGAATGTTTATGAAGATCAAACAGTTGATGTCAGCACAGTGAGGCAGTGATCAGTGATTTTCATCAGTGGTGACTTTAACAGTAATAGTGGATCATCTCTGCTGGTGCAGATTTTTACATGTGGCATGCAGACTTTTGTTCATCACTGGCAAAAATGAATAGTTAGTGATTGTGACTATGCTGGAAAATCGTGTTTTGTAGCTGAGAGTATGCTCTATCAAATAGTATTATGTACTCTGTGTATCTGTTGTAGTTTTCATGGAAATAAACAGGAGGCGTTACTTTCAGAGCTACCCATATATGTAATACATAACTTTCAGAGTTCAATAACGTTATTTATTCATTAACTTTACTTATTTATTTAGTAAAATTGTATATTTTTCACAAGTAAGAATACAGTAAACAGGATCAGTGTTAGGAACACATTTAATCATTCAGTTTGTTTCTTGACATAAGTACCTACGCTCACGTTTCCCATATATTCATCAGTATTTGCAAATAGCTCACTACAAGTGTCAATATTCTTCATACAAGAGAGTGAGTTGGAATTGCTTTTACGAGATGATGCAATTGGATACTGTATTTAATACAAACTCTTGTTTTCTTAACACAATGCTTATACGTCACAAGCCACACCTCTTGTATCATGCATTTGATCATACTGTAATTCAAATGGAACAAGAAAGAGGACAAAATATAAAATTAATGATTGAAAAAGTATGTTAGTGATGCACTTCAGTGAAGCACTGAGAAAGCTTGAATAAGATCTGAGCTATCTGCCTCAAAATAGACTTAATTTTAAAGCAATAAAACAAACATTTGTATTTGTACTATGCAATGTTTTTAGTAAAAGAAGACCCTGGAAGTAAAAACTTGAATAAGTTTCTAGCTCTTTACCTCAAAATTGACTTAATTTTAAAGAAATAAAGCTCTTCCAACACAACTCATAAATAAAATATTAATGGAGAGACCACACGTACAAAATTCAATTACTTTTGAACACAGCATGTTTTCAAACTAGATGTCTTAGGCTCCATGTCAGAAAGTCTTAAGCTAAAAGTTCATTTTTAAACTGTTATTACAGGAAGGTATAATGTGTGTGTGGTCGTTTATGTTTGTTTGTTTCTGGAAGAGAAGTTACTCTTTACTTCTTGTAAATCAAAAGTAATCTTTCCAAAGGTTAATAATAAAAACCATAAAAACCCTGCTGTCTGAACCAGCTGGAAACCCTAAAACAGTATTGATTAAGAAGGAGTGCATTAACAGAGAGTATCGTTAATTTTGATGATTTTTTTCTTTCTTTCTTTCTTTTTTTTTTTTTTTTTTTTTTTTTTTTTTTTTTTTAATCACTGACATAGGATTTGTGTCCCAGTTTAACTTATAGGAGAACTGTAAATATAATGATAATATTTGGGGGTTTGAATCTTCATTTTTTTCCCCTTAAGATTAACTTGTTTTAAATTTAAAGTATATGACAACTTGACCTCTATTGTGCTTCTTAAATCATTTCTATACATCTTTTGCTAAGAAATAGTTCCAGTGTATCTGGTTGCAGTTGCACTTGCAGTTGTTTTTTAGAAGCCAAACATTTACAGATTCCTCAGAACCTCTCTATTTGTTTCCATTGTTGCTAGTTGATTCTTGTGGATGCTTACATGAAATCACTTAGTGAACCTTGTCTTTCTACTGGACCAACTGACTGCTGATCTGTTTCTCTGAACTATGATATTTTTAAAATTACATCTAACCTGATAAACAAGTCCGCGCCAAAGGGGACACATTTGTGTGCATCGAGGAACAAGACAAATGCCTGTGCTCCTCTGCACTGATAATTTGGAGAATTTCTCCTTTGTATCCTTTCCAGAACCAGAGGTGAACTTTGCTTCAGAAGCAACCTAACATACTGTGCAGGAATAAATTTGTGTTTATGAATGTATCCACACTAGCTTTTAGTTTGGATCACAGGTTTGTCTTTGAAATTGATCTTGTAATTGTCCTTACTTATAGGACTTTGACTGACACAATCATACATAAATGCATAGACAGAATAGTTAAATCTAGAAGGGACCTCTGGATATCATATAGTCTAATCTCACTGCTCAAGTGGGGTCGCTTACAGCACGTTGCACGGGATTTTATTCAGGTGGGTGTTGAATAACTTCAGAGAAGACTCAAAACATTTTTGAGTATCCTGTTCCAATGCTCTATCACCTTCATAGTTAAGAAGATCTGCCCATCTTGTCATTTGTTCATAGAACTGAATAAGCATGATTTCCTTTTGGATGCATTTTGTCCTTAGAGCATGATTACCCTATACTGAGTGATCTAAAGAGGATGTGAAGTATTAATAGAGTCCTCTACATCTCTTCCCTTTCCTGGAGGTTTGTCTGTCTGTGTTCAGGGTCAATTTTGACAGTGAACTGAAATATTATAAGAAGTACCTCTTCCTTTTAGATCAGAAGCTGCTGCATAGTAAAACTTTTCATATAATCAAGCTAACTCAGGATCAAGACATTTAATTAATTTGACACATAACCAATCAGCAAACTACACATTCAGAATCTGTATTGGCTACACTTTAATAAACTGCAATACTACGTAGGTTGCTCTGAAAGTAATGACCCCCATTTATTTCCATGGAGACTACAACAGAGCACAATAACACTATTTGATAGAAAAAATTCTCAGCTACAAAACACTGTTTTTCAACTGAGTCACCACCATTAGCTATGCATTTTTTCCAGTGATGAGCAAGAAAGAGCTTGCATGCCACACTCATAAAAACCTGCACCAGAAAAGATGACCCACTGTCACTGTTGCCTCTGCTACACACTACCCACCACTTAACTGAGCTAGCATGCACTGCAAGTCTCCATAAAAGTTCACTAAGAGTTGATGAATGTCAGTGGGTGCCATTATTTTGCATGGAGGAATTCAATTACGTTCATATGTACTTCCATGTCAGATGCCACTTTGTCAGACTTCCCCTCTTCTTCCATCTGGCAACAAAATTTAATGGAATATTGGTGGGAAGGTTCAACCTCTACTGCTATACCACCAACATCTGCCTCTGATGTTGTGAACCAACATAATAAAATAGGAGGCATTACTTTCAGATCTTACATGCTTGCAAAGATTTTCATAATCACCTTTAACACTCTATACACTTGTCTTGGCCACAGCTGAGACAGTTAACTTACTCTGCAGTAGCTGGTATGGTGTTATATTTTGGATTTAGAATGAGAATAATGTTGTTAACATGTGGATGTTTTATTTGTTGATGAGTAGTACTTATACTAAGACAAGAATTTTTTTTGCTTCTCATGCTGCACTGCTAGAGAGGAGGCTGGGGATGTGCAAGAACATGGACAACTGACTGAAACAGACCAAAAAGACATCTAAATTGAGGGAGTAGGACAGGGGGATGTGCCATTATTAAGGGACTAACTGGGAATTGTTTGGCTTGTGGTGAGCAGTTAATTTTTACATAACTTGCTTGATCTTTCTTTTCTTTATTATTAAACTGTCCTTATCTTTGCTATTAAATTCTCACATTTTTATACTTTTTTAAATTATCTCTCCCATCCCATGGTGAGAAAATGAATAAGTGGCTGTGTGGTGCTTGGCAGCCTATCAGATTAAACCATGCAACCACCCTTTTGTTATGAAAGGCTAAACATTCTTCCTCTGAATGCCAAATATGAAATCAAGAAAACATATGTTCATGCACACAGGCACTGAGTGCCTATGTGTAACACCCACACTGCCATACTGCACTTTTTTTTTTCCCAGCAAAAGAAGATCAGGATGAACAGAGCAAGACACCTGAGATGGCAACAGATGCCACCAAGCCTGTTACATAGCATATTCCTTAACATGTAGAAAGAGAGCATCTAAAATACTAATGTTTTAAAAGTAAACTTTTTGAATAATTTTTTACTTGCAGTTATAGACAGCTTTAACTATTAGGATTATCTTTTTGATCACCAAGTACTTTTTCTGAGACACCTTTTAAAGTATGCAAAAATCTTCCTATCAGGATGGAGAGCTTAACCTACAGCCATTATCATGCAGCTTCAGGAACACTGACTTCAGGAATTAGAGATTATAGTTGCTATAGGCATCTTATATAACTGTTTATTATTATTATTATTTTTCTTCTACTAATTGAAGCTAAAAAGTCAGAGCTGAATAACAAAATATTTTCACACTTGCAGGGTGGGGTGAGGATGAGAACAGGTTACATGAAGGCATTACTATCCTGTATGATTTCACCTAAAATTTAAAACAAGATTTTCCTAAGACTAACATGAAAATATCATTACTCAGCTATCCCTGTTTAATATATTTCAAAGACGGTATCTTATTAATAACGTCTATTCTGCAGTTGTATACCCTACACATTAACAAATTAAATAAAAAATGTTTTGTATTATTTTTAATTACAGTAAATGTTTTGCCAGCAAAATACTGAAAAAGAACTTACTGTGATAATTTACTGTAATGTATTAATCTGATTTTTGAGATGTAATATCAATATTCAGTTTACTGTGAAATATTGAACAGTTTATAAAGAACACTAAGATACCAAGGTAAAATACGTGTGTGCCTCTACGTGTGCATCGTGTGTAAACTTGCTTTTCACTACCACCTCATTCTCTCAAGAGATCTTCTTATACAAAAGGTAACATAGTCACTGTAGACAGTAAACTAGATCAGTTTTACCTAGATCTACATTACTTGATATGTCAGTTGTATGATACTAATATTTGTTGACAATCTGGTCTTAAGAGTATTCCATCTTTCTTTACTCATTCCATCACTTCTCTACACACAATTTCTTATCTTCTTAATTTTAAGATTCTCGCTTAAAATTTAATCAAATTATTGCTTCAATTTCTTCACTACAGCATTTGGAGTAAGATCATCCAGACAATACCTTGTCCACCATATTTTCAATCTGTCAAATACATGTCCCTTCATTTTAGAGACAAGGATGTTTTCCAGGAGAGTGTGAAATGCATTGTCCAGGTAGATGATATAAGTGGTTCTTCCTTTATGCATCAATACTGTAAATATATTTACAGTATTATATGTGTATTTTATTTTATATTATATAAATATACTTCCAGTATTATATGTGTACAATATATTATATTATATATACCTATATATTGCATATATATACACCTGTATATATACCTGTACATCTACTATATATATATTTATATATAATATAGTATAGACTGTAAATCCCAATTTGAAAGTCACCAAATTTTTCCAGGAACTATTTGTCCTTAGTGAAGCCATGTTGTACCTCACCAATTACCAATTTGCTTTCTACAGTTTCCAGGAAGATCTGCTCTGTGATCACTCCAGGGACGCAGTTGAGAAAGTTCAGGGCAGGGCAGAGTAACTCTATCTATTTGGGTCCAAAAATTTTGATTGAGTGGAGAGGAATAGCCATTCCTATTCTATGTTAATTAGAATAAAGCAGAATAATTTCTTTTGCTTTACATAATTAAGTATTTTCCTAATATTTTCTCTTACAGTGACAGAATTCTGATTCTTGTTCAGATTTTACTGTACTCAGGTTTTTTTTTGTTTGTTTGTTTGTTTGTTTACAGAACTTTTTAGTCAGCTTCTTCTGAATTTTTTAGTCACAGTTTCTTGTGTTGTATTTTATCATATTATTACTGTTGCTCAAACAAAGAATATTGGAATTTCCACTAATAAGATTTTAGATTTTTTTTTAGGCCTTTTTTTTTTTTAAAAAAAAAAATATTGCAGTTTTTGAAATTCTTATCTTGCTTGTCAGTTTACTGGCAGCATTTCCCACATTTCAGCAGCAGCAAATTCAGCAGGTACATTATTATTATTATTATTATATCTAATGAAAATATTTAAGAGTACTTCACTCAGACTTTTCTCAGAGCTCAGAACCAGCAATGGGAAAATGTGGGTATGCTTAATAAGCATAAATGTTTTACTGAATAGTCTTTAAAAACATGGTTAAACTGGTTATATGTGATATCATCTGAATGACTTAAAGGAAACAAAGCAGGAAATTCATTTATTTACTTACTTATTTAGTGAATGATAGTGAAATAAAAATGAACTTGCGGGACTCTAGAACGCTCATGATTTTAGACCACATTTAAGTCTGTTACACTTCTGTTACATCAGTTGCAGAGATTTCTATAGTTGATATATAAAGAAATAGTAAACAGTTTCCACTGAAAACAAAGTGTTTGTTTGTTTGTTTGTTTGTTTGTTTGTTTGTTTGTTTGTTTTTTAATGCTGTTACAGAAAGATTTTCTGCCTCTCACTGCATGGGAAAACAGGAATGGGAGATAAATTCTGGATGCTAATATTTATCACTACAATTCTGAAATGTTAACAGTAGCAAGTAGTACTTTGATACCTTCAAGAAAATGACCCAAACTCTCCAAAGATCTGATTACATACCTTGGTATGATTTGTTAAATTTAGGCCCTGTCCACATTATGTTTTCAAAGAGGTGCCTCATGAGTGCAAATGATTCCTTTTCTCACATTCTAATTGTTTTCTTGCTTATTGTTCATTAGCTATTATCAAAGAAAAATGTTCAAATGCCGTGTAGTGCTATTGTTAGAGGATTGTTCTGCACTCAAAAATCAAAATCAGTGATAAAAGCTTGAAGTTGCCTGTATGTGGTTTTACAAGAATTATCTTCTAATTTCCGTATACTTACTGCTTTTTTTAAAGAAACTAAATACTTTCCTGCAATTCCTTGCTAACAAACCTCATGAAAGGCAAGCTCCATGCACCTATTCACATACACAGTTGGTTATTAGATCTCACTGAGGGAGAAGAAAGATGCTTACTGTAGTTTAGTCTAAGTGGATAATAAGAAAACCAGCAGGAATCTGTATGTTGCTGTGAGAAGACAGATACAGTAACGGAGTTTTGATCCTGTATGAGGCTTGGTGATTGCATCTGTGTCTCCAAAGTGTTTAGCTGAATGCTAGTGAACTGATTTGAACCTTTGTACCACTTCACTGACCAAAACTGCAGTACCATAAATAAATTAGAACATCAATATGAAAGATTCAAAGTGATAAAAGTTTAAAATAAATGGTTTTCTCAGAGATCAACATTTTTTACTGCAACATGTAAGGATGTATAACTTATACACATGACACAATAAGTGGTTTATTTGTTCTTTACTAAAAATGCTATTGAAAACTAGCATATAATTTAAAAGTCTCATAAAATAAACTCCTTAACAATTGCCTTAATCATTTTAATGTTTTGGTGATTGCATTTCACGTAATCATTGCATTTTATGTTCATTATGTAAACTTTAGTAGTTGCTGTTTTGAGGGTGACTGGAAATGAAAGCAAAGAACATGTTCCAAAGGGGAAATTTCACCTTATTTTTATTTTTATTTTTTTTAAGTGGTGTGATGAGATTTTGTGAAAAATGGTATGGAACGCTTCTGAAAAAAAAAAAACCACTTCTGAAAGAAAGGAGATAACTTTAAGAAGCAAAGAAAGGATTTTGTTCCTTAAAACTAACACAAAACCAAATTATCATATTTAATTTAACACATTCATTTCAGTGAACCTGAGAATGCATTTTACAGAATTTTAGGATAGCTGATATTGAAAGGAACCTCTAAATATCATTTAGTCTAACACTTCTGTTCAAACATGTTCAGCTAGAGCATGTTACCACAACAGTGTCTGGTCAGATTTTGAGTACCACCCCATATAGAGATTTCAACACTTTTCCAGGCAACTTTTTCCAGTGTGCAAGCACCCTCTCTAAAAAGTGGATCTTTTTTTTGTGTTGTTTGTATGGAAATCCATGTGTTTAAATTTGGGCCTACTGTCTCATATCTTCTCACTGGTTACCAGTCTTTGGTTCCATCTTCTTTACACTCTCCCACCATATATTAATACACATAGATAAGATCCTCCTTCATCTTCACAAGGTTCTCAGTATTTCATGAAGGTGTATTTCCCACCATGAAGTTGCTGACTGCCCACTCTCCGTTCTTTGGTTTTTGAGGTCTCTCTGAATGACAGCACATCATCTATTCCCATGTTCTCTATCTTCTGTGAACTCTAGCCAGTTTCTTACCCAAAGGAGTGTGTACCTGTCCAGGCCACGGGCAGCCAGTTTCCCCAGAAAAAGCCTGTGAGAGACCATGTCAAAGGCTTTGCTGAAGTCCAGGTAGATTACATCAATAGCCTTTCCCTCATCTACCAATCTGGTCACCCAATCGTAGAAGGAGATGAGGTTTGTCAAGCATGACCTGCCTTTCATGAACCTGTGCTGGCTGGGCCTGATCCCCTGGACACCACGTACATGCCATGCAATCTCACCCAAGATGATTTGCTCCATTACTTTCCCCGGTACCGAGGTCTACCCATTTATATAGTCCTACTCATTTCAGTTAACCTAAAACAATTCATTTATCTAATCTATCTATCTAAGATAATATGATGAATGAAGTGGCAAAAATTCAGTGATATATAACTGACAAGTATGTCTCAGTGAATTAGAAGCAAGCAAGTACAAGGTGTATTAGGCCCAAACATTTATCATGTACTCCTCAGTTATCAAAATGTGGTACTTAAAGCTATGTTTTATATAGGGAAGCCTTTCTTCATTTGAAATCTTATTTATTTATTTGTTTGTTTGTCCATTTATTTATTTATTTATTTATTTATTTATTTATTCTGCCCCAAGGGTTCCAAGAAAAGAGCAACTGTGCATTTTAAATTATACCTGCACAGTAGCTTTCTCTCTATTTATTCTATAAATGTAAAGAGAAATTTAACTGAGTGCACATAGTGTGTTTTCATGCATGTTTTTCCTCTCTAGGCCATAAAAGCCCCTAAATTGAATTCAAAACTGACAAGATTTTAAGATGGTTCATGGATGATTAGGATTCTATACCCAAGGGGGGGGGGGGGAGGAGAGGGTTAAGAAGAATTACAATAAATTTAAGGAGACAGTAACGCAGAATACCAGAGAAAAGATGAAGTTGTGAAGGTGAACATTTGTGTAGTATTGCAATCATGTGATGGAATAGATGTAATGACTTCATTTTTCTTTATATAATATCTTTTCTATCTATGAATTTATTGGTCAACTATAGGAAATCAGAAGCTATAGTGTGATTATAATGTTTCTAAAACACTGTTCTAGACAGTAAAGGTCGTGTAAATGTCAATACATGAACTAGCGGTGAGCTGAATAACTCATTAGATCCCACTATTTTGACTAGGTGTCCACTGAGTACACTGACAGTGGAGAGGTTTGTTGTTGTTGTTTTGTTTTTGTTTGTTTGTTTATTTTGCCATATATATTCTATATATATAAATGCATTATATAAAAATGTGTCAGTTGATATCAAAGATTAGATTTTCTGTGGAAAAGCATCCAAAAGCTTTGCAATCACTGTGGCTGCTTAACAGTTGAGGTATACAGTTAAGTAAAACAAATACTTAAAAAAAAGAATTTTATTAGTTTTCTTCATGAGACTAATCATCTGCTTAATTCTCAATATTCAGTTTGCTTAAAAAAGATATAGAAGGTGGTCAGTTTTTTGTTATTACTATTTTTATTTTATTTTATTTTATTTTATTTTATTTTATTTTATTTTATTTTATTTTATTTTCCTGTGTGTAGCAGAAGTATGGATACAGTCTCAGACACAACAGTGCCCTGAGCAGTTAAAAAGTTTCTTAAGCAGTGCACCACTGGGCTGATGTGAACTGACAGTGCTTAAGCCCAGGTGTCACTGTCCAAGATGCACACTGACAAAAAAATGTGACTTGACAGATCTTATTGCTCAGTTTCACCTCAGCATTCAGAATTCTCTTCCTTATCAGGAAATGATGAGGGACTATATTTTTAGTATGAAAAAAGTTTATATCCATCAGGACATCCTCTGGGCCTGTAGATTCTCATGATTGCTATAAATAGATATATTTATATTTATATTTATATCTATTCTCCCTAGTTGCTTCCCTTTTGGCAATTGTTTATGGGATGGTTTGGCCCGGTTCTGTGACTAGTGGGGCAGAGGGATTTCGCAGAATCTGTGCCTCCAGAAAAGGGAAACAGGGGACCCCAAAATATTAAAAACAGTGACAACGATCTAAGGAGAAACAAACTAATTTACTAAATATAGTATCAGAACGCAAGATAACACACCATAATACAATAAAATTAGAATTGAAGTTAATAAATCAAATATAATGAGAGAGAGATTGTCCGAAAGGTGACCTTGCCAGGAGTTATATCTCCTCTCTGACTGCAAAGCCCCCATGGGTATGTAGTTCTTCTTCTCTTCCGAGCAGGTACCTGGAACTGGAGCATTAACACCTTAAGTCTCAGTGCACTACATGATGTTATGATGTGGGATACCGATAACCAAAAATCATAAAACCATGACACATTTATTTCTATATCTTTCTCTACAAAGATTTTATACATTGACTATATTGACTTTATATTGATATACTGACTTTAGTAAAATTTTTGAATGATAGAATTAGGGATTCAGGAACATTTTACATTTCTGAAATATCTGAATATCCAGTAATGCCTCTTAAACTGAAAATTTACTATATAACTACTGAAAATTTGCAAATACATTGATTATCAATAAATAAAAATCAGAAGCCTGCCTAAATTTTATTTCTATTAAAATTCAGAACTACTATTTAAGATTCTGATAGTTCACAGTTATATTTTTGTTGTTTCTTAATTTCAAATTTACAAATGTAGGATACACTTGCTGTATCAATTGATGATCAATAGATGATCATCTATTGCCCTTGATATTGCACAAAACAACAGGGTCTGCTGCCTTTGATTAGTGAATAAAGGAGTTGTAATAGTATACAACTTGTAATTAGGTATAAGAGAAGTGTACAACATCAAAATGTAAAATATAAAATACAAATCTAAAACATATTATATATGTATATATTATAAATATACAAAGCAGAGTTTAATAGAAGACCAGTTCACAGTGTAGAGCATGAGCTTAATATTTGAGTGACCACTCTTTAAAGGTGTAATGTTTGTAATTCAAAAAAAAATTCTGGAAGCTCTTCTGTAAAATATCCTAATCTGCTATGGGGTGGGGGGGAGGGGAGGAAGGAAAAAAAAAAAAAAAAGTGTTTTATACTGATACGAAAGCAGCAAGAAAATTTACAAAAAGGAGCTGTACATATAGAGATAATGTACAGCTATCGAGAGAAGTGTGAGACAGCATTAACAGAAGAACCATACAAAGTAATCCAGTTTATATCTAAGGTTCTTTTATTCTGTGAACATGCAGTGCTTATTAAAAAGAAACGCATGCCATATGTGAAATTTAGGCATACAAGGATCATGAAATAGAGGTTGTGGTGAGTCAGTGAAGAAGAGCAGAAATAGATGACATTTGTGCAATTGATGGTTTGACAATAATGTGACAAGCAGAGAGGTAGAGAAACCTGAACTGTCAGTGACATTAGCCATGCAGAGCTGAAATTCCTAAATATTATGTGACAAGTTAAGAGCAATACTACAAAGTACAGCAGACAGCTACACACCACCAGAAACATAACAGGTGAGAAAGATATAGCACAAGTATTCATTGATGCACATTTTCTTCATATTAAATGTAACCAGAGCACTACACTAAGTACCACAAGTGTCAATGATAACTATATGGTATTGATTCCATGTTACCATGTATTCACAGCTCAATTACAATGTAGATTCTATCAATTTTAAAGAAAATTCATACGTCTTGACAAGTTAGCATAAAGAAGTTGGGAGACAGGAATAGCAATGGAACAAGAGGCAGGAGGTGCAAGCTGGAATATGGGAAAACATGAATGTGAACAAGAAGTGATATAGGTTGTCCAGGAACAGTGGTGTCCATCCTTGGAAACATTCAAGACTTGACTGGATGCAATCCTGAGCAACTTAATTTTATTAGACCTGTTTTGACAGGATTTGGAGTATATGTTCTCTGGATACTGCTCCCAACCAAAACTGTCCTAGTTATAATATGGATTATTTTTAATTTTGTTGTACTTCTGCAGCTATAATGGTAAAAGGACTTAATAAAACAAGCTTTGTAGGAACAAAAACAAATAGCATTTTTGTTGTTGTTTTTTAAAAAAAGTATACAAGTTTTAGGGATTTCAAAGCCCATTCTAAGAGTTTGTTTTTAATATATGCCTTGGATGATTCCTCAGTATTTTTCACTAGTTTTACTGTATTTATTTGTATTTGTGTTGCATGCCTGTCAACTTTGCACTATCCAACAATGACACTACCCTGTAATGGATTAACCAGGCTCCAGCATTTAGGAAGCCTGATGTCTATGATACAAATTTCATCTTTCTGTCCTCAGATTTTTCTGTTCATACTGGAGAATCTTTATAGAGATGAAGGTACTATATATGGTTTATAGTTTACATACCTTTACACTAACAACACTTTTGCTTTCATGGTGTTGTCTCTTTCTGTCCTTGTCTCTCCATATTAACTTACAAAACCATGAGCTGTATGGAAAGATAAAATGCAATATGTAAAAAGCTCCAAAGATAGATGCATTGATAGTTGCAAGAAATCATAGAGTAAACAAACAAACAAACAAAAATCTTTACAAGTAACAGTCCTAACGTTTCTTTTCCTTTTAGAGTAGTGGGGATAGAACAAGAGACAGGAAAACAGAGTAACAACAGTGATTACTAAAATAAAAGCAAATCACTGTAAGATGCACTTTACTTTGATTACTGTGAAGGAATAATCACTTTACTGACTAAGTTTTTATGACCCTTGTGCTTACATTAGCTCTCATCTTGTCAGGTTTCTCTTTCAAATAAATAACATATCTTTCTTCCAGTTTATGTTTACTTTCTCCTCCTCTTGTGACATTCCATCATTACTGTTTTCTGCAAATTCAGCTGTTTCAGTTAGCTTACTCATCCAAATGTTCTTTATCATGTACACATTGGACATTAACAGTACAAAATACCATCTCTTTATAATTTAGTTTTACATTTTCTCTCTTGTGATATATTAAATCTTTCTAGTCTTGTATGTTAAATCATGTTTCATTCTTTCCTGGGTACTGTTTAGACACTGATATCAATCACAGATATAGGAAGATTTCTGCATACTTAAAAATAAGCATGTTTAATTAGGAGTCTGAATTCAGACTCTTTATCTATACTGATAAAATGTGCAGATAATGATCTGTACTTCTTGTTCGCTCATACTGAACTGATATCATTGCACATTTTAAGTATGTTCATTTCCCTATCCAATCCAATAAACAGAATGAATATATTGGCTAAAGGACTATAACAAATCTTTTTTATCTTGATTTGTTCAAATTTCATAAAGACTATAAGAACAGTGAAATTATCATAAAAAGCATAGGTCTCAATCCTACTATCTTTATTAGCAAGAAAACAACATCAGGTTGGGATAACAAAATAGATTCAGTATTTGAGAAGTAGAACTGATTAATGAGTGAGAAATTTGACCCTTAATTGCAAGGTTGCACTTAGATCAGCTCTGTGGATTGCTCTTTCTTTGAAATTTTATTTTATTGAAATAGGAAACAAATATCATCCATGAATTTCAAATTGAGTAGATATTAAAATTGAGTAGATAACAATAAAATAGGGTTATTGTATATCCTTCCATGGATTCATTTACAATAGATAGCTGTAAAGATAGTTCAACTATTTTTGTCCTTTAAAATATATATATTTATTTATATATTTGTTTAGATATTCAAATAGAAGTATTTGAATAGTATATAGGCTAAATTTTTGGTCCATTTCTTATTACATAAGGCTGATAGGTCTTCTGTCTTGCGTAGGCTATACCACAAAGGAATTTCTATGATAGCCAACAGCTGATCTCACTGCATTTTACTTACTCTTCTCTTCTAAATCGTTTTAGCCACAAATACAAAGCAAATAATCACATGAACTTTTATGAAGAAAGTGAATCTATAGCTTCATCGCCTTCAGACCCAGAAAAACTTCTGACATAGTACACCTTTATATGAAACAGGATACATAGGCATTCCACAGAATCAATTCCTTCTCTGAGATAACCAAGAACAGAAAAAAGATGACTTGCAGGTATCTGTAATTAGTGTTCTCATTGGTGGACAAACCAAAGTCAGAACTATTCAAGATGCAACTTTTAATCATTCTACAGAAATGTATGTGTTTGTTTGTTTGTTTGTTTTTGTTTGTTTGTTTGTGTTCGGTACTGTTATGCAGTTAACAAATTGTAGCAGTTAGATAAAAGTTGTTGAATGTAGAGTGTAGAGGATAAGATTTTTCCTTCTTAAAAGAAAATGAATTGCCTTTTTTTTTTTTTTTTTTTTTTTCCCCTACTGGCTGCAGTTCAGCAGGTAACTGTATTCCTTGTTCACAGAATATGTAATTTCCTTTCCAGATTTTGCCACTGTTTTCTAATAGAAATAGACTTACTGAATCTGAGAGTTATGATCACTTTCCCTTAAATTTCTTTATGAAGTATCAAGGAGAAGACGGAGAAGACTGGTTAGAACATAGGCAGCATTATCCTCCTAGAACACTCATGCTTCTCCATTTGTAAGGAATTTGTGCTTCAGTGGATTCCTTCAGATGAATTTAAAAACCACATTATCTTCCAAAGTACTGTATTTTTACTGTTCATCTATAACTCCATTCAGTCAGTTGCCTTTTTAAACATATATATATATATATTTAGAGGGATAAATATTATAACAAGAGGATATCAGAGACTTTTTACAAGAAAATATAAGATTTTCTTTGCATTTGAACACATTCCATTTGCTACATGAAATGGCTATCATGCATTAATTTTCCTTTGTTTTCTTGCAAACTGCTAAATATCCCTTATCTTGAGCTGCCATATATTGAAACCATGTGAAGCTGGTTTGTAAGGTATGATAGAGAAACATTTCCACTTGAGCCTTCTAGCCCTATGTTTTTGTAAACAGTTCCATACTCTACAAATATAGCCTTCCAGATTCACTTGAAGTATATGCAATATGAATTTGTGTTGTATGTATCTGCAACATATGCATACATTAATTGCTTAGTCACCAGTTATTAGAAATGCTTAAATTTTCCAAAATTTTAAGGTTTTTTTTTTTATTATTATTATTTTTTAATAAGATGTTAAACTTCCGTATAAAATACTGGCACAAACCTTTATAACTTATACTTCTGTGCCAGGTGTGCAACAACCATCACTGATACTTCATCCCACAGCAGTACTGTTGGTAAATGGCATATATCCTTACACTGACACCTTATTTGGCACAATATAGCTGTTCTAGTGGGCAAGAATTCATAGATGTCTAAATAATCTGTCTAGTGGCTGCACTCAAATAATAAGGATATAATCCTGTCTCTAGATATCTCTGTCTATAACTACACAGACTCATAGAATCATATGAGTTGGAAGGTACCTCAGGAGATAACAAATCCAGCCCATCTGCAAAAGCAGGTTCCCTATAGTAGGTTGCAAAAGAAAGTGTCCAGGTGTATCTTAAATATCTCCAAAGAAGGAAACTCCACAACCTCTCTGGGCAGACTGTTCTAGAGTTCTGTTACTATCACACAGTAAAGAAGTTCTTCCTTGCATTTGTATGGAACTTCCTGTGTTCTAGTTTCTGCTCATTGTTCCTTGTTCTGCTACACACCACCAAAAAGAATTCATTTCCAACCACATGAGTCCCACACTTTAAATATTTACAAATAGTGATGAGATCCCTTCAGTCTTCCCTTCTCTGTAATGGAGAGTCCCAAGTCTCAGCCTTTCCTCATATGGGAGACGCTCCAGGCCTCTTTTCATCTTTGCGGCCCTCTGCTGGATTCTCTCTAGAAGTTCTGTCTTTTTTTGAACTGAGGAGTCCAGAACTGGACATGGTAGTCTAATTGAGTCTTCACCAGAGCAGAGGGGGAGGATCACCTCCCTTCAGCTGCTGGCCTTGCTTTTTAATGCATCCCAAGTTACCACTGACCTTCTTGTCCATAAGTGCAAGCTGCTGATTCACAGCCAATTTGTTGTCCACCAGGTCCTTCTCTGCATAGCTCTTTTTCAGCAGGTAGTGCCTAACCTGCACTGATGTGTGGTTATTCCTCCCCAAGTGTAGGACCCTACACTTGCACTTGTTGAACCTTAAAGAATTCCTCTCTGCCCAGCTCTCCAGGCTGTCCAGGTCTTGCTGAATGGCAAAACAGTCTACTGGTATGTCAGCCAGTCTTCCTAGCTTTGTATCATCATTCACTTTATTACAGAGAAGCTATTCACTGTATTTCAGAGAAGCTATAGGAAAGTTTTATTCAAGTAACGTCACTGTTCTGACCAGCACTAAGGATTACATTATTATTTGGCCCTCATCACCATTAAAATATATTTTAAAAGTTCCCTGCCTTGGAAACTATTAAATATTAAGCAGAGTGAAACTTCGGATTGGTTGTTTGATACTGCTCAGTTTTAATCTTTAAATAAATCATTTCAGAGATTTTACTAGAAAAAGAAACATGGTTTGAATAAATTCCTCTGCAAAGTATATCTTTGATTGGTCTTTGATTGCTAAAATTAATCTGGAACAAATGCATCAGCCCAATACATTTTGTTTAGAATATATGTTATACCGTATATGTGTTACATGGAATATTTTAAGGTTTACTACACAATTTGAATGAGTAACTAAAAAAAAAAAATAATAAAATAAAACAAGTAAAAGAGAAAAAAAAAAAAAAGGAGAAAGAGTGAGAATAAACTGAGAAGAACATGACAAAAATCTTTAGTTCTCGGCACCATATGGAAATGTATTGACACTATATAGCTAAAAAACATACTAATGAAAAAAGCATATATATTAGACCTGTGAAAGTATCTAAACCTAAATAAAGTGCTAGTTTCCAAGTATTTTATACAAATATCCTTGCATCTACCAGAAGTTTTTTTTTGTTTGTTTTTTTGTTTTTTTTGTTTTTTTTTAAGGAAGAGTTTTGCTTTTGAATATTTTCATAACAATCAGACATAAAATTAAATATTAGATTATAATTATTCTTTAGCTCTTTTAATTTGTCAATTATAACCCTATAAAATTAATTAGAAATTACTTTTATGTTTTCTTTTGGTTACAGTAAATAAGTAAAATAATATTCTTCATGTAGTTTAAAAACAATTAGCTTATGATTACATCATGTAAAGGAGAATCATAGAATCATAGAATCACAAGGTTGGAAACTACCTGTAAGATCATCTCATCCAACAGTCTTCTCATTACCATTGCTACCACAAACTAAACCATATCTCACAGTTCTTCATCCAGGCACCTCTTGAACACTGCCAGGGCTGGTGACTCCACCACTTCCCTTGGCAGGCCATTCCAGTGCCTGACCACTCTCTGAGAGAAAAAGTTTTTCCTCATGCCTAACCTAAACCTCCTCTGGTACAACTTGCAGCTATTTTCCTGGGTCCTGTTTGTTGCCTGGGAGCCTATCATGTCAATTGGGAAAACGGTTTTGCTTACCAAACCAAATCAAAAATAGCACCAGTTGTGACTTCCAGTTAAAAATATGTCTATATTAATTTCTTTAGATCCTTAATGCCCTGTCCTCCTCTTCAGGTCTCCTACATAACTTCTGTGGTTTAACCTGATAGGCAGACAGTTTCCAATCATCCACTCTTTTGCTTCCCTCACAGTGGGAAATGGAGAAGTGTGACCTTAATAGATAAAGTAAAATTATGAGCATAAGCAAAGTAAAACAAGTAATCCATTCAACTATGGCAAATTCCCAGTGCCAGGTAGGTGTTTGGCCACTTCCAGGAAAGCAGGGCTCCATCATGCGCAACATTTTTTATTTATTTATTTATTTATTTATTTTCTTGGAAAGACAGACACCATAACTCAAAATGACCTCCTTTCTTTCCTCCAGATTTTATTGCTGAGCAAAAACATTGTATTTCTTGGAGTAACCCCTTGGTCACTTTGGGTTAGCTGTCTGCTGTCCTCACTCAGCGTACTGATGCTTCTTATTTTACTTTCTGTTTTTTTTTTTTTTTTTTTTTTTTTTTTTGTAACAGTTTCATTCTGTATTACATCCCACATCATCTTCCCTTGTCTGTTCCTTGTTTTTGGACTGAATACATTTCCAAGGATGCATTTTAAAAGTGTCATTTCTGTCTCTTGACTCCTTCATTGTATATGGGTACTGACTAGCAACTTTTAACTGTTGCCACTTTGTGAAAATGCATAGTTAAAATTTACATTCTTGCAGAATGGTTAACATTCAGTTTGGTGTAATGACTATTTGTATGCCTCACACTGAATGATGTATTCACTGCAATATTTAGTGATACATTAGACATAATTGAAACAGATGGGCTCCTTCTGCATGTATATACACTTCACATATGGTGTGAATTCAGATTATGAAGATATTGATTAACATTGAAAAATTATCCTTAAAAGAAGGAGTTTTGCATTTTGTTTCTTTCTTTTCTCTCCCCAAATATATGTATATAAATAGTTTCACTGATTCATAAAATAAAATATGGATGAATGATCCAGATTTTTTTTTTTTTTTTTTTTTTTTTTTTTCTGATTAGAATTCTCCTTCCAAAAGCATCATGTTAGAATATAACCATGGAATCATGTTGTTGTTTGACTTGGAAGGGACACTTAAAGATCATCTAGTCACACTCTCCTGCAATGAACAGGGACCCTATGGCTACATGAGGTTGCTCAGAATCTGGTCAGCCTCATCTTGAATGTCTCCAGGTATGGAATATCCACCACCTTTCTGGGCAAACTGTCATTGCCTCATCACCCTTACTGTAAAAAAAAATCTTCATTATATCTAATCTAAATTTCACCTCTTTTAATTTGAAACATGTCCAACCACAACAGCTAAAGTCTGTCTCCTTCTTAATCGAACCATGTCTTAATTTCTGCAATATATGCAATAGAGAATAATTTCCTTGGTACATTAAAAAGAAATGTAAAACTACATTGAGATTTCTAAATTAACTGCTAAAATTAGAAAACACATTTTGTTACAATCTTCAATTATTTGAATGTGTATCAGCTAATTATTTATTAGCTAAGTGCTTATACTAGAGGGAACTTATGATCAAATATAAAACTACATGTCCTAATAAGTGAAAACCTACACTTGTTTAATCAAATATATATGTTTTTTACAAAAATCCAAAACAAGATCTGAATTATTTGTGAAAGAATCTCAGAAGAAAAATAAATAAATAAATAAAAACATTATATTGAAACTTTCTACAAAAAGATCAAATCAATTATGAACTCAAGAAAAACTTCTAGTTGAAAGACAATATTATCTACAGCCAATATATAGAAGTAATTACACATACTAATGACTGCAGTGGTTATAATTCTGTATAACACATATACATGCCTCTTTGAAGATATCTCTTTTTTTAAATCATTATTTACCCTTTAAATATAAATGCATCCAGCCTTTATAGACCGGTCTTTGAATTATTTTTGAGAATGTCTGTGGAAAGTTTAGATACTGTCTTCCTGATTTTAAAGCCCTTATAGCGACTTAATCTATCGTATACTGGAATTACAATTTTTATTATATAATAATTTAAAAACTTGTATTTATAATACTCAAACCAAAGAAAACAAAACGTGCTTTCTGTGTTTGTAACTCTCAACTAACTATCCACATTTATATCAATATTAATACAAAATTTTATTTTAAGGATAAAAAATTATTACTGTGCAATGTCTTTAAATAATGAAAATAGAATAAATATGTGATGATACAATTACTGTGAAATAGTTGTAGCCGTATAGGATGAAACTCTGGAATATAAATGAAAAAAAAAAAAAAAAAAAAGCAACAAAAAAACTTGTTAGTTACCAAATCTGACACTTAGTGAGATACATGTTTTAATATTCATAGTAAAAGATCATTCTTGGTCATTTTGTACTATCTTTTAAATAGTCTACTATTTCCAGCTGACAAATTTTACAACACAGGTACATTTTTTTTTTCACTGTAACTAGGAACTCAGTATCAAAAATGAGTTCTGACTCTGAAGCAGGATGAAGTGAAGTGAGAAAAGAATGCTCAGAATAATAAGGCAAAATGTATAGGCTTTTAATGTTAGTGAGATGTATCTTTTCCCTTTTTATTTTATTTTATTTTATTTTATTTTATTTTATTTTATTTTATTTTATTTTATTTTATTTTATTTTATTTTTCCCCAAAATCATGAATGTACACTGAGGAATTAGGTATAGTATACTAGGATGCAAATATGCATTTTATAAAGACCCCTGATTTCTGCATTTTCTTTGTAGAGTTGTGTCACAGAATTGTTTACTTTTGATTTGTATTAATATACTTTGCATACATAACAAGTTTGACAGTGTTACCAGTACGTCAGATGCATTAAGAAAATCTATTCACATTTGGCATATGTAATCACATTGAGATAAATCACTGCTTATATCTTTGATACATATGCAAAATGTCTCATAGGAATCATTTAAATTTAAGTCTTTGACAAACATTTAGGAAGATGCTTCACAGTAGCACATGTGTCTAGGTGTGGATTTTAATATTATAAGCTACTTCAAAAAGAAAATGTTTTACCTTACTTTTTCAAAGTTCCTAAATATTACTAGACAGTCAAAAAGACACTGTTTTGTTTACAAAGTAAGGTAAAACCACATCTCATTTTGGAATTAAACTTCAGTTGCCTATTCAATTGCTGGCACATCTTTGTCTGCAGTCCACATATAATCTGCATAGAATACAAGTCTTGAAAATGGTAAGTTCACCTCTGGACAAAATTAACTTTTTTGGGGTAAGCATCTGCGTTTTGTTGGAATTATAAAACACAGGGATCTCAGAAGCAGAGGTTTCAGATACTGTCATCCAGGAAGTGTAACTCATCTGATTTATATACTTTCAGTCTCAAGTGATTTTTCCTATATATTTTTCCTATATAGTAAATGTTATCAATTGGTTCAACTTGACCAAAAATACTTCTAGGAAAAAGTCCTTCACTCTTTGTAGAGTGTTCAGTTTATAACCTATAATCACTGAAATGGTCTACTTGCTCTCCAAATGTGTCAGTAAAGACAGAGGTTGACTGTTCTCTAAAAGTCAAGAGAGAATTTGTCATAGTTTTATGATTTTTGGTTATCAGTATTGCACATCATAACATCACGTAATACACTGGGAGTTTGACCGTGGATGCTCAAGTTCCGGGTGCCTGCCTGGAGAAGAAGAAGAACTACATTCCCCAGGGGGCTTTGCAGTCAGCGAGGAGATGTAACTCCCAGCAAGGTCACCAGATGTTCTCTTCTTCACCTGCTCTTCTTCGCCTGCGCTTCTCCGTCTGCTCTTCTTCGTCTGCTTTTCTTCATCGGCTCAACTGGACTGCACTTCTCACCTCAGCATTGTGGTGAGACCTATCCACCTTTCGCACACACTCCCTCTCTCTCATTATATTTTGCTGATACTATATTTAGTAAATTAGTTTGTTTCACCTCAGATTGTTGCCGCTGTTTTCAATTATTTTGGGTCCTCTGTTTCCCTTTTCTGGAGGCATGGATCTGCAGATCCCTCCACCCCGCTTGTCATGGAACCAGGCTGAACCAGCCCGTAAACCACTGACAGAATTGTAGACTTCTTTACTTTACAGAGCATACCTAAACTCACCTTTTGTTAAGCTTTTCATCCACCAAGACCCCCAGGTCCTTCTCCACAGGGCTGCTCTCAATGACTGCTCCTTCCAGCCTAAATAAATGTCTGGGATTCCTCTGACTCAAGTGCAAAACCTTGCACTTCGTTGTTTTCACCCAGGCCCACCTTTCAAGCCTGTTGAGGTCCCCCTGAATGGCATTCCTTACTTCCATTGTGTCAACCACACCACTCAGCTTGGTGTCATCAGCAAACTTGCTGAGGGTGCACTCAATTATATCATCAATGTCATTGATGAAGACGTTAAAGAGCATCGGTCCCAAGACAGACCCCTGGGGGATGCCACTTATTACCAGCCTCCACCTGGACATAGAGACATTGAACCATTAATCAGCACTCTGTCTGCGGCCTTTCAATCAATTCCTTATACAACAGGTGTTCCACCCATCAAATCCACATCCCACCAATTTGGAGATAAGGATGTGGGTTAAATTAGTTTTCTCCCTTAGCTCATTGCTGTTGTTTTGTTTTTAGGCCCGTCTCCCTACCTTTTTTCCTACTCCCCTACCCCCTCTCCCAAGTCATGGGTCCATGGGTCCCTCCACCCCATTAGTCACAGAATCAGGATGAACCAGTCCAGAAACAGTTGACAGTAGCAGTTTTAGTTTGTGAATGTGACTCAATAAGTATTATAAGCAGAAAATAAACAGATAAATAATTATGTTTTTGTTGTTTTAACTAAATGATAATGTAAGCTTCTTATGTGAGGTATTTTGCTAATACAATTCATCAGGATACTTTTTGTTAAAAAATAAGCATAAAAAAAACAAAACAAAAAAAAAAAAAACAACACAGAGTTTGAATTAGCCTCTTGAATAATCAAAACGATTTTTAGTGACAAAGGCTTGATTCTGTAAGTTCATAAAGTTAATTCAGTTTTATTAACATACATCTTCTCCTGCCTTTGAAGCCTAAATTTTAATATCTGTTAAGAAAAGAGTTAAGAAAAAGACATAGTGAATGACACTTAATTTGAACTAAATCCATAGTCACTAGGATCTCAGCCATAAACTGATTATTTATAAAGGGTTACTCATGCTCCATTTATTTCTGAGTGATGTATTATTGTGTCCCCAGAGAACAGTATATACAGAAAGGTTACAAAAGTAGTATTATTGTCTGTTAGGATTATGCTGATTTATTAGAAAATAAATAAATAATAGTGTGAACTACAGAAAAGCAAGCTACTAGACTGTATAAATTGATTGGATAAAAAGAGCATTAAATGTGAAAATCCTAAACTCTCAGGCTTGCCATTCTGTATATACATGAGAGATTATGTAGAGTAATATTAGCAGTCCCCTTGTAATAAATATATCTAATCACAATAAATATAGAAAAGTCTGAATGTGTATCACTCATAACTTAGGTTAAGATTGTGTGGGAATTGTAAAATGGCTAGGCTTCCTTAAAGCTTCAGATGTGACAGATAAAGCTACTTATTTTTCTTTTTTTCCTGTGGCATCTATAAATAGGCTTTGAATTTTGTCTTTCTTGTTTTTGTAGCAAGTGTATGAAGTTTAACTAGTAAGAATATGCTGAAAATGAAAACAGAATAGAATGAATTCCTAGCTGAATAAAATCTATGCAGTAATCTCAGCTGAGATGTTTATCTTAGTTCCCCCCAGAAATTAAAAGAGCGCTCTTAATATCATTGGTTCTACAGACAGTACTGAATGATCTGAAATTAACTGAGCACATAATATAATTCCTTCTTCTCCCAGTGAGAACTGTGTGGCTACTTTCATTCTAAATGCATATTATCAGGCTTTAACAAATATTAGATTATGATTTTATGATGTGCCAGTGTGATAAAGGGCGTGGAGTCATGTTGTCCCTGTCCATAGTAGCATGGGAAGAAGTGAACTTTGATAATCAGAGTCCACATCTGACTTCTCTTTGTTCCCAGGCTCAATGGACCCTCCCAGCTTTCCACATAATCATAGCAGTTTACAATTAAATAGGAGCTGGTGGCTTCAAAGGCAGTGACAAGGTCCTTTCTCTGAATGCATTAATGAGAAATCTGATGATCTCCTTTTCCTTTATATTTGCAGTTTTATGATATGATTTATGGTACTGCATTAAGTGAAAAGATTCAAGAGCAGTAACAGGATAATAAAAGTGAAACTAATCTTCATCTTTATGTATAAAATATTCAGGAGCAAATTAGGAGCAGATTTTGACTTAATCTTTATCGGAGTGTACATGTAAAAAGTGTTGAGCTGAAAGAGCTGAATGAACATCATAATCTGCTGTTGTTATATTCATTATGAACACAACACTTAGGGATGTTAAAATTCAATCTATAAAAGTATGAAAGAATAATGAAAAATAGTGGCATAGGGAAGACAAAGTAGAGAAGATGCATGAAACACACTTAGTCATGTTTAGTTCTTGAAAGTATTCATGAGTAGAAATACACAGGAAAAGTAGAAACAGGTTTTTTGTTTTTTGTTTTTTTGTTTTTTTTTTTTTGTAAAAATGAATAACAAAATTATAGGAAATAAGTGACATTAAAAAAAAAAAAAAAAAAAAGATGTGATAAGGAAAATAATAAGTAGGAATGAGTTCACTTCCAATAGTCATTCAAAAATGTGGCTACAATCTCTTGAATAAACTGTAAGAGATGAACTTGTAATAAAAGAAAGACAACATTTTCACAAGAATACAAGAATGTAACCTGTTCTTATATGAATGTAACTTATGAGTGAATGTATTATAAATCATGAGGTTAAGTCTGTCTCCACGAGAGAAGCTATTGCTAAAGATTCTTGTCTCTTCATCTCAATGCAGCTCAGGTTTGTAGCATGACTGTTCCCCACAAATCTATGTGGATGGATGGGATCCATCCAAGGATGCCAAGGAAGCTGACAGAAATGTTTACCAAGCTACTTTCAATAATTTACCAGTAGTCCTAGCTGGCTAGCTGAGGAGGTCCCAATTACTGGAAGATGATGAATGTGATGCTCACATAGAAGAAGGGCAGAAAGTAGGATTGAGAGAATTACAGACCTGTCAATCTGACCTTGATGTCTCTGAGTGTATCATCTTCCGTGTCATCACACAGCACCTACAGGACGATTAGGTTATAAAACCTAGTCAGCATGAATTTATGAAAGGCAAGTCATTGTTGACTAACCTGATCTCCTTCTGTGGTAAGATGACCCATTTAGTAAATGTGGGAAAAGGTGTGTATTTCATTTGCGTGGATGTTAGCAAGGGATTTGCTATTGTTTCACAGACCATTCTCCTGGAAAAACTGTCCGGTCATGACAGAAATACTGTTCAGTGAATAAAAAACTGGAAGGCCAAACCCAAAGGGTAGTTGTGAATGGAGTTAAATCCACTAGGTGACTAGTCACAAGTGGAGTTCCCAAGAGCTCAGTATTAGGGCCAATTATGTTTAATATCTTTTTCAACAATTTTGATGCAGGGATTGAATGTACCTGTAGTACTTCTGAAGATGACACCAAGTCAGTTGGAAGAGTTAATCTTGAGAGTAGGAAGGCTCTGCAGGGGGATCTGCATGGGATAGATTGATGGGGTAATGTCCAATCACATGACAGAAAGCTAAGTTAGAGGATAGTCTACTCAGTAGCATAATTGATAATTAATCACTTTTAGGATTATTTCTTTCTGTCTTTTAACTACTATCAAAGTTATTTTAATCTCTGTATTTCATTTGTGCTATTGTAAAAGAATACACTACATATATAATAAAAGTTCAACAAATACATTAACTGCAATGCAGTGCATGTTTTGTGCTGGATTCAGTTGGGACAGAGTTGATTTTCTTCATCATGACTGGTGTGAAGCTATGTTTTGGCTTTAGGTGAAAAACAGCTTTGATAACACACTGATGTTTTTGTTTTTGCTAAGTGCCAAGGATGTTTCAGTTTTTCAGCTTCTCGTATTGCCCTGCCAGCAAAGGAGCTGAAAGAGGAAAAAACTAGGACAGCTGATTTAAGCTGGCCAAGAGGATACTTCATACCATAGGACACCATGTGAAAAAAAAACCTATAAAACTGAGAGGAGTTGGCCAAGGAGGGCAGCTGCTGCTATGCGACTGCCTGGGATTCAGTCTTCGGGTGGTGAGCAATTGTGTTACACATCACATGTTTTCCATTGGCAGGCAGGTATTCAGCCACTTCCAGGAAAGCAGGGCTCACCATAGAAGACTCAGAAAGACTAACGTTATCACTCTGAATATCTCCCCCTACTCCTTTTTTCCCCAGTTTCTACTGCTAACTTGGCATCACATGGTATGGAATATTCCTTTGGGCAGCACAGATCAGCTTTCTGAATCCGTCCCATCCCAGTTTCTTGTGCAACCCCAGCCCCCTTGATGGCAGAGCAGCACAAGAAGTAGAAACGTCCTTGATTTATTCTAAGAGCTGCTCAGCAACAGCCAAGACACCCGTATGTTACCATCACTATTTTCATCAAAAATACAAAAGACAGCATCTGAACTTCTACAAAGAGAGTGACAGTAAGATGAAGTACACTAAAATAACGGACAATATTGATGAAAAATGAACTACTGAATTTAATGGGAAAAAAAAAAAAAAAGGATAAATGGGATTTGAAAAAAAAAAAAGACTACACTATATTATTATTTAGAAATCGACATATCTTTAACTTAAACATGAACAGTCATAACATGAAAAATAAGCAAGTATTTCTAAACATAAGCAATGTACGAAAATCCATCTCTTGATAGGAAAAACTTAGAAGGTATAAAAGCTTTCAAAATATTCAAAACCTGTCTAACAATAACTAGAAAGCAGTAGATTTCATTAATCTATTAAAATGACAGTGATGTTCTGTGTCAACAAATGATTAAAGATTAGATCCAGCTAAGTACTTACATCATAGAATAACAGAATCGAAGAGTGGCTTAGATTGGAGGGAAGCTTAAAAATCACTTTTTTCAACCCCCCTTACTGTGGAAAATGTTGCCAACCACTAGATGAGGCTGTCCAACATCCCATCCAATCTGGCCTTGAATGCCTCGAGAGATGGAGCATCCACAGCTTCTCTGGACAACTTGTTCCACTATGTCAGAATGAAAAAAAAAAAAAAAAAAAAAATCTAACATCTAACTTAAATCTACTGTCTTTTAGTTTAACACTATTCCTCCATGGTCTATCACAATCAGACCATGTAAAAAGTTCGACTTCCTCCTGCTTGTAAGCTCTCTACATGTACTGGAAGACCACCATTAGATTTTCTCAGAGACTTCTCTTCTCCAATCTAAACAAGGCCAAATCCTCCAATCTTTATTCATAGGAGAGGTGCTCCAGTCCTTTGATCAACTTCATGATTCTCCTCTGGATCAGCTCCAATAGTTCTGCATCCTTTCTGTAATAGGGGCCCCCAGAACTCCAAATAGGACCTCACAATAACAGAGTAGAGAGGGACACTCATCTCCCTCATCCTGCTGGCCACCCATCTTGTGATACAGCTTGGGTTACAACTGGCATTCTGGGCTGCAAAAACACACTACTTGTTCATGTCCAGTTTTTTGTTCATCGAGAACCCCTAAATCCTTCTCTACAAGGATACTTTCAATTAGTTATTTTCCCAATCTGTATTCCATACCTGGAATTGCCTCAACCCAAGTGCAACATCTTGTACTTGGCCTTTTTAAACCTCATTAGGTTCTCGTGTGCCCACCTTTTGAGCCCTCTCAGGACCCTCTTTATAGTGTCCCTCCCTCCTATTGTGTAAGCTGCACCCCTCAGTTTAGTGTCATCAGCACACTTGCTGAGGGTACACTCAATCTCATCATTTATGTGATTGACAAAGATGTTGAAGAGCACTTGTCCCAAGATGGATCCCTGAGGGACACCACTCATTACCAGCCTCCAACTGGATATAGCGCCATTGACCACAACACTGGCTACGATCATACATTCTTTATTCATCTAATGGCCAAGTCTTCAAATCCATATCTTTCATTTTAGTGAAAAGGATGTGGTGCAGGACCATGTCCAAGGCCTTGCAGAAGCCCAGGTAGATAACCTGTTGTCCTTCCTTTGTCCACTGATGCTATCACTCAGAGAAGGCCACCAGATTAGTCAGGTATGATCTGCCCTTGGTGAAGCCACATTGGCCATCTTGGATCACCTCCTTGTCTTATCTGTGCCTTAACAACTCTTCCAGGAAGAGCCTGTATTTTACAGGATCTTCCGTTCTCCCTTTCTTATAAATGGAGGGATACTTCCACTTTTCTAGTCACTGGGGACTTAGTCTGACAGCCACAACATTTTCAAATATGATGGAGAGTGCCTTTGCAACCTGTTTAGAAGGTCCAGGGCTTGAGAGGAATGAGATACCTAACTAGCCTTGAAGACTGAGTCAAAGAATTTGTTAAGTACCTCAGCTTTCTCCATATATGAGGAGGCCAGCTCTCCATTTTCATTTATCGGGGGGGGCACACTCTCCTTTTCCTGTGCCTTCCAACCAATGTCTTTAACAAATCCCTTTTTGTTGTTTTTCACATCCCCTGTCAAGTTCAATTTCATTTACACTTTGGCTTTCCAGATCCTATCCTTGCACATCTGGAGATCATCCCTATATACTTCCCAGGTCACCCATCCTTGCTTCTACTTTTATACTTTTTTTCCTCAGTCAGACCAGCAGGTCCTTGCTCAACCATGCTAATTTCCTTCCTCCTCCACCTGATTTCTTATTCTGGGGATGAAGAGCTCTTGTGCTCTCAGAAAGGATTCCTTAAAATGCTGCCAGCTCTCTTATGTTCCTTTCTCCCTAAGACAGTATCCTAGAGGATCTCATCCAACAATTCTTTAAACAGCCTGCTCTCCTGAATCACAGAATTGCCAGGGTTGAAAGGGACCTCGAGGATCATGAATCTCCAACCCCCCTGCCACATGCAGGGCCAACATCCTTCCCACATAATGCTAAACCAGGCTGCCCAGGGCCCCATCTAATCTGGCCTTGAACACCTCCAGGGACAGGGCATCCACAACCTCTCTGGGCAGCCTGTTCCAGTACCTCACCACTCTCTGTAAAGAATTTCCCCCTGACATCCAATCTAGATCTCCCCTCCCTCAACTTAAAAACATTGCCCCTTGTCCTGCAGTTATCAACCCTGTCAAAGAGTTGATTCCCCTCCTGTTTGTAGGCTCCCTTTAGGTATTGAAAGGCTGCAACGAGTTCACCCCACAGCCTTCTTTTCTCCAGGCTGAACAAGCCCAGCTCCTTCGGCCTGTCTTCACAGGGGAGGTGCTCCAGTCCCCTGATCATCTTTGTGGCCCTCCTCTGGACCCTCTCTAACAGTTCCCTGTCTTTTTTTTTGTACTGGGGGCTCCAGACTTGAACGCAGTACTCCAGATGGGGCCTCACAAAAAGACACTGCTTAATAATCATGAGAATGCACTACATTTGACGAGCAGCTTGATATCCTGGTACTGCTTAAAGGAGCAGCAGGTGGCATATCACAGAACAATTCAAACAACATTAACAGCTAATTCTAGGCAACTGCATCAACCCCATACAGTCAATCTGTTTCAAACTGTGGATCTACACAGACTGTAGATTATGCCTAGACCATTAAACATAAGAACTGCCATTGGAATTTGGTATCTAAAATCCCATTATAATAAATGGAAACCTAGGATGTAGTTTAGAGCCTACACATAGGTATCTACCACCATTTGAAATGCCCCGGGGTATTTCCCTTGCCCTTCACCTACTTCAAAACCATGAGTATCTTGTGAGGTCTTAAATATTCTAGTCCTACTAAGATGTCTATAGTGAAACTATAGCTCACATCTTGTATAACAGTAGGTACCTATCTGTGGCAAATAGATGGATCTCTGAGAAATGCGGAGAATTAGTTGGCTGATCAAAGGTTGATCTCTTTCTTGGAGTAATCTAACAAGCTCCTGTTATTCCACTCCTCAGATTTCTGGATGAAATTGATTTAGCAATCGATCACGTATACTTAGGTTTAAAAAAATATAACAATTTTTCCAATGTTAGCTTTCACTCATAGTGTAATTACAGTTATTTATTTAAAACTACAACCTAAATATTTAACTATAGAATTGCTAAGGAGAGAAGTGCTGTCTACTCTTTTTTTTGCAAATATACCTGTGTTGCTATATACACAGATGAACGTGCTGAGTTTAAAACCACTTATTACTCAATAATTGAAGGATTGTTATTGAATAGATAATCATCAGAGAATTCTCACTGATTTAGAGATTCATTTTTCAGGAGTCTTTTTTTTTTAATAATCTGTTATCAAGGCAGAATAAAAATAATATCAGAGATAACAGCTAAAAACGTAATCTAGAATCAAGAAAAGGATAATCTTTGTTACTTAATTTGAATATTATAGGTATAGGACCTTTTTAGCACAGTATTTAAAATACTGATTCCTTCTGGGTTCTTGATTTCATATGAGATAGAGGAACCTATTGAATGTACACCCATAAAAACACAAAATTCATTAATTAGCGTTGAATTTTATGTTATTTTTGACACTTTTGCTATTGCACATTCTTTTTCACTGCTGTTACCTTTGTGCTGCTTCTCCACAAATATGATAGAGATTAGAATCATTACTACAGAAAGTATTGTTGCCAGGCTTCCATCAGCTGGGGCATATAGGCCATACATGTGGATTGCATATATTTCAATTAATAAATACCATGGAGAAGTTACTTCTTTTAGAAGAGGCTGTCCTTCATTCTTCATGCTGAATTAAAAACCTCAAGGGATTAAGTGCTAGAGATGGTATAAAATAAATTAAAATTGATGCACAGTTGCAATAACAGTAAAACCAATTAGTTCAATTTGTATAATCATTTAAAAAAGAAAGAGACTGAGTTAATTAATAGGAAAACTAAGAGGGAATGAAAAATAGGGAAGCATAAATATAATAAAAAAAGAAAAAGGAAAAAATATATAATTAAAAAATGCACATTAAATGGAATATGTAATACAGAACAAACATTCAGAGGACACTGTACTTAACATTCTGTGAATAACCACCCAAGGAAATTATAGCGAGTACCTAGATTTAATTGCTTTATCCTTAGGATGTCCAGGGGAAAAAAAAATAATAATGAAATTAAATTTTGTGGTATCTTAATGAAAATTCAGACATTAACAGTATTGAAATATTATTCACTAGGGAAAAAAAAAAAAAAAAAAAAGTGTTTTCAAAACAGTAAATATTTAACATGTCAAGGACTAACCTTACATATTAACAGAAATCTATTCCTTCTATTTCCTCTAAAATTGTCTTCCCAGTGTTTAAGGAATGTATTTAGTGTAGTAAATATTTATAAAACATAAGAAATTAGAAGTTGAAAGTTTGTGCCTGGTATAAATCCTGTCCGTTGTCAACACTTAATAATCATGATTACTACCTCCATGGGAAGTGCTGTGAGATTTTTAATGACTGTGGCTGATTAGATCCTGAAATAATAAATCATGAAAAGAGTAGAGTCCTTGAATTAGTTGGTGAGCCTTTTGAGTTAAAAAAAAGAAATAAAGGCAGAGAAAAACATTCACATATTTTATTTAACAAAATTTAGCCCAACTCTGAAGAAAACATATTGGAAGAATGAACATTTACTTTATGTGACTCTGATATGCTTTTCTACAATATGCAGTTTTCCACATACACTGTAGTTAACTCTCTTTACACAGTAACAACATACTAAGTTGTGTACCACAACGAATGTCTTGTCTGTAATATTAAGATATTATTGGAAAATAAAAGAAAGTCATGCTGTTCACACAGTAAAGTTACCTTTGATATCTTTTTGATTTTTCTGTTCTCCAGATAAATCTGCATGACACAGACACATACTGAAGGGTGAATAAAATACAACACCAAATACTCTTTTTGTAAGTGAAATAAATACCAAAAATATTTCTGAATGAAGAGGACACACCATTAATTACATTCTTGACCATGAATTCACAACAGAGTTTATTTAATTTTGTTTCTCTAACTATAAAAAAAAAAACACTAGGAATATTTTAAAAGTATATAAAATGTGATATCGTGGGAGTCTGGAGTAAGGAGAAGAAAGGAGAGAAGCTGAAATGGGTGAGGCTGTGTGAGGTTTATGAAGATCAGTTTTCACCTCTGTCAACAGGGGTTGGAACTAAACATTCTTTAATGTTCCTTTCAACCCAAATCATTCTACGATAAGCCTAAAACAGTCCCAGAGCAGATAAATCATAAAAGCGAGTCCAATCTTGGAAAACAAATAAAACAAATAAAACAACCCTTATCGGTTTTGTTGTTGTTCTTTTGTTGTTTTGTTGTTTTTTGTTTTTTTTTTTTTCCTTTTGTTAGAGATTTTGTATCTACTTGAGGTTTCTAGGAGATATTTTTTCTGAATTAGTGAGGTCTTTTGTGTGTGTGTGTGTGTGTGTCTGTGTGTGTGTGTGTCTGTGTGTCTGTGGTCATTGCTAAGTGGATTGTCTCTGTCCTAAATCTGTGCAATATTTAAGAAAATATTATCATGATGCCTATGCTAATGAGGGAGTTGGTTAGCAAGGTATGTTCAGGCTGTGCCTACTAATCAAGTTGGATGGAATGTGATTATAAACACTGTTCTCATAGAGACTGCCTAAAAGAAGAACACAATTTCCAACACAATACTCTTGTTCCATAGAAAAAAATCCAAATAAAACCTTGAAAAATACCATGACATTGGAAAATATTTTTCAAACACACAGTTCTTTCTGCTGGATAATACTGACTGTTTTCACAATAAAGGAGTTGATACGTTGGCTTTGTAAATACTGGCTTGATGGGTTATATGCCCCTACTGGGTGCCCAGATCTCCTTTTAGATGTCAGTTTTCCTAGCTGAAAAAACAAAGTAACTCTTTGGACCGATCGTTCTCGGAATAACTTATACTTCACTACTGATTTAAATGTTAAGATACGTTTTCTCCACAGAACCTAAACTGTCCTTGTTTTTGTCTTCTTTGTGAGCCATTTCCCATCAATTGTAGAACTATCTTTCATGACAAACCTTGGCATTTTTATTTATTTATTTATTTAAATTATCTGGATTCCTCTTATTACAGAATTCCATTGTTTGAAGGTTGGGAAATAAATGCTTAGAAACACAGATATTCAACAAATCTCAGGGACAGCTGCCTGTGCTCCATGTTTGAATCTTGTAATTAAAAGAAAATCATGTGGTAACTAGGATGCTCTTTTCCAATTATGTTAAACGTTTGTTCTTCTGCATGACATATGGCTAACATGTTGGTAACTGACCTAAGGATTAGTCATTTATATGTACACTAGCAGTACTTGCACCTTTATAACAAAGTATGCTTCAGGTGCAAGATACCTACATATCTGGCATTACAAAAGGCTTGCCATCTGTTGATAAACATCTTAGAATACACAGCTATGTTGTGCTGGAGATTTAAATAAAATGTATTTTATTAACAACAAAAAAATATATATATATATTTTTCAATTTTCATATTTTCCTCCAAATTTATCAAAAATAACCATTTTGCTTCTTTTATAAATAAGAGACGTATTTAACATTTACAGAATATGCAAAATCTGTTAAAATTCTTTTTGATCTAGAGGTAGTCAATTTAAATAAGAAGTCTTTTGAAGAAATATTCTCTTAGAAAAATAAAACAAATTTACATTCTCAAATAGAGATTACTGCTTATTCCTTACATGAGGCATCACTACTGTTTTAGTTTCAAATGCAAACAGATACAACAATAATGTCATATTAAGTCTATCCACAAATGTCTATATCAAAACTCACAGCATCAGAAAGTCTGCTACCTCAGTCCATGGTAATTACTTTGGCTTTGATTGTTGAAAATGTGCACAGAAATGGCTTCTCTGGAATAAATTGAGTGGCTGTGTAAAGATTAAAAAAAAAAAAAAAAAAAAAAAGTAAAAAAATAAAAATAAAAATCCTGACTTTGTGAGGTGTGCTTTGTCACAAATCCAGTCACCCTTTCCCTTCCCTTACAGACAGGATGAGACAGACTGATGACTACTCTGAATAAGAATGGTAAATATGCAGAAGAAGTAGGAAATACGAATAATTATCTTTAACATATTGAGCTATTTCTAAATATTAATGCATATTGAATACGAGGAGCATCTCCCTTATAAGCAGTGGCTGGGTCTGTTCATCCTGGAGAAAAGAAGACTGAGGGAGGATCTGATTACTGTTCATAAATATCTTAAGGGAGATGGGAGGCAATTGGATGAGTCCAGGCTCTTCTCAGTGGTGTGTAGTGATAGGACAAGGAGAATGGCCTAAAACTTGAATGCAGGAAGTTCCATACAAACATGTGAAATAACTTCTTTACAGTAAGGGTGACGGAGCACTGGAACAGGTTGCCTAGAGAGATGGTGGAGTTTCCTATTCTGGAGATATTCAAGATCCCTCTGAATGCCTATCTGTGTGATCTAGTGTAGAGAACTTGCTTTAGCAGGGGGGCTGGACTCAATGATCTCTAGAGGTCCCTTGCAACTTCTTCAATTCAGTGATTCTGTGACATATGTTAGACTCAAAGAGGTCTTTTCTTGTATGCAGCAGTGTGTAGACTATCAGCATTCTTCTCCTAGATTCTCATCATCTCAGGGCTGTGAGAATAGAGGCTTGGGTATTTGTTAAGAGTATGCCATCAGTCCTTCACAGTTTACATAATGCTGTCTCAGGAAGGATATATCTGTGCAGCTAAGTAGTCAAAACATGGTCATGAAAGCACTCAGATCTACAGTGTTGGAAGAAGTCTCAGCTGCTGCTTTGAAAATACATCTCATAAATATACTTCATCCAGTCAAATCTCTTGAAAGAAACATCAGTTTCTATCTTTCTAAAATACATATTAATTTTATCATATTGGTTCTTCAAAAACCATAATACAATAAAACAATAAACAGAATGAAGAGGACATTTGAGTATGAAAAGCATGCTGAGATATTAAATCACAAAATCACAGAGTAGCTGAGGTTGGAAGACACATCTGGAGGCTATCTATGTTCATCTCCAAGGCTCACGGCAGTCAACTAGAGAGGGTTGCTAAAGATTGTGTCCAGACAGACAAGAGTGTGTAGTCCTTGACTCTCCAGGCAATTTGCTCCAGTGTTTCACCACCATTCCAATTCTGCCCGTGAATATAACTAGATACCTCAGAAAATTCTGAAACCATCTTCACTTTGCCCTACTCCCTCAGATACTTAAACACATTCATCAGAACCTTTAGACTTGGATAAAAGTAACTAAAGTGTTGAATGAGATCTGTTGTGAACAGAGCATTCAAGCCTATAATATTCTTTGCTAAAAGGAAAAAAAAAAAAAAAAAAAAAAAAAAGTAGGAATATATTTCAATGTTTGCCTATAGGACTGAACTGACAGCAAGATGATAAAACACGGATTACTTGTAAGAGAAGAATCCACCATCAATCAAGACTGTTAACTAGTCTTCCTCAACTTGGCAAGAATCAAAACATGATTGAAAAGTGATCTTGATGAACTTATAGTAAAATTGTATTTGATAGAATTATAAATAAATAAATTTCAGTTAAATATTTACTGACACTAACTGATATATACATTTTTTCATTCTTTAAGTAAACTATTAGACTTTTAGAATCTCTTCCCTAGCTATCAACTGCCGTTCAGAAATCCAATAAACAATATACAGAAATATTCTATAAGTATGTGCTTGACCAGTATTTAATAGTTTTGAATACAAAACCAGCCTAAAACTTTAATAATTAAACTAACAAACAAACAACAACAACAAACAAATAAAAATCACATAGCTAATCACAGGTGTAAAATATGTCTTCAGGAGATCTACACATTAAAAGGGAATTTCAGTGATTCTGCTGCTATAGAACAGTGCTAACTTTCGGAGATGCATTGCCACATGTTGTGTTAGGGAGATACTAAGTTAAGTCCAATGTAGGAGTGCGAGATTTGCAACTTTAAAATTTGTTAACAAGTGGAATATGATAAGTGAAGATTCTATAAAAGATCACAAGGACCAAAATACACTACTAAAACTGTGAAAAGAACTCCTTGAGAGTAGCCCTGCTGAGAAGGGCTTATGGATCCTGGTAAATGATAAACTTACATTAAGCCAACAGTGTGTGCCTGCAGCCCAAGAGGCCAGTAGAATCCCAGGCTGCTTCAGAAGAGGGATGGCCAGCAAGGGCAGGGATGTGATTGTCCTTCTCTACACTGCTCTCATGAGGTCCCGTCTGGAGACCAGATCTGGCATCCAGATCTGGAGCCTCCCAAAACAGGACAGATGTGGAGCTTTTGGAGAGGGTCTGGAGGAGAGCCAGGAAGATGATCAAAGGGCTGGTGCACCTTTCCCATCAAGACAGGCTGAAGAGACTATCCATCCTCATAAATAGCCGTTCCCCTTCCTGTTTATATGCTTCCTTCAAGTATTGGAAGGCCACAGTGAGGTCGCCCTGGAGCCTTCTCTTCTCCAAGCTAAACAGTCTCAGTTCCCTCAACCTTTTTTCATAGGAGAAGTGCTCCAGCCTTCTGATCATCTTAGCGGCCCTCCTCTGGAACCGCTCAAGGAGATCCACGTCCTTCTAATGTGGGATAAAGAAGGTTGAATTACTAATGAGTGGTAAAGCTCAACAATAACTTGAACCAGACATATACACCTACAAGGCACCTAACCCTTACATGTAACCAGTCTTGGTTGAGTGGGAAAACTGTTGTGTTGCACAGGTATAAAAGGTAGTAAGCAGCTAAAATAAAGGCCTTTTGTTCTGCACCAGCAAACGAGTCCGCACCTCATTTGCCACTCCAGCAAGAGAACCTGGGGCAGCCCTGCGACAATTGGTGCCCGAACAGGGACCGCACAGAGGGGCAAGGAACAGGGACCAGCACAGAGGGGGACCAGAAAAGACTGGACAGAAGCGGGCAGAGAAAAGTGCTGGGCTAAGAGGCCCTAAAATGAGATGAGCTGAAAGAAGCTCTAAAATAGGATCGAAGGAACCCTGGTCAAAGAGACTAGCTGAAAGAAGCTTTAAAACGGGCTCCAATAAGCCCCGGCCAATGAGAGGGCTGCAAGAAGCTCCAGCTGAAGAGGGGATTGCCAGAAGTCCCGGCCGAAGAGACGGCTGAAAGAAGTCCTGGCTGAAGAGACGAGCTGAAAGAAGCTCTAAAACAGGCTGCAAGAAGCCTCGGCCAAAGAGAAGGGTTGAAAGAAGCCGAGGACAGAGAACAGGCTGGAAGAAGCCCAAGGGAGAAGCAAACTGAAGCTATCCTGGTGAAAGAAGCTCAAGGCTAAGAGGTCTTATCATTCACAGCTACTTTGATTGCCTTTCGCTGGATGAAGGTAAGCAATTGTGATTATGGGGAACAAAATTAGTTTTACTTCTGTTACTCAAATTCGTATTTTTGTTTTGTTTGCTATTATTGATTCAGACTATACTGGTGAAATTAAGATAATGCTGTGGACACCAACCCCTCCTGGTACTATCCTTACAGGATAACTGAAATCATCACTCCATCATAGAAGGCTACCAGATTGGACAGGCAAGATCTGCCCTTGGTGAAGCCATGCTGGCTGTCTGGAATCACTTCTTTGTCTCGTATGTGCCATAACATAGTTTCTAGGAGGATCTGCTCCATGATGTTTCCAGGCACAGAGGTGAGGCTCACCGGCCTGTAGTTCCCCAGGTCTTCCTTTCTCCCTTTCTTAAAAATGGGAGTAACCCTTTTTCCAGTCACCGGGGACTTCACTAGACAGCCATGATTTTTCAAATATGATGGAGAGCGGCTTGGCAACCACATCAGCCATCTTGTTCTGAACCCTAGGATGGATATCATCCAGCCCCATGGTCTTAAACATGTTCAATTTCACGAGGAGGACTCGGACTTGTCTCACTGTTACAATGGGACAGAAACTACTTCCCACACCCTCACCTAGAAGTTCATGGTCCTGGCAGACACGGGAAGCCTGACCACCCATGAAGACTGAGGCAAAGCACTCATTGAGCACCTCAGCTTTTTCTATGTCTGAGGAAGCCAGCTCCCCATTACCTTTCATTGGAGGAGGAACACTCTCCTTGGCTTGTCTCCTCCTGCCTATGTACCTGTGTATCTGTGGATACTCTGTGGAGATATTCAAGGCCAGCTTGGATGGAGCCCTGGGCAGCCTAATCTAGGCCTTTATTTAGTGATTGGCAATCCTGCCTGCAGCAGGGCAGTTGGAACTTGATCCTTGAGATTCCTTCCAACTCAAGCCATTCTATGATTATACGATCCTATGAAAAAGCCAGAAGTGTATCCTCATCTAAGTTGGCTGCTGAACCAAACTTCTGCAATCTAGAATTTGGTTGGTTGGTTTTTAATATTGACTGCCAGTAAATTCCAGGAGATAATGTATGTTTCAAACAAACAAACAAATAAAAACAACCACAAAGCAGTAGCTGAGAGAGATGAATACCAAAGTTCCTAGATTATTAATGACAGGTTGCCGAGAGAAACCATTGCAACCAGGCCTTATCCAGCCTATTCCAGGATTCTCCCCACCCTGCTCAAGGCCCAGAACCCCATTTCACCCCTTGGAGCCTTTATCCCCTACCTTAGTGAGACCTCAGCAAGTCCAGTCCTCAGTAGCTCACTGCCTAGCACTTGCTCAGAGGTGGGCTCTACTGAATTGAGCACATCTGCAGGCTCAGCTACCTGCCTAGTCTTGGCCAATCACTGTCCCCAGGAGCCACCTGATGCCTGGGACTGAAGCTGTCCTCCAGTCCCTGGCTGCTCTGTTCCTCATTGGTGTGGTGGAATGGATTCTGCGTGTCAATCTCTGGTCTTATGGGCCCCATGCTGCCAGTGCTTCAGCCTAGAGGGAGCCAGCAGCTCTTGTGACATTATGACACTTCAGTGAAATACATATTTTTTTTACAGGAGCTCAGAAAAATGTCTTGCATTTCCCTTTCACAAATTGTCTTATGATGGAGTTGTTGGCCTTTGGGGTGGACCTAGTAAGAAATCTCATTTGCATGGAGAATCTCCCAGTTCATCGGGTTCTATTATCTTCAGATATGTCAGACACTAGATATGACCAAGAAAATTACACTGCTATGTTTAAGATTTATACCAAACTATGTGCTCAGTAAAACTGTATATTACCTTGCCTAAAAGTTAAATGAAAATGAAATAAATAATAAAGAAATAAATTCTTTTGTAGTTAAATCTCATAGGAAGCAATTCCGAAGAATGGAGAAGTTCAAACACTGTTTTGAAGAGCCAGAGGAAGAGATATAGATGTTTTAGATGTCTTTGTTCCTTGATGTGGTGAACAATAAACACTAGAAATATTTAATAAAACAGATTAGGATATTATTCACTTCCAAAAATGTTTTCTGTGATTCATGATCTCCCATTATGTGAGAGTATTAATATCTGATATATGTGTGTGCATGCACACTGGTATAAGCAAAACAGAAAAGAGAAATAAGGATATTTTTCTGGTGGTAGTAATCTACATCATGTCTTTCAAATAAAAATGTAGGGCATGTTCTTTTTATCTGGCAATGGCAGGATCCACTTTTTATATCACAGCTAATTATTCAGGATACTTACCCAAATGAGTAAGACACATCCCACAAGAATAGATCATTTAATTCAACACAATAAAAATGTATTAACTATTAGTAGAGAGTACAGGAGAAATGAGGTACCTACTGCAGAATACCCAGTTATAACTGCGGGAATCAAATGTTGTTTCTGCATTTGAATTGGATAATATTTTTTTAATTTCATGGTCTCCGCTGTCATGGTTCTTTTTGGGAGTATTTCTACCTTACTTGGGGGGGGTCTCTAATAGTTTGAATCACATCCTCTAGATGAACCTTCCCCAGGAATGCATGCTCAGTATATAGGTGTATATATGTATATTTAATCATACACATTGCAAGAACATCCTGCATGAGATTGATCAAACCAGAGAACACGTCATGACATGCCCAAGGAAGTGCCTGAAGAGACATCGGGAAGGCCTGGCATCACCCCCGCCCCCTGGTGCTCTCTTTTTAATGAAGACTTTGAAGAAAATCACCATATCAAGATGACAAGAAGAGCAGTGAGACATCTTGGAAACAACAGGATGGCTACTGACTGAGACCAGATAACACACCAATTAACAAATATAAACTTTGATAAGGTTGTGAACCTGGAGTGCCCAGCCAATGGGGAAACAGGGGAGGGGGGCAGGCAAAGGGAGAAACAAGGTACAAAAGCGGTCACTGCGTCTTTAGGGATGCTCCTGCTTGCGGTTCACCTGCCATTGCAATTGCAAATAAAATCTGGTTTTGTCATGGATACTGCCCTGGCAAAATTATTTGGATATTTCCAACAATAATATAATAAATAATCAACTATAAATAAATAAATTAATAATAATAATAATAATAATAACAACATGAAATGAATTTGGAAACAACTCTCTTGAATCTTGAGTGCATAATATCTAAATATCATCTAATAGAGAAACTAGAACTCAAAGAAGCAAGTGGTTGGTCATTATGGCAGTTTCTGTTTCTTTTCCACATAACAAATCTAAACATTTGAAGAAATGTCCTTCAAGAACTGCAGCAGAATGGTCTCCCCTGCATAGGCTACAGTTCTGTCATAGAGTCTGCTCCTGCACAGGCTCTTCACATGCTGCAGATTCCTTCAGGCCACATCCAGCATGGTATCCCACTTATTGCAGGGGAACTTCTGCTCCAGTGCTCGGAGCACTTCCTTCCCTTCTTCTTCACTAATCTTAGTGTCTATAGGATTACTTCTCTACATTTTCTTGCTGTTCTCTCCCAGCTGCTGCTGCAGTGTTTTCTTCCCTTTTCTGAAGTATGCTCTAATCAGTGTCACTCATTAACTCAGCTTTCGCTAGTGGCATGTCTTGTTTTTGCTGGAGCTGGCTCTTATCTAATGTGTTGGCTTCTGGACTCCCTTCTGGACTCCCAGAGGACACCCTTGTCACCCCCCACTACCAAATTATTGACATATAAGCCTATGGGGGAAGATATAACTGAGAGAGAGTTACCAAAGAGCTTAACAGACTCCTTGATAGACCTTATCACTGCAAAGCCTTGGAAGACTGGAATGTAAGACAAAGAGAAAACAGAATCTAAGAGTAAACAGGAGGTTCTTTTATATGTGCTGTTAATCTTGTCACAATTGAGAAAACTTTCATCCTTTATCACTGTTGTTTGGGAGAAGTTAGGGACAATTAACTGATTAGAGGAACTGTTAGAGGAACAGGAACTTCTTGTTTGTAAATGAATGGTATATAAGATGTATGTTTAACACAATAAAGTAGATCTGTTCTGATGCTACAAGAAACTGAGAGAGCTCTCTAACTCGATAGAGCACCACAATAAGCCTAATACACAAATTAAGCAAAAGAAATCACGTGACTAGCCAGGTACTATCTACTTTCATAAGAGAATAAGGATGCTGATATCTTCCCTCCCGTCCCTTCTCATCCTCTTTCTTACTCATTTTTGTTGTAAGGATCGTTAAATAAATGATTTCTTTTTTCTTCAGTGGTCTTGGGTGCTTTACTTTTTTTTTTTTTTTTTTTTTTTTTTTTTTTAAATATCAGTTATGTATAAACTTGTATACTACAGTAAATATGAGTTTGCAAGTACTAGTAAAATACCACAGACTTTATTTGTGTGTGACAGTACAGCAGTTTGGGCTGGTCTCGATTTACTGTGATTCTGAATTGGTTTTAGTTTGTTTTGCCTTGTGTCTGTCAACTAAGGCCACGCCTACTACAACAGGGACAGCATCTATTGTGCAGCCTGCAAATTTCAGTGGGCATCAATGAGAAAGAATTAGAATGTGCTGAGAATAGACATTCAAGTAAACTAAGAAGACACAAGACTGACAGGAAGAAGTAAAAACTCCCTCAATCTGACAATCATACTTTTGGCAAATATCTCAATGCACTGATGATTTACTGTAACTCTCACTCCAACTTTTTAGAAAATATGATTATTTTTGTCATAGAGGAATATTAGAAGAATGAGCATAATATCAGAGAAAAGGAGTAGATAGTAGAATTTTTCCTGTGTAACAATTTTAATGATATTATTCATGAGGCATTTCTTTATGGAATTGAACTACAAGTATGAGCTTTAATGACACTGATCTAATAGGAACTGTTTGTTCTACTTCATATAGATTGTTAAAATATTAATTGGAGTAACAATTAAGTGTTATCTATAAACAGAGTATCTCTTTATGCTGTAGGAAGCTTTAGAATATGATGAACCTTTTAAGGAGTGGTGGTCTATCCTTAATCAGAAGCATTATGTCATGTGGATATGACAAAGAATTACAGTATAGTGACCCTGAAATCTGACAGAGTTGGGCAATGTGACCATGTTAGAATGGTTTTCTTAAGAAACAAGAAGGCTGCAGATTCACCTCATTGCAGCCTTCCAGTACCTAAAGGGAGCCTACAAACAGAAAAGGAGTCAACTCCTTATGTGGGTAGGTAATGGCAGGACAAGAGGAAATGGTTTTAAATCGAAGGAGGGAAGATTTAGGTTGAATATCAGGGGGAAGTCCTAATACTCCTTACCAAGAGTGTGATGAGGTGCTGGAACAGGCTGCCCAGAGGGGTTGTGGATGCCCCATCCCTGGAGGTGTTCAAGGCCAGGTTGTATGGGGCCCTGGGCAGCCTGGTCTATCATTAAATGGGGAGGTTGGCAGCCCTGCATGCAGCAGGGGTGTTGGAGCTTGATGATCCTTGAAGTCCCTTCCAATCCAAGCCATTCTCTCATTCTATGATACTTGCTTTGTACTAGGTGTTTCTAGTCCTTCTACAACATTATATCAAAAGATACAGTGATTGTTGTTTCCCATCTTATTGCTCTCTTCTTATATCATGTATTGTCACCACAGATAATAGATTGCTTGTATTACTAGTTGCATGGTTTGATATCAGTGTCAAAGAAAATTCACAAAATTTTGCTGACAGAGTGAATACTTTCTATAGATTTTTGTATTGGAGTATAGTGTGGGAGGAAGATGATGTGCCACAAATGTGGTGTATATAAAGTGAGTGAACTGTGATCAGGAATCCAAAGACAACTTGAAATCTTGTGCAGAATTTCATGAGGAGGTGGAGAAGCTCATGACAAACTTCTACCTCCTGATCCTGTTACGAATACAGTTCAAAAAAGTGCAAGATTTTTTTTTAATACTCTGTAGACAGTTCTTTGCTTGTACTGGAGAGTCTAAATGAGTGAGGTGCTCTGTTGCTGACATCTAGTGCTTACAAATCAGAAAAAAAAAAAAAATGTTATGATGGGAAGGCTGGTAATTCGCTGTAACTATAGTACAACAGAATCTAAGCTTCAGAAAGAGCTGAGGAAAGCAAAGGGAAGAATGAAACACACAGACCTAGAGAAAGTTGTCTTCAGCCTTCTCAGGGAATTGCTAGGCTGGACTCCATGATACATTGCCCCAAAAGGCTCCAGGATATTTGGCTGATCTTTCAAAATAACCTCCTGAATGCATCAGAATATTTCATCCAATCTATATATAATTAAGCAGGCATAACAGGAAGCCATCCTGAGTTAAATGCCAAAAGGAAGCATGGGGGGGGGGGGGGGAATACTAAGAGAAATACAGTCAAAATACTCAGAAATGCAGAGATGGAATTAGAAAAGATAAAGCTCAGCTGAAATTACTGTTAGTATGGGATGTGAAAGGCAACAATAATGGATGAAGGCTTCTATAGACACATAGCAGCAAAATGAAAGCAGGGAAATTATTGAGTAATAACACTAAGAAAGACTGGAGTAATCAATCTTATCTTAACAAGTGTCTTTACTAGTGAAAGCTGCTAGCATATCTCTCAGATTTACAAGCCAGATAAGAGAATTCAGACAGAATTCTTACTATAGAGAATATTCAAAGTGGGGACCATTAAAAACATATAGGACATTCACAGTTCAACAAATCAAGGTTGGATGCATCTGAAAGTTCTATTACAGAATCACAGAATGGCCCAGGTTGGAAGAGATCTCAGGGATCATGAATCTCCAACCCACCCCACCACAGGCAGGGCCACCAACCTCCCCATTTAATACTAGACCAGGCTGCTCAGGGCCCCATCCAACCTGGCCTTGAACCTGGCCCAGGGATGGGGGATCCACAACCCCTCCAGGTAGCCTTCCAGTACCTTACCACTTTACTCTCATAGTAAAGAACTTCCTCCTGACATCCAACCTAAATCTTCCCTCCTTCAATTCAGCAAATTTAATCCCTGAATTCAACTTTGTCTCGGGTTTTAATTTGCAATTATATGCACAATGTCTGGTTAAAAGGTTTAACAGTGAATCCTATTTTTCCCTACTTTCCTTCAAAATGCATAGTTACCTCTAAAATGAGATTCCTTTAGCGGAAATCTCAGCTCATCAGGATATACATCATACTAGTGCCATCGCTAATTTTTTTCATCAGACCAGCTATGCCATGTATACTGCATTTCATAGAATCATAGATTGGATTGTGTTGGAAGATCCTCTAGTTCTAACCCCCATAATAATTTTGTTGCCAACCACTAAGTGAGACAATAGATCAGATTGCTGTGGGTGCCATTTAAACTGGTGTTGAACACTTTCAGGGATGGGACATCCACAATTTTTTTGGTTAACATGATCTGGAGCCTCATCAGTCTTAGAGTAAAAAATTTCCCTGAAATCTAATCTAAACCCCCCTCTTTCAGTTTAAAACCATTCTTCCTTGTCTTATCACTATCAGTCCATGCAAAAAATATTGTCTTTCCTGTTCAAGAGCTCCCTTTTAAGTATTGGAAGGCCATAATAAGGTCTCCCTGGAGCCTTCTCTTTTCCAAGCTGAACAAGCCCAACTGCCTTCAGCCTGTCTTCATAAGAGAGCTGGCTGCTCCAGTCCTCTGATTGTCCTTATGGTCCTCATCCAGGCCTCCTCCAACAGTTCTCCAGGTGGGGTCTCACCAGAGCAAAGCAGAGGTGGAAAATCACCGCCCTGCTGGTAACCCTCTGATGCAGGTCAGAATACCGTTGGCCTTCCAGGCTGCATGCGCGCACAGCTGGCTCATGTTAAGTTTTTCATTTACCAGGACTCCTAAGTCCTTCTTAGGAGCAGGACTACTTAGTAGCAGGGCTAATCTCAAGGAACTTTTCTTCCAGTCTGTATACATATCTGGGACACGTGGGATATGTCTGGCCCTGACATAAGTGCAATGCCTTGTACTTACCCTTGTTCAACATCATTAGGTTAATGTGGGCCCACTTTTCATTTTGTCAGAGTCCCTTTGGATAGCTTCCTTTCCTTCTGGTATACTGACTGCACCTTTCAAAGTAACCTTAAAGTCAAACTAGTGGTTTTGCAAACTACGGTTTGCATAGGCAGTCTATAGATAGAAAAGTGGAAAATTGGGTGGACTGCCAGATTATAAGTTTTAAAATCTAACAGCCAGCCAGTTGTGAATGGTGTTCCTATGTGATCAATACTATTTAATGTTGACATTAACAACCTGAGTGATGAGGAATAATTGGGTGGTGACTACTGATGTACAACAGGGCACTTTTATGCTTCTTATTCTCTCTTACCTTCCTCTTTCTTTCTGAATCCCTGCTTTTTCCGACCTTTGCTCCTCTCCTTACACTACTTAGCAATTTTTACATAGTGGCAATGTCTCCCACTCCAATATCTTTAGCATTTATACCTCTCTAGATTCACCTTTCTTCTCAGTTACAAACCATGGGCTGGCCCTTTTCAAAGGACTGTCTGGAATTTCTTGATAGCCCAAGATTAGTGTCTACAGAATTTTGGACTTCACTGATGTCTGCTTTAGCACCTGCTTATCAGATTTATATGTCTGTGTGATTTATCTTTCCCTCTTAATTTTCATTTTGAAATGTTGTTTGATCTAATAACCTTACTGAATCAAATACTCTCAAGTCCCGTACACTGGCCAGTGACCTGCTAGGGAACAACTTCTTGGCAAATGACTCAGTGATTGTGGTGAACAACAGCCGGAATATGAGTCAATCAGGTGAAGTCCCTAGTGACAGGAAAAAAGGAAAGAACATTTCCATTTTTAACAAGGGTAAAAAAGATGACTCTGGGAGCTACAAACCTGGCAAAAGCCCAGCTTGAACTCAGATTGGCCACTGCAGGAGAAGAGAATAAGAAATCCTTTTACAAATTTCTCAATGGTAAGAGAAGAACCAAGGAAAATGTCCATCTTTTACTTGATGCAGCAGGAAATGTGATCACTGAGGATAAGGAGAAGGCTGAGTCCTCAACACCTTCTTTACAACTGCCTTTAATAGGCAGATCAGTTATTCTCAGGGCACATTACCCCCTGATCTGGAAGTCTGGGATGTTATGCACAATACACTCCTGGTGATTAAGGTAGAGACAGAGAGCTGCTCCTCCATCTGGACTGTCACAAGTCTATGGGATCGGACAGGTTCCATCCTAGGGTGCTGAGGGAGCTGGCAGGGTGATTGCTGAGTCACTCTCCACCATCTACCAGTACTCCTGTTTATCTGGAGAGGTACCAGAGGATTGGAGGCTTGCCACTGTGAGTCCCATTTACAAGAAGGGCCATAAAGAGAATCTGGGGAACTACAGGCCTGGCATGTACCATGGAAAGTCATGGAGCAAATCATCTTGGGTGAGATCACACAGCACGTGTGTGGTGTCCAGGGGATCAGGCCCAGCCAGCACAGGTTCATGAAAGGCAGGTCATGCTTGACCAGTGTCATCTCCTACAACTGGGTGACCAGCCTGGTAGACAAGGGAAAGGCTGTTGATGTAGTCTACCTAGACTTCAGCAAAGCCTTTGACACAGTCTCTCACAGGATTCTCCTGGGGAAACTGGCTGCCTTGAGCTGGACAGGTATACCCTTTTTTCGGTAAGGAACTGGCTGGAGGGCCGTGCCCAACAGGTAGTGGTTAATGGAATGAAGTACAGCTGGCAACCTGTTACAAGTGGTTCCCCCCAGGGGTTGGTACTGGGGCCTATCTTGTTTAATGTCTTTATTGATGACCTAGATGAGGGGATTGAGTGTACCCTCAGTAAATTTGCAGATGACACCAAGCTGGGAGGTGGTGTTGATCTGCCTGAGGGTATGGAAGCCCACCAGAGGGATCTAGATAAGCTGGATTGATGGGCTGAGGTGAATGGGATGAGGTTCAACAGGGCCAAGTGCCGGGTCCTGCACTTTGGCCACAACAATCCCATGCAGCGTTATAGGCTTGGGGATGAGTGACTGGATGATTGTGAGGAGGAAAGGGACCTGGGGTGTTGGTTGATGCTCAGCTGAACATGAGCCAACAGCATGCACATGTGGCCAAGAGGGCCAATGGCATCCTGGCCTGTATTAGAAATAGTGTGGCCAGCAGGAGCAGGGAGGTAATCATCCTTTTGTACTCAGCACTGGTGAGGCTGTACCTTGAGTATCGTGTTCAGTTTTGGGCTCCTTGCTGGAAAAAAGACATTGAGGCCCTGGAGCATGTCCAGAGAAGGGGAACAAAACTGGTGAGAAGTCTGGAGCACAAATCTTATGAGGAGTGGCTGAGGGAGCTGGGACTGTTCAGTCTGGAGACTCAGGGGAGACCTCATTGCATTCTACAGCTTCCTGAAGGGAAGTGCGATGAGGAGGGGTTTGGCCTCTTCTCCCAGGCAACAAACAGGACCTGAGGAAATGGCTGCAAGTTGTACCAGAGGCGGTTTAGGTTAGGCATAAGAAAAAACTTTTTCTCTCAGAGTGGTCAGGCACTGGAATCGTCTGCCCAGGGAGATGATGGAGTGGCTGTCCCTGGCCGTGTTCAAGAGACAACTGGATGAGGAGCAATGAGATACGGTTAGGTTGCTTGTGGTAGTAATGGTGGTAGGAGGACCACTGGACTAAATGATCTTGTAGGTTCTTTCCAACCTTGTGATTCTATTATTCTATTCTATGAACCTATCAGTCTCAGTTCTGTGCTGGGCAAGATCATGGAACTGATCCTCGTGGAAGCTATGCTAAGGCATATGGAAGGGAGGGAGCTGATACAGGAGAACCAGCATGGTGTCACCAAGGACAAATTCTGTTTGACCAACCTCCTCCAGTGGCCTTTTATGATAGCATCACTGCATCAATGGACAAGGGAAGAGCCACTGATATAATCTATGTTAATGTCAATAAGGGCTTTGAAACAGTATCCCACAACATTCTTCTTGAAACATATGGATTTGATGGGTGGACTGTTGGATGGGCAAAGAATTGGCTGCAGGATTGAGTCCAAAAAGTGTGATTGTCAATAGCTCAATGCCTACATAGAGATCACTGATGAGTGGTGTCCTCCAGAGGTCAGAGCTAAGGCTGATTCCTTTCATTATCTTCATCAGTAACACTGACAGTGGAGTTGAGTGCGCTCCCCAGCAAGTTTGCTGATGACTCCTAGTTGTGGGGTGTGCTCAACACACCAGAGAGATGGGATGCCATTCAGAAGGACCTAAATAGGCTTGAGCAGTGGGCCCAGGTGAACCTCATGAGGTTCAACAAATCTAAATGCAAGATCTTACACCTGAGTTGAGGCAACACCTATTACCAATATGAAGTGGGGGATGAAAGGATTGAGAGCAGCCCTGTCAAAAAAGGCTTGGGAGTACTGCTGGATGGCAAGCTGGATATGAGACAGCAATAAGTCCTCACAGTCCAGATAGCCAAATGTATCTTGGGCTGCATTAAAAGATGTGTGACCAGCTGATTGAGGGAGGTGATCCTATCTCTCTACTCTGTGCTGGTAAGACCTCACTTGGGGGTACTGTGTCCAGATGTGGAGTCCTTAGCACAGGAGAGACAAAAAGCTGTTGGAGCCTGTCCAGAGGTGGGCTGCAAAAATGATCCATGGAATATCTCTCTTATGAGGACTGGCTGAGAGAGGTGGGGCTGCTCAGCCTGGAGAAAAGAAGGCTGCAAAGTGACCTGATAATGGTCTAAAAGGGAGCAACACAAAAGAGGGGGACAGACTCTTTAGCAGGGTCTGTGGCAACTGAACAAGGAAAATGGCTTCAAACTCAGGGAAGGTAGATTTAGGTTAGATATAAGGAGGAAAACAAACAAACAAACAAACAAACAAACAAAAAAACTACAGTGAGAGTGGTGAGGCACTGGTACAGGTTATCAAGTGTTGTGGTTGATCCCCTATCCTTGGAGACTTTCAAGACAAGGGTGAATAAGGTCCTGGGCAACCTGAGCTAGCTGTGGTGTCTTTGTTCACTGTGGAAGAGCTGGAATAGACGGCCCTCAGAGGTCTCTACCAGCTCTAAGGATTTTATGATTCTACAACTTGGTGACTCTGTGGTTTGCCAGACATATACTGGTCTAAATCAGGAGTAGCCTGCAGGTCAAGAGTAGAGATCTTCCCTTCTATGCCACACCTCTGTGACCATACTTATCATGTTGTTTCAGGTTCTGGGCTTGCCCAGAAAGATACTGACGTGCTAGGTACAGAGACCAGAATAGTCTTAGAGATGGTCAGGGGCTTGGGCATATGTCAGAGGATATGCTAAGAGAGCTGGGTTTATTCAGTAAGTGAAGGAAAACTAAAGGTAGTTGTTGTCTCTGAGGACCCAACAGAAGGTCATAGAGAAAGTGGCCTAACAGAGGTTTACAGTGCAAGGACAAGAGGCCAAGGTTATATGTTGCACTATGAGAAAGATCACTAAATATCAGTGAAAAAATCTCCACAGGGATTATTTAAGCACTGGAATAGATTGCCTAGGGTCAGCTGAACAAGGCTCTTACAAGTGTAATTTAACTCTGAAGTTAGCCATCCTTTGTAAAGGGGAATAAACTAAATGACCAATAGGGTCCTTTCCAACTTAGGCTATTCTGTAACTCTCATTTAAAGGTCGTGACTGGCCCAGAGCAAACTGTTTTAATGAAAGAAGAGAGACATTCACTTTCATTTGTAAGATTTCAAATGTAAAGCCTGCATGCAGGTGGAAAACTGTATTCTGGTTTAAATTTTTTATTATTATTATTTTCAGGAGTTTTGTACAATTTATAAAAGCCTGTTATCCTTACAAAGGAATGCTCTATTAATCATTTAAAAAAATTTCCTTAGTTTTACAAGATCTAAGTTTGATTTCAAGTGACTGAATAATAATAAAACATTCTTCAAACAACTATATGGAAATTTATAAACTAGTCTTAGAAACCGTAACAAGTGCACAAACCATCTAATGTGCCCTTTTCTGAATCCAAATTATAAAGTATTCCATCTGAGTTCAAGCCTTGCACTGAAGAGAGAAACAGCTAGCATTGCGGAGCTTAAGGGAGGTAGAAATATTCTTTTTTTAGTGAGTACAACTGACCTCAAAGCCTTTCTGGCCTGCAGGGATGAGGTAAAAATTTTCAGCCATGAGACTGAATGAAACCCACACATTTCAAAGTCTGCTTTTGGGGGAGGGAGTGGGGGGGGAAGGGAAAGGAAGAGTACATCAGACTTTCAATTTATTTGTTTCTTCAACTTTGCCCTAACAAATTCTTCTTGTTTCAAAATATATTACTCAGATTTTTTCCAAATGACCCACAGTAGGAGTGCTCAGCCTGTGACCCCAGATCTATATATACCTTGTGGTCAGTTCAAATAAGGCTTCTTTAGCTCTGCTGCAGCACATGGCTGGAAGCAAGGAAGCATAGAAGCTGTTATGAAATTGGCTCAGCAGATTGAAAACACAGCTGAGATTAATCTTCAGTGGTCTTCCAGGACTTAAGTATATCATAGTCCAAAGTGAAAACCGTTTGGAGCCCTTTGGATGTCACTGTTAACTCTGGACAAAATTTCTAGATTCCTGTGTTAGACCTCAGAGATATATCTTACAACATTAAGCCCTGTAAATTTCTGAAATTTCAAAAGTCTAATCAAGCTGACCATTCACCACTTGGTAGTCTACTGCTGGGTACTGTGACAAAAGCCATCATAGAGTCATTAAGGTTGGAAAAGATAATTGCTCTCTTTAAAAACAAAAATGTTGAGGAGAGCTGGTTACTCTTTAAGGATGCCTTCCTGAGAGTGCAAGAACTCTCTGTCCCTCTGAACAAGAAAGTGGGCAGAGGAGGTAGGAAGCCGATGTGGCTCGGTAAGGACCTGCTGGACGTGCTGAGGGCGAAGAAAGGTGCGTACAAGCTCTGGATACAAGGGCATGTCACCTGGGAAGAATACAGGGATGCCGTCCAGACTTGCAGATGTGGGATCAGGAAAGCCAAGGCGCAGGTAGAACTGAACTTGGCGAGGGACGTGAAAAACAACAGGAAGACTTTCTATAGGTACATTAGCCAGAAGAGACAGGCCAAAGCGAGTGTACCTCCTTTGGTAAACGTAAAAGGAGAACCGGCTTCAACGGACGGAGAGAAGGCTGAGGTACTGAATGAGTTCTTTGCCTCAGTCTTCACTGGTGGCCAGGATTCCATTACTTCTCGCATTCCTGAGCCCTGCATCCCTAAAACTCTGGGTGGGGACCAGGGTGGTAAATCCCCTCCTGCTGTGAGGACAGAGCAGGTCCGAGACCGCCTCATGAGACTGAATGTGTACAAGTCTATGGGGCCAGATGGCATGCATCCCAGGGATCTGAAGGAGCTGGCTGAAATGGTTGCCAAGCCGCTCTCCATCATATCTGAAAAGTCCTGGCTGTCAGGTGTGGTCCTGGATGACTGGAGGAAGGGTCACATCACTCCCATTTACAAGAAAGGGAGCAAGGAGGACCCGAGAACCACAGGCTGGTGAGTCTCACCTCTGTGCCTGGGAAGATCATGGAACAGATCATCCTGGATGACATGCTTGATCACATGAGGAAAGGGCATGTGATCCATGACAGCCAGCATGGCTTCACCAGAGGAAGGCCATGCTTGACCAATCTGGTAGCCTTTTATGATAGAGTGATGGCATCGGTGGACAAGGGAAAGGTGATCAATGTCATTTACCTGGACTTGAGCAAGGCCTTTGACATGGTCCCCCACCACATCCTTATCTCCAAATTGGAGGGATGTGGATTTGAAGGGTGGACCACTTGATGGATAAGAAACTGGTTGAAAGGCCGCAGACAGAGGGTGGTCATTAATGGCTCTATGTCCAGGTAGAGGCTGGTAATGAGTGGCGTCCCCCAGGGATCTGTCTTGGGACCGGTGCTCTTTAACATCCTTATCAATGACATTGATTATGGAATCGAGTGCACCCTCAGCAAGTTTGCTGACGACACGGTTGAAGGAAGGGTTGCCATTCAGAGGGACCTCGAGAGGCTAGAAAGGTGGGCCCGGGTGAACCTGATGAGGTTCAACATGGCAAAGTGCAAAGTTTTGCACTTGGGACGGAGGAATTCCAAGCATCCATACAGACTGGAAGGAGCAGTCCTTGAGAGCAGTCCTGTGGAGAAGGACCTGGGGGTTTTGATAGATGAAAATCTGAACTTAAGCCAGCAGTGTGCCCTTGCAGCTTGGACGGCAAATGGTATCCTGGGCTCCATCAAAAGAGGGGTGGCCAGCAGGGGCAGGGAGGTGATTGTCCCCCTCTACTCTGCTCTTGTGAGGCCCCCTCTGGAATACTGCATCCAAGTGTGGAGCCCCTAGTACAAGAAAGACAGGGAAATGTTGGAGAGGGTCCAGAGGAGGGCCACAAAGATAATGAGGGGACTGGAGCACCTCCCCTGTGAAGACAGGCTGAGGGAGTTGGGCTTGTTCAGCCTGGAGAAAAGAAGGCTGTGAGGTGACCTCACTGCAGCCTTTCAGTACCTAAAGGGAGCCTACAAACAGGAGGGGAATCAACTCTTTGAAAGGGTGAGTGACAGCAGGACAAGGGGAAATGGTTTTAAGTTAAGGGAGGGGAGATCTAGATTGGACGTCAGGGGGGAAATTTTTTACAGAGGGAGTGGTGAGGTACTGGAACAGGCTGCCCAGAGAGGTTGTGGATGCCTCATCCCTGTGAGTGTTCAAGGCTAGATTGGATGGGGCCCTGGTCAGCCTGGTCTAGCATTAAATGAGGAAGTTGTTGGCCCTGCATGTGGCAGGGGGCTTGGAGATTCATGATCCTCGAGGTCCCTTCCAACTCTGTCCATTCTGTGATTCTGTGAAACATTATGCAACATTTTCCTATGATTATGCAGGATAGGAAAATAAGTATAACACTGTTTTCATGTTTCAGACATCAGCACATATTTGCCTTCCTCTTTCATTTTCTTTTTTTCTGTTACTGAATTTCCTACCTTTGTATCAAAGAATGTGTATATTTAAGATTTAGAAAAGATGTACAAGAAAATAACTTCTCATTTCTGATTGGGGCAATTTTTTACTGTACTCTACCAGTTTTTTTCTGTTTAGACCTGAGTGAATGTTTTTTTGCACAAGTATACACAGTCACCATGTATAATGCTCTAGTTCTCATAGTACCAATTACCAAGCTGAAACACATAAGCACAGTTTGAGATAACACAATAAACAAGAAAAAAAATAAAAGAATCACATGAGGCTCTTACTAGGGTATATAACAGAAAAAGAAAAAAAAAGTCTGCAATTATTCATTCTGGTAACATGAGCTGCAAAATTTATGGTTTGTATGTATGAAGGCTGGCACAGTGACTTAGAATAACTTGAAAACAGGAAAGTCCAAAAACTCCTCATTTTAATATAACAGTGATTTTCAAGCATCAGTGTAACTTATTGAGAGAAAAAAAAAAAAAAAAAAAAAAAACTAGTAGGAAGCAGAACCACGATTAAAATACTATTTCAGGTCTCCTGATTTTACTATAGTAATTGCTGCTTTCTAACCTTTCTAACTGCAGACCTCTTCTAGTCTTCACAGTGTCTTCTAGCATCGTAGCATGAACTATTACAGTTTCAGCTGAAAAAAACCCACCACAGATACCATTTATGTTTTTCTATTAAATCCTGCTTTCATGAGCATTGGTATAAAGAGTTTGCTTATCTGTAACAATATGCATACACATAAATACAATTGTTTACCTACTTATGCTAAAGCACATTTTCACTGTAAATCACACACTATCCATTAACTACTGAGAGGTAGTATAAGTCAATCTCTTATATATATGCTCTATATACATTTGATATAAACTTGTTAGCTGCAGAATCAATTTTTTTTTTTTTTTTTTTTTTTTTTTCTCCCTCTATGGGATATTTTCTTAGCTTTTCTAAAGTTCTGAGGTAAATGATAAAACTTACATTGCAAATTCTGCATCACATGCGTTAGTTTCTGGGAAAAAAAATGTATCCACTTGTTTCCTAATGAACTGCGATTACCTGTGAATATACAGAGGGTAAAAAAAATAGTGACAATAATAACTAAACAAGGAGGCAGAATTTAAGAAAGCATATTGATAATATTTGTACATGTTAGTACATAAAATTAATCCCCAATTTTGATTATATTATATATATATATTATTTGATTAATCATACTGTAAAGCATTTTTTTCATTTTTTCCCCCAATTAGGCCTATTGTAATGTGATGTAGCATATCTAATAAATGTAAAAAGTGTTTACTTAGTGATAATTTTCCGCATAAACAATCAGAACTTTCTTGTTAGTATACATTTTCTTTCCTTCCTTTCTTCTTTCTTCTATCATCTTTCTATCTATCTTTCGGCAAATAATGTGACTATTACATTTTATTTTATCTAAAATATTCAGTTTAGTTTAAAATCATCACATGGAACTTGGGGCTTGAATCTGAGAACAATGTTTCTGATTTTCACAGTGGCAGTGTCCTGAAAGTATATGTGTATAATGTGTAACTTTTATGGTCTAATTCTTTTGATAACTGGAACTAGATATGGCATTTTTGATGCCTGAGATATTTTCAAAAACTCAACTGAAAAAATTACGATGGAGTTATAGACAACTTACTTAGCATAAATTTGTTTAAACAGTTATAAGGTTTAGAGTACCTTTAGGTCTTTCATTAGTGGAAAATTACTCAGAATAACAAAATCAATCTTTCTCATTTTAATCAAAACAGGACAAAAGGCTAACCAAATCTTCTGTGGAAGACAGAAATTCATCACTGAAGTATGATGAGTGATCCCTCAGACCAAACTGCTGCAGTACTCCCCAGGTAATTGTGTCACAATACTTACGCTTCATTTTTCGTATAACTTCAGGTATTAAGTTAACCCTGAAGGTCCGATATATCAATGATATGAGGTTATCTAAAAATCCTATGTCTTTTCAGTTAGTAAATCAGAATATGTTCCCAGAAATAAGCACTATAAATAGATAGACAAGTAGATAGATAAATAGATAGATAGAAAGCTAGCTAGCTAGATTTCAGGAATTACATATATGACTTATTTCCTGAACTTCTGGCCCACTGCTTCTACATAATATACTGAAATGTAGGGATTCACTTTCTTTATTTCTTTTCTCTTCTATTCATGTCAGTTTGGTTCACTTATTCAACAGTAATTTTAACGAAAAAAAAATATCATATTATCAATATCTGAATAATTGTATAATTTTATCATATGGTAATGACCATAGAGACAATCAGTATACTTCATCTGTGCTGTTGTAAGTGCTTTACTCACTCTGAATGAAAAAGGTCATGCTGCCTTTTCTATCACCATTAAAATCTTTCACCTCAGCATCCTTTTGTGAAAACACTCAATGAGTAAAATTGCTTTGAAGGCAGGTTTCCTAATCAGATTTTTATAAAGAGATATCCCTCACTGCTAATCTTAACAGGGGAGTAGAATGCCAACTGGTAACTGAAGTACCTCTGAAGAAAAATGAAATATCAATCACACTTGTCATTAAAAAAAAAAAAAAAAAAAAAAAAAAAAAAAAAAAAGTTAAAAGTTAAAAGGTTTACAAATGAATCTTGTTTTGTTTTGAGCCAATGGCTTTTCAAAAGAAAAATACTGATTTATGCAACCATCAGGTTTGAATGCATACAACGCAACTTTCTCAGATTGAATTCTATTGATTTTCTATAACAATGTCACGCATTCAGTGCATCACAGCAGTGGCGAGACTGCAATAAATAATCCCTTCAGAAAGTGATTCTTCTTAAATACATAGGCGAAAATCTTGTTCACCTACTCCTTTACTGTATTGTAACTTAAACTGTACGATTTTAGAACTTCCTAACACCCTGACTTCATTTTCATTTAGGAAAACATGCTTTGTTTTTCTTATGACCTTCTTTATGCTCTTGCCTCTGGAACAAACTGTTAGAACAGTATGCCATTCTGTTATGAAATCTGAGAAGATGTAGAGAACAAAATAAATGACAGAAAATTCATCTCTGAGTAGCTAACAGCTATATGCAGTAATGGCAGAAACTGAACAGCACAATAGCAAATTTAAAAGATTCTATTTCACATATAAGATCCGTATTTGAAAGGTGTAACAAATTTGTAACACATACTGAGTACACAAAATAATATTTCTAATGAGATCTGCAGTTTTTCTGATTACACTGTCAGTCATAATCACTTTTCTGATATTGTTAGTTCTGGTTATTTGAGATTAATATTTATAGGCCAGGACTGTCATTTTTAAATCTGAATTTGATCGGCTTAGCATTCCACACCAAATTTATTACTTGCTTTGTTATTGATTTGTTAGTCATTTACTATTCTTCTTCATACATATGATTTAAAGTTGGTAAATAATTTAAATTGCACTAGGATATTCATTTCAGGCACCTTCAAACTCTGTTTTGAAATGCTTACCGTGAACATAGCACTGCATTGTCTCTTGTAAGAAATGACACTTTTCAGTCTCTATACAAAAATCTACTGCAATCCCCAAAGTGTATGCAACCTGGCTGATTTGAAATACTGTCACGGAGTTAACTAGATCAATCTGTGCCCGTGACAGGGGGCAGTAGACCCCTGCCTCCCCCCACCCCGGCCCCACAAAATGGAAAGGAAGGAAGGGGGGAAAAAAAGACAGCGGCAACAATCTATGGAGGAAAACTTATTTTACTAACTATGATATCAGAATGCAAGATAACACAATATAATACAATCTAATTGAAATTGAGACTAATAAATCAAATAAGATATGAGAGAGAGTTCCTGAGACTGAGTCAAACCTGAAAAGCTTGGAATGACTAGGAAAGCACCCTCCAGCACCCACTGCCAGGCAGTAAGAGACCGCCCCACCCAGAAGGGTCAGATCCCATGACTTCCGTAATGTATAGGGTAGGTACCTGGAATTGGAGCATTAACACTTTAATTCCAGTACGTGATGTTTTGATGCGGAATACTGAAAACCAAAACACATAAAACAATGACAAATAAATAATGCATGCTTTACAAGTGATCCTAAATATAATAAAAACCCTACTATTTTACAATAAATAAGAAATAAAAAAAAGAATACTGGATTATCTTCTCAATCTTGTTTAATTCAAGAATAAGAAGAGGACCAGTTTGTCTTTCTGTTTGTTTTCTGTTTCCCTTTATATCGAGTATCAATGTCTGTTCAACAGTTTCAAAAGTGCAGGAAGGTCTTTTATTTTAACTGTCTAAATTTGGTCAATAGTGATACTTGTTTTGGGTTGAAATTTTTATCTGATACTGAATTTGTGCAAGAATGGGACTGATTATTTCCTCTGGTTTTGAACTTTTGTTTCATTTTAACAGTTCCAAACAAGAAAGCTATATTTGAAGGTTATCATGCGAGAAAGAGCAGTACAGGATTTTATTATTATTATTATTATTTACCCTAACTTCTTTAAACATCTTGCTTCGGAAATTTTACTGAGCACAATCTCTCTGCACAGTGTAAAGAATAAAAAATGTCTTCTGTGGGTTATTTGAGCACAAATAGGTATTGGGTATTTTGATTCATCTTGTGCAACACCTGTTACTATTATGAAGAGAGTCTATGACAACCACACTCCTTCACGTCTGAAGTTTGATAGTTTGAACCCTGTCCTTCTGCTCTTTTTTTTTTTTTTTTTTTTTTTTTTGACTTAGGGTGGTTTAGAATAGAAAACAAAGGTACTTACTAAGCTGAAATATCTGAAATTACTTGAAATGTCATGTAAGTGACCGCAAACATCACTAAGCATACAAATTCATCCTTATAATGAAGCAAACTGGAACATGAAATGGCACTGTGTATGGTGAAAAGGAATTAGAGTTCTCTCTGAGAGTCTTATTCTTTTTTTCTTCTGAAATATTTATTTCCAGAATCACATAATATGTAAATTAGAGACATTATTGTATAATGCAATCTGAAATTGTAAGGAAAATAAATAGACCTAATAACAATTTACAAAATTTCATGTCTATTATATCTGAAGTTTGTAAACATGAGTTTTCCCAAGTTTTCTGCTTTGAGACTGTGCTCCTGAGAAAACGTTAGATATTTTTTTCCTCTTTCTTTTTCTCTTTCTTTTTCTCTTTCTTTTCTTTTCTTTTTTTTTTTTTTTTTTTTTTGATCTGTATTCTTCTACCTCTGATAACTTTTTACCCAATTTCTGCCAAACATGAGAGAAATACTAAGATGTACAAAATGAGATTCATAACAATCAGTTATCATGTAGAGGAGAAATATTAAAATTGTAATTTCTCTTTTGAAAAGGTGTCAGCCAGAAGCAGATGTTCAGCACACTTGTTCCTGACTAGACATTAGTTGCATATTGCCAGTCCAACTCTCAGGCTGGAAATAAAGGTAAACATGGGTATAACACCAATAATAACATGGAGGCAGATGAATTGGGAAAAAATGACAGAAATGTTTTGAAAATGAGACCGCAATAGTCTTGGCAATGAAAGGAAATAAATCTAGTTTATTTAAACATTCAGCATAAAGATTTTTAAAAATATAAATAGCCATTAATTAATTGATCAGAGTCCAGCTTCTGTACCACTCAATGGATTATGTGTCATACACATACTAATGCCTAGATTATTTGCCAATAACTTGTGCTTGCTTTCTCACGCTAATTGGACTGAGTTTGTTTTTTATAGTTTCTGCTCCTCTATATCCCAAATTCTGAATAAAAATCAAAGAGAAGCAACCATACTTGTGCTGAAAGCAAAAGATACTTCAAACTCTGTCTAGACATTTCACTTCATGTTTGTGTAAACTGTTACAGTATTCTGTTTGCAAACCGACACCTAGTCAGCTGTAAAGCACTGAGGTCTAGGACATGGAATCAATGGTTTGAGTTGGAATAGTTTGAGTTAAGATCATCTAGTTCCAACTCCCATTCTATAGGCAGGGGCATCTCCTTCTAGACCAGGTTGCTCAAAGTCCTATCCAGCCTGGCCTTGAATGCTTCCAGGGTGGGGGTGTACACAACCTCACTGGGCAACCTGTTCCAGTGTCTCACCACTTCCATGATAAAGAATCTCTTCCTAATACATAGTCTAAATCTTTTTGATTTCTGTGAATAGAAATCTGGGAAAGTGGAGCTGGCATTTGCTTCATATGGAGTTACCTTCTTCTGATATGGAATTAGTATGTGGTTAAAGTGACATGGAAACCTGTGGACTGCAAAGAACTTGCAGGATCAGTAATCTCAAGAAAGGGACAAAGGATAATCAACTGTGTTCAAGAGCCTCACTGTTCCAGTCTCAATGAGTTTTTCATGGATCATTCTGAAAAGGTGGATTCTTCTTTTTTTTTTTTTTTTTTTCCCAGCACCTCATTGCTCCTGTGATTTCGCTGTCATCAGACTAAATATTCACTGACATAAGACACTGTCAATAGGTTGAAAGAGTCTTTTCCAATGTAATATGTAAAAATTAGGACCTTGTCATTTTTTTAATTTTTTTTTTTAATAAATATATCTAAAACTAGAAATGAAATAAACAACCAAATAAAATGTTGTCATATTTAAAAACAGAGAGTACAACAAATGTTGTATGATGATTAACAGATTGGATATTTTATGAATACTTGCATTTCATTTTTAACATTTGTAAGTATACATTTGGGACTATGAAGAGTTGGAAATTATCTCCTATGTTATCAATTGAATAATGGACAAAACGTCAAGAAGCCAATAATTGAATTTATTAATTATAACGAGCAAAGAACAAAGAGGCAATGCAGCGCTGGGCGACAGGGGACTCTGCGTTCCACCAACTGCCGCAAGGTTTGGATCAGCACGCGGTCCTTTTATGTCCTATTGTGGTGTACTCTGCGCATGATCCGGTTGTTACTAGGGGGTCTTATTCTGCCTCCTGGCGGCCGCGCGGACCGAAGCAAGCAGTTTTCCTCCGTTTTCCCCCCCGACACCTTCTGGTGATTTCCATCCATGGCACGTCACTCGCACTGGCGAATCCCATTGGCCGCTGTGCACTCGCTAACCCCCAATCATACCCGTGCAAGTTCCCTGCCTGCGCGAGGAAACATGAAAGCAAACAAGCCACTCGGCAGGGAAGTGGGGGAGCGAACACAAGGGGAGGGAGCAAAGATCGACCATGTTGCTTTGCCCATCAGCCCTGGACAAACATTCCTCCTCTTTGACATCCTATCTACACAATTTTCTCTAATAAAAAAAAAAATATATATTTATTATAGCTCTTGATGTGACCAGCACTGCCTGTTCCTTACACCTGTCAATATAGTCAGTATAACTGACTCGATCTTATAAGGCAAATGGCTGTAACATGTAAGCAGGCTGATCACATATCAGCCCCCTACTCTTCTCTCATTTTTAACAGTATGACAAGAGCATTTTCTCACATCTGTCACCTGTAAAGGTGGGAGGGATGATCAGATTCAGAAATTCCCCAGGTCAAATTAAGATAAAATGGTACTAAAAGTCCATACATAAGAGGAAAAAATAATTTCTACAAGCAGCAACAGTGAAAAAGAGAGAGATGGTCCGCAGTAGCCCATTTGGAATTGTAGTGTGCTCCAGTCACAAGACTGTTTGAAACCATCCAAATCAAAATGGTGGCACTAGTCCACCATGATTGTTAGTTCCTTAGACATAGTTCTGAGCTCTTCCAAGAGTGACTGAGGCATCAGCTTTTGGAACATTGCCTGGGCCTGTTTCATGCATGCTCAGGCTTGTCCTTTACACATTTACCCACCCATGTTGTCACTGGGGTGTGGCAGTACCCATTATGGAACAGAAAAGCCTTCTGTAGGTAATGGAATAAGAACATTGGCCCTCCGGCATTGTGAAAGCTCTAATGATGGGTTATCAGGATGTGGAAATACATGACATGGAACAGGAAAGCATAACATTGCAAGATAAATCCTGAATGGGATTTTGATCAGGATTGCTACTGGATTGAGATCAGGAATTAGGTAAACCGGCCCACTCACATAAAGGTTAAGTATACTAAACTTAGAGAAAAAATAAGGGGAGACCAGCGGGACATCTTTGCTGTCAGGACCAAAGGAACTGTGCAAACATGAGGGGAGGAACAGCCTAAAGAAACTGGTTTTGACCAGTTTGAATGGGGGAGTTATCATAAAGTAAAAAGGTCAGGCTGAAGGTCTGAAGCTGAAGGTCTGAAAGGTCAGGCTGAAGGTCTGAAAAGGTCTGACTTCATTCCCAAGACCACCAGAGGGAGAACCTCGTCATGAACTGCACACATGTCAGAGGGGAGGACAGCATGTAAATGAGTTCCCAAAAAAACAGTGAATATGTAAATGAATCTTCTGAATATGTATAAGATCTGCTTGTAAATTTGTAATGCTTTTGCTTGTTGGTGTGCAAGTTAGGAGAAGTGATCCCCCTCATACCCAGTGTCTGCGCACCATCGATTAAAGTCTGCTTTATAACTACTTATATAGAGTTATAGAATTTGATTCCGCAGGTCAGGATGACAGAGCCCATGATGGCCCAGCAGTTAAACATGACTGCTGAAAATTTAAGGAGGAATTTCTGTTCTTTTAGATAGATGTTAGATATAAATTATGATTATTGGAAGCTCAGATGGTCAAAAATTCTGAGTAACTGAAATTCTAAATAACAAGACAGTGATATATTTGATGATAATTACTTAAAAAAAAAATAATGTGTAACAGTAAGCTGCACTGAATTGCTGAAGATTCTAAATAGCAATAAGCTATGCAGTAGTTGTTTCTTTGTCAGGTAAAGGAACACTAGCAACCTCATCATTGAAAGAGTACACTGACTCAGTTACTCCTACTGTTAGAAGAGAATTATTACAACTTTGAGTCTGGTGTTAAACCTACCAAAATGAATCAATAAAAGAAACACCCCAGAAAACCATGGAAACTAAATATTTAAGTTTTTACTTAGAAGAATAATAAGACTTTGTATGCAGGGACAGAATCTGGGGATCGAATGAAGAGATTGGTATTTTATAAAATGTATACATATATTTTTATGAAACTTAATGTGGCATGTCTTAAGAGGACTATGGAAATCAGTGAAATTAATTATGGAATTTTCAGAGGAAGGATCAAAGGAAAGAATGAAGATAGACTAAAAAGAGTAAGTATAAAATGAGATAAAAAGAGGGAAAAGAAGATTAAAATCACTGATTGGTTTTAAGCAAGATACTGGTCAGTGCACTTGTCTGAAAGACTCCTATGCCTGATCACCAAAGTCTGTCCTATCTTATGAAACAGTTCCTATTTTCCCTGTTGTGACAGGGCAGACAATGAGCACAGTACTGATAACAGTGTCTGGTTAAGACAGATAACAACCGAATATCTGTCTCAAACTTGAGGATGAAATAACTGACCATAGACAGCTGGATTAGCAGCTGAGGGACTATAGAGCATGCGCCAATAAACAAACAAATAAATAAATAATGTGACTAATGAGTCAATCTAAATAGTGGAAAGTCCAAGGACCCCTTGAGCTCTCCTGCATGGCTGCTGGCTTTACTACATGATCTCCCCTTGAATTGGGATGATTTTGAGATTGTGACTGTGCAGAAATCTCTTATACCTTAATATTGAGACACCTTGTTAGTATGGATTCTCTGTGACTAATTGTTTATTTGTTTAAATTTGTTATCTTTGCTAAACTTACATCTCTGTGTGATTATGCATGTTTAATTCCTTAGACATAAAACAGTTACCAAGGCTGCAACTAGGAGTGGATTCAGCTACAGCTATGCTCCTTACATCTCTGGTTTATGGAGTTGAGAAATTAAAGGGCTGCACTCTGAACCTTGTGATTCAAGGGGAGGGTCATGTAGATAAGTGCATTTAACACTGCTTTTCATGCTGTAAATAATCAAGTGTACCTTGCCATCTCAAATTTTCACAGAATCATAGAATTGTTTGAGTTGGAAAGGACTTCTAAAACTCCCTTCCATTAAGAGTCTAGTCCAACTCTCTTTCAATGAACATTGAAAGTGATATCTACAGCTAGATCAGGTTGCTCAGAGCCCCATCCAACCCAATCTTGAATGTCTCCAGGGATGAACCATCCCTCTAGGCAATATATTTTGTTTTGTTTTGTTTTCTTATATTCATTCTAAATCTCCCCTCTTTTATTTTGAGACCATTTCCCCTTGTACTGACACAGTGGACACTGCTAAAGAGTGTCTTCTATTTTATAGCTCCTCTTTAGATACTGAAAGGTTAGTATTAGGTCTTCCAAGAGCCGTATCATCTCCAGACTCAACAGCCACAGTTTTCTCTGCCTGTCCTCATAGTGTAGGTGTTCCATCCCTGGAATCGAAGAAGTTGTGGCCCTTCTTCTGACGTACTCCGATAGGTCTGTCTCTCTTGTACTGAGGTCTCCACATCTGGATCTAAGACTTCAGATGAGGTCTCACCATCTCAGAGTAGAGGGGCAGGATCACTTCCCTCAACAAGCTGATCATGCTTCTTTTGTTGCAGCCCAGGATATGGTTGGCTTTCTGGGCTGTGTGTTCTGTGTGCTGTGAGGCACACTGTTGTTGGCTCCTATTCTGCTTACCATTCACCAGTACCCACAAGTCCTTTTCAGCAGGGCTGTGGTCCTTTGTCTTCCAGCTTGTACTGATAGTGGAGATTTCAGTGACCAAGGTGAAATACCTTGCACTTGGATTTGTTGAACCTCATGAGTTTCACATGGACCCAACTGCTTGAGTTTTTCTAGTCTCTCTGGATAGCATCCCTTTTCTCAGGTGTGTTGACTGCATTGCACAGCTTAGTGTCATCTTCAATCCACTGTCAGTGTCATTGATGAAGATGCTAACGAGCATCAGACCCTGTACTGACCTCTGAGGGACAAGAATCATCACTGATCTCCTTCTGGACATTGAGCCATTAACTGCCATTCTCTGCATACAATCTCACAATCAATTCCCCATCCATAGAATGAACCATATAATCATAAAATTCCACCTGTAAAATCCTGTGTATACTATAGTCTGTCAATAAGCATATTACCACTACTGTCTCACAAGTGAAACATTTTCTATGTGCATATATAGTTCATCCTCTAGTGAACTTCAAACTAGACTAGTCAGTGAGTATGACAGAGTATGCGAGTGACAGCATCTGGACAGACCAACCTCATGTAAATATACTCCTTAGGTCAAGACCAATAAATGGCAGATATTATACAGGTAAACTGTGTCCATCTATCAGAGACATCCATCTTTTTTTTGTGCATATTCTAGATGTAGATTTTAACTCTGATAAGCTGAAGAATGGTGAATGGGAGTGGGCAGTGTTTTTCGTCTTTATGTGACTTCTGAGAAAGGCAGTGCTCTCTATTTTAATCTGTGTGACCAGCTGTGTTTATTTGTGCCTCAAGAATCAAGAATATGTGTTCTGGCAAGACCTGGAGAGATAGAGTCAAAGCAGTCTCACTTCCATCTGGCAGGGACAAAAAGACATCTCAGTGTGAAAGATGTGATGTTATATATGTCAGGGAGCAATAGAAGTGGATTATTCCACATAGCAATGCAGGCTAGGAGCTGAGGTTGAAAACAAGGAAGTCAAGGCACTGATTAAGGTCCAGCATCATTGCTAGCATATTGAGGTGTGGGGGAAAATGTAGCTGTGAGCAGTCAGCAAAGAGTTTATCAGACTCCTTGATAAACCCTATCACTGTGAAACTTTGGGTGTCTGGAGTGTGAGACAGAGAGCAAATGGTGTCTGTTTGCGTCTAAGGGTAAACAGGAGGTTCTTTTTGTATGCATTGTTAATCTTGTCACACTTTAAGAAACCTTTCATCCTTTATCATTGTGTTTTGGGAGAAGCTAGACCAATTATCTGATTAGAGGGACAGGAATTCCTGGCTTGTAAGTGAATGGTATATAAGATGTATGTTGAACACAATAAAGCAGAAATATTTGGAGAACTATTCAGAGAACTATTCTGATGTTACAAGAAACTGTGAGAGCTCTCTAACTCGACTGAGTGCCGACATTGAGGCAGACTGTTCCTCCCTTCTATTCTATCTTGGTAAGGCCACATCTGGAATCATGAATCCAGTAACAGATAGACATGAACATGCTGGTCAGGATCCAGAAAAGAGCTGTATGGGAACTGTTGAGTCACAGCCTGAACCCCTGATTGATCACCTGAGGAAAGGACTGAGTCAGCTGTGAGAGCACAGGTGAAGGTGATTCAGCTGTGTGTCTGGAAGGGGTGGAGCGTGGAGCTTCCTAGACCCCCATTTAAGGACTAACTGCCACTGAGGAAGGATCTCTTTTTGGAGGTTCCTCCTCTGAGGGTTTTTTTCCTGTGATACAGGTGAGCTTTATTTCCCTGTTTGTTTCTTTTCCCATTTTCAGCATGATAATCTTTTCAGTTGTAACACCATCTGTAACTAGGGCCAACAAGATTATTAAGTGACTGAAGCATTTTTCTTTCACATGAGGAGTTGCTGAGAGAGCTTGGACTGGTTACCCTGTTGAACAGGCGGCTCAAGAGGATCTCTTTTATATAGGTTCTCTTTTATATAGTATCAATATTGTATTGTGTCTGCTTAGTGTGGAGTTAATTTTCTTCATAGCAATTGGTGTGGTGCTGTGTTTTGTATTTGGGGCTAAAAAAATAGGTATTAGTACATCAGTGTTTTGATTATTGTCATCAGTGCTTATATCAAGCCTTTCTCTGTTTTTCAGTCTCACTCTGTAGTGAGTAGTTAGAGGTAGCTAGGAGACTGAAAGGGAGATGCAGATTGGATAGCTGACCTGAATTTACCTGATAGTCATATCTCTGACTGACCAAATTGACGTAAAGGATATTCACTGTCATGCGACTTTGTGCGCAACAATAAAAGCTTAGGGAGGAGGAAAGTTCATAAATAAGGCATTTATTTTCCTAAGTAAACCTGAAACAGATTGAGGCCCTACTTCCCAGAAAGTACTTGGCTTTACTTCACCTATTAAACGTGTTTGTCTTAATTTATGGATTTCTAGTCTTTGCTATTCAAATTTTCTCCCCATCCTGCAGAGTAGGAGAGAGTGAACAAATGAATGAGTGTCACAGTCAACTCAACACAAGTGTTTATAAATTTACATGGGAATACATAAGGAAGATGGAGTCAAACTGTTTTCTGTGATGCATATTGAAAGAATAAAGGGCAAAAATTAAAAATGTGAAATTCCATCTAAACATACTAAAGTACTTCTTTAGCATTAAGATATTTGTTGATTGCATCATGTTACCTGGAGATGTACAATGTCCACCTGGAAAGATACCGAAAACCTAAATGGGCACTGGAAATCTTCAGAAATGAGGCTGAAAATTGAAGCAATGCAAACAGATCAGATTTAAGAGGGAAATGCAGGTTCTGGGTTCTCCTTTACAGAGTCCTTTTGCTACAGGAAGACAGCTAAAAGCATCGGTCAAGGAAATTCCCTTGTAATCTTGTAATGATAAACTTCAAAATCTTTTCATGGTTCAGATGGGGTCAGGATGGATGCCAGAAGAAAAGGAAATGGCAGTCTGCCTGAGATACCCAGTGCAATTTGCAGTATAATAAGGAGGCATGGAAGATTATCAGAAAATGCCATATGTGTCCAAACTGTGAATAGAAACAAAACACTTCCAGCTAAGGCATCTTCACTGGAATGACCCTCAGGAGTATCTGACAACTCAGTTTATCTACTGATACATCTTCTGTAGCCTGCTTCTTTTACCCTTGAAAAATATAAATAGAGAATAAAATTTTACCTCTTTTCTTACTCAACAACCAGAAGATCTCCTCCAAACAGACTAAGGCATTAAAAATAAATAAATCATTTAGAGACTTGAGCAGGTTAAGTTTTTCTTGCCACTTTATATTTTGCCAAAATGAATGTGATTGTTAATTGTTGATTACTGACAACTAGAACTTCCTTTTCGATTTCTAATTAATCAGATGATGAATGACCATCACGAAAATATCTTCCAAGTTATTTTTATTAAATTTGCAAATATTATATTACAATTACTGTTTTTTTTATTGATAAGTAAAGAAATAATGTTTAAACCACACTATTCGTAGGAAGAAAATAAAACCATCCTTACAATTTTTATGCGTAATGTGTTGCTTTTTTTAAATAAAAACATCTGATTGTTCACCTTCTCCAATTAAGAATACTGATAGATATATATCTATATATATATTAAAAAAAAAAAAAAGATTATTACCAGAGATTAATTTTGTCTTGTCTATGTCTTCTTTTATATATAAACATTATTTTTGTGGTGAAAATCATATTGATTGTAATAAAATGAAAAATGCAAGTTTTTATAGAACTGTGTAAGAAACGTGGTTCTTAATGTTGTAATGAATTTAGTTTAGTTTATTGAAGAAACAGCTTTTTAATTCAGCTCAGTCATTTATTTTTCATAGTTGAACAATTCTGTTCTGGTTTTGACAGGGATAGCCACCTGTCTTCATGGTAGCTGGTAGAGTGCTTAGTTTTGGATTTAGGATGAAAATAATGTTCATAAGAAAGTTATGTTTTTAGTTGTTGCTAAGCAGAGCTTGCACAAAATCAAGGACTTCATAGAAAAGGGACTGGAAATGCACAAAAACCTGAAAGGGGACAGAACCAGGACAGCTGACCCAACATGGGCAAGGATGTATTTCATACCATATGGAGTCATGCTCAGCAATCAAAACTGCGGTAAAGAAGGAAGAAGGGAGGGGACACTTGAAGTGATAGAGTTTGTCCTCTGAAGAAACCATTATATGTAGGAGCCCTGCTTTCCTGGGAATAGCTGAACAGCTTTCTGCTGGTGGGAAGTACTGAATAAATTCTTTGCTTGGTTGTTCTTGCATGCGTGGTTTTTGCTTTACCTAGCAAGATGCCTTTATCTCAACCCATGTCTTCTCACAATTTTACTGTTACAATTTTTTCCCTAATCTCACCCGAGGATAGTGAGCAAGAGAACATGTTGCTTAGTTTAACCTCATTTAGAAGCTATGACAAGTTCTTAAACAGATCTTTAAGGAATTGCTAAATTGTTTCCAAAGTAAGTTGATTATTCATTCTTGTCTTAGACACTATAAAAATACCTTTTTAATAAAGGTACTTATTTATACAATGATGGTCAGCTATAAATGTAAATCAGTTTTACAGAGGAGTACAATAAATAATAATAAAAAACCAAACACCTGAGACTCTCATTATCTATTCAGAAATATTTTCTAAGATGACTGGCATCTGTAAGGTAAGATAGCTGAACTAATACATGTTATGCTTTCAGGCCTTTAAATCAGGGGCCTTTCTAATGCTAAGAAATCATGGAATAAAAAAGAGAAATAATCCAAGTGTAGAAAGCTGTCAGCTACCACATGTGGCATATCACTGGGCTATACCATCAGCCTTACTTTTGGTTTTCTAACCTGAGAATCACAGTAGTTTAGAACAAAAGCTACTCCAAATGTAACATGTCCTATTTTATTGTGATGACTCCTGACATCAGAGGCATGTCTTAGAGGTATGGCAGTAGAAGGTGAACCTTCCTGCCAATACTCCATTAAATTTGCTTCCCATGCAACCGATGACAGCAGTAGATAAAATGGCATCTGACGTGGAAGTGCATATGAAGTAAAGGTGCTGTAACCACCAAGCAGTGGATGTCAGCACAGTAAGTTAGCGCGTGGTGCGTTTCAGCAGTGATGACAGCCATAGCGAGTCACCTGTGTTATTGTAGGTTGGTATGAAGTACAGCATGCAGGCTCTTATTCATAGCTTCTGAAAGTGCATAGTGAACGATGTTGACTGTATTGAAGAAGACAGTTCTGTAGATGAGAACTTACTCTATCCAATAGTGTTATTGTGCTCTTTTTATCTGTTGCAGTTTTCATGGAAATAAATGGGAGACATTGCTTTTGGAGCAATACACTAAAAGATGAAGTAATTTTAAACTCTTAAATTTCCATGTTCATGCAATTAGATTTATTTATTTATCCCCCCCCTCAGGAAAAAAAAAAAAAAAAAAAAAAGTAGAATTACTGAAAGAAGTAGAGATTACCCAAGAAGCCACAAACCATGAACTGGTTTCCTGCAGGCAACATCAAGTGGTGACTTTAATTCAGGAGTGTTAGCGCTATGAATACAGTTTTGTTTAGTCATCATTGGGACTGGAAAATGGGTCCTAATTGCCTTTGTGAACAGAGACTATGATAAAACAAGGGAATATGGTTTCAAATTAAAATGATAGAAACATATAAGAAAAAAGTTTTTTATGGTAAGGGTAGTGAAGCACTGGGACAGGTTGCCAGAGAGGTGGTGGATGCCTCAACCCTGGAGACAAAGTCTGACTAGACAAGGCTCTGAGCAACCTGATCTAGCTATAGGTGTCGCTGTTCTGTGCAGTGGAGTTGGACTAGATGTTCTTTAAAGGTCCTTTCTAACTCAAACAACTATATGATTTACAGCTAAACAAGTGGGAGATACTGTTTTGTTACGAGAAATTAGGTAAGAATTTCTTTTTTTTTTTTTTTTTTTTAATGTAAATGCACACAAATATTGTGAAATAAGTCACTAGGAATTGAATAAAGATAATAGCACTTCTAAAGAATAAAGTATTGCAGAGTGTAATGCAGCTTCTGAAATCTAATAGAAAGTAAAAGGTCTTAAACTCACTTATCCAGGCAAAATTAAAAGAAGTATTTTCAACCTTTCTTTGTCATGTAGAGATCCTCTGTGTTCAAACTGAATAGCTGTGGTAGGTGCCATTTGAAATTTGAATTTGAAAATAAGATTTAAGATAATTGAAGACATATTGGTGTTATCTCACCCTTATGTGGAAATATGGGATTAAATCCCAGGATTTAAATTCATAAATACTGCTTTCTTTCTTCTTTGCTACCCTTTCTACAGGGGAAAAAAAAAAAAAAAAAAAAAATCTCCTGACACATTACTGGAATTATGTTTGGGCTGCAAGCTATTCAGAAGAATAGTAACTGGGGTACTCATCTGAGAAGTAAGAGACCTAAACTTTTATCATCTATGATATTTGAACTTCCCGACAATCACCACCATTGTAACTTCTTTTCCTGATTTGGTTTAGAAGGAAGAACGAAGGCAGAGACTTATAGAGCAAAATCTGGGACATCTGTCTCAGATTGAGACTACAACAACAAAAAGTGAATATTTTCATGAACTATAAATGTTCAAGAGTTGTTTAGATGAATTTTATGGGGTTTTAAAGTGCTTAGGGTATTTAATGTAGAATACTAATGCTCCATTTTACTCAATCAGAAAAATAGTGTTTAATAAATGTCCTATGGTCAGAACACTGCAAAAATCATTTCCATATGTCACGGTTTTATGATTTTTATCGGTATTCCACATGATAACATCATGTAGTGCACTGGGAGTTAAAGAGTTAATTCTCCAGTTCCATGGACTATCGATATTTCTGGGTACCTAATTCTGAGAAGAGAAGAAATATATACGCCAGAGGACTTTGTGCTTCCATTTTCCATTCAGAGGGAAAGATAAAAAACTGTTCGCAGATCACGAGACACCTCTTTTTCCTCTTCTGTACTCTGTACTCTTCTGTATTCTTCACACTCTGCAGTGTGTGCTCCCTAGCTGTCTTGCCTTCAGCATTAGAATAAGGCCTTTGGTTTTTGGACAATCATTTGATTTATTAGCTTCAATTCCAATTATATTGCATTATATTGTGTTATATTGTGTTATTTTGTATTCTAACATCTTTTTTAGTAAACTAGCTTTCCTCCTCCGACCATTGCCACTGTTCTGTTTTTAGGCCCATCTCCCTATCCTTTCCCCTTTTCCTTTTTCCCCTTTCCCAGGGTGTGGGTCTATTGGTCCCCCCGCCCCATTAGTCACAGTACTAGGCTAAATCAGCCTGTAAAACACTGACACCATAGAATCATAGAATGGTTTGTGTTGGAAGGGAACTTTAAGATCATCTTCTTACAGCCCTGCTGCTATAGGCTGGGGCACCCCCCACTAGACCAGGTTGCTCAAAGACCCATGCTGTGGCCTTGAATGCTTCCATGGAGGGGGCATACACAACCTCACTGGGCAACAAGTTCCAGTGTCTCATCACCCTCACAGTAAAGAATTTCTTCCTAATATCTAGTCTAAATATACCCTCTTCCTGTTTAAAACCATTTCCCCTCATCCTGTTGCTACATGCTGTTCTACGAAGTCCCTCTTCAGCTTTTCTGTATGCCCCCTTCAGGTACTGGAAGGTCACTAACTGGAAGGTCATGTTGTAAAGTCTTCCGAATCCAGTAGTAATATTCTAAGAATGATTTTTGGATTTACTACAAAGAAGAGATTTTGAGAAATTTTTATTTTTTTATTCTTAACATGACTTAGTGATGAGCAAGGGGCTACTCATTCAGAAGTGTCAAGATGCAAGATGCATGTGATTCTCAGAATGCCAAGAAGGACAGCTTTAGATATTTTGGGAGTCCTGAGATGGCAATAATTGAATAGAATGAGATATTTTGTATTTCATAGGTAGATGACCGAGTACCTTTGCCAACATGGCTTTTCACTGACTATGCTGCTTTATCCTTCATTCTTCTGAGTTAATTTAGATGCCTCAAAGCCTTATGGTTCTTTGTTAATAAAAACAATTAACACCAGGTAGAATGGCAAATCAACCCCCAGAAAGGAAATACTCAGATAATGTTGTTTCTTTCCAAAATGCAGTTACGATGACCACCATGGAAAGAAAAACGGGAATCAAAGAACCACAGTACAGCATAATCACTGAATTTCAGGGGTTGGAAGGGACCTCTGAGGATCAACTAGTTCAATGCTCCTACTAAAGCAGGTTTCCTAGAGTAGGTTACACATGAAACCATCCAGGCAGGTTTTGAATATCTCCATAAGAGAAGATTCCACAACCTCTCTGGGCAGCCTGAAGTTCCACTGCTCCATCATTCTCATGGTAAATAAATACTTCCTTGTGTTAGTGTGGAATTTCCTGTATTTCAGACTGTGCCCATTGTCCCTTGTTCCATTGCTGCACACCACTAAAAGAATCCCCTCCCTCCCCATTCATTTGACTCATGCACTTTAGTTATTTCTAAACAGTGATAAGGTTCCCTCTATTCTCCATGCTGAACAGTCCCAGATCTCCCACCTTTTCCTCGTAAGACAGATGTTCCAGGCCCCTGATCATCTTTGTGACCCTCTGCTGGATTCTATCTAGAAGTTCTCTGTCTTTTTTTTTGAACTGAGTAGCCCAGAACTGATCACAGTACTCCAAATGTAGCCTCATCAGGGCAGAGTAGAGGGAGAAGATGATCTCCGTCAACCTGCTGGCCCTGCAGCCAGAGAGAATGTGGAATTAGTGACTATATCTTCTTTACTTTTTTAGAAGTGTGTACATATGTAATGCTTCTGTAAGAGAGGCATCACTCTGAGTTTAAATATGCATTGCTTGAGTGAATGTACGTTCTCTGATGTCTTTTTGCTTCTTACTTAATAATTTTTGGTCTGCTAATATAGAGCAAATATGATTCTAAATTTAACCCAGAATTATTACCAGGATCTCCTGATGAATTTGTTCATAATTCTTCAGATATATTTCTGATTCAGCTACACTTTAAACTGGCACATATACAGATCTCTGAACAGACTGTAGTTATGCTGAGTTTGTGAAATGTCTTTATTATTTACAAAATAAGGAAACAAGATGTGAGAGTAAACATTAATTTCATCTAAAAACCAAATCAGGATTGAAGAAAGTGAGTTCATTCCCCTCACCACTGCAAATCTACAGTTATTCCAAAAATTTGATGAAAAACTAATGTCCTCAAGAGCTTATTCTAATTACAGATATATCTGTATATATGTAGGGTTTCTTCAAAGGAATGCCTCTTATTTATTTCCATGGAAACTACAACAGATAGGGAGAACACAATAATGCTATTTGTTAAAGCAAATGGAACACGGGTGGGAAGGGTCAACCTCTACTGCCATGCAACCAAAATCCATTTCTGAAGTCGTGGCCTAGCGTAATAAAACAGGATACATTATTTTTGGAGCAGTCTACATAGTATTGTACTTATCTTTGCAAACTTACACTGGTTTTGAAGCAGAGGAATAGAATGAAGCCTCTCTTTACTGTCTATCGTATCACTTTGTAGATGCTAGTAAATCATAGAATCATAGGATGGCTTGGGTTGGAGGGGACCTCAAGAATCATCAAGCTCCAACCTCCCTCCACTTAAAGAAAAAAAAAAAAAAAAAAGCAATAGGACAAGATTTGTAGATTCCCCTGTGAAGTTTCAGGAAACACTTAATGAATTACCTGATGTTGTAGATGTTGCACTATTTGAAAAACTAAAAAAAAAATAAATTAGTAAGCACAACAAAAAACTTCAGTAGTGTATTTTTTATTTGGTTTTCAGATCGCACTTTATGAGTAATTTCTGAAGCTGAAGTTATTTGAAGAACAAGAACAAAAAGAAGCCTGCCCCTACTTACATCACTGCATGTAACTTCTACTTCTTAAAAAAGTTTCCTCAGTGATGTCTGTGCAGATCTTCAGGATCAAACATCATTAGTCCATTTATATGTACCTCTAGTAATTTTAAAATTTATCAGTTTTTAAATCACTGGGTATAGGAAAAAGAAAATGAGATTCACTGGCAACTTAGCAGCTCAGCAAGTGCAATATGATAGTTTCCTTTGTGCTGCAGGATACCAATGAACATTTGAAAATACTATTTGAAATATGCCAACTAGTTTCATTTAGTGTGGATACTTGAGAAAAAGAGCTGATCAGCATGTGGGCATTATGGGCATTGAGTTGTTCTGACACATTCTAGCAGCATGAGACTTAAAAAGGTTCTTTTATTAAATTTCTGATTAAATGTCTGAATGCTTGCAGAGAATGAAAAGTGAGACTGCCATAAATAATAGTTGAGCAAATTGAATACATTTGATTCACAAAAATACTCTGAAAACTCTTCTCAACCACTGCTAGTTGTTATATGCATTTTGTGAGACATCTCAAAAACGTTTCCTTGGAAAACTGTACTTATAAAAATTGTGAGCAATCAGTAACTTGTTTATCATGTTGTGTATCAAGAATAAGAGCAGGAGAAAAAAAAATGGTGGGGGGGGGAGGGGGGAGGGGGCAGGGCTAATTTAAACATTTTGATGAAATATAAAGCTTCTAATCTTTACTTTGGTTTGTCGGAGAATACAGGAACTTCAAGGTCATAATCAAGCAGCACAATTTTAAGATAAATCAGACAGAATCTGTATTAGCTATGTTTATAGTGAAAGAACATTCAGACAGCATCTCCCTCTCTGTTCCCCTGTCCTCTGCCAAGTGAAATCAGAGACCCAAATCATGTTTCAAAGAAAAGGAAGATGTGAGGGAAAAAAAAGTTCCAATGTGTTAAGGCAAGTAGCTATTTCTGGGGAGGAATGGACTCCAGACAATCATCAGTATGTTAAAAAGGTATCCATCTAGTTCTCTGGGAAGAATGGACTGCTTAAGGAACTTGTTAACTGCTGTTCTTATAAGAAAGAATCAAACGATTTTATGAATAAATGACAGTATGCAGAGATAAATTTTAGTAGAGCCTAAATTATCTTAATTCAGTTGTACAGGATTGGAAACCATCACAGACTGCTAGCTAAAATCTAAACTAAACTAAAAGTCAAAGGGAACGTTCTTTTAGTTAGGATAAATGTGATAGCCAGATCTCTCAGTTCTGAGATATTAATGATTTCACTGTCATAGGCTGATGCTATATAACTCTGTGCATATGGCTTTATTAGAACAATATAATTTAATTCTCTAGGATATTATTTTCAGTAAAAACAAAAAAGGGCAAAGCGACAGTCCAGCCAGTCCTACCAGTCAGTAATTGTAAAAGGACAGTAACAGAACAGCCAAATCAGAGTAATTTGAGTCAAGTACAAGTGTTTTCATTTGGGGTAGGAAAAAAGTTGTGTGTGGGTGGGTGGGTGGGTGGGTAGGTGTGGGGGCGTGGGTGTGGGTGAGAGAGAGAGAGAGAGAGAGAGAGAGGAGTAAAACAGTATTTAACAAGCACACTTTCTCAGATAGAAGAATGACCTGACAGCACAACATTCAGATGCAAAAAGTAGTGACTGTACCTGAAAATTTTGAACCTCCCAGTTTACCACGGTATGATAATATAAAAGCAAATAAAATTTTATCCACTTGACATTGTTTTAAAATCTGTTTCAATGTTTATTCTAACATTTAGGATACTGTAACTGAATCAACAGCAGGATTCAGAAACCTAGTGATAAATATGGGGTGCAACTTCTGTGTTTAAAATCCAGGCTTCAGATCAGAAAAGTAGAAGTAATATATATTAACTGATTGTATAGAATTCAAATGCTGCAGACGTGTATTTTTTGTTTGTTTTTCTATTTAAAATTCCCCCTCTTCCTACATTTTTCCAGTTCTGATAATACTTACATCAGATTTTTTTTGTTTATTTAGAGTGTGTCAGATATTCTGTCCTAATTCTCTAGATCTTGAATCAGATCTAGTATCTGAGAATCAGATCTAGCTTTGAGAATAAAGATATTACATGTGGATCAAGTTACCCACAAATCCTAGGTGAACTAATCATTTGACATGCAAAGCAAACCAAGTGATTAAAAAAAAAAAAAAAAAAAAAAAAAAGCCCAAATATTTTAAATCCAGAATTCAAAGTTTAATTATTATCCCACTGTGTAGGATAGAAATAAGACATCCAGATGGTAATTTCCTGCCCTCCAGTTAAATTTAACTTGGCAGATTGATTCTGCCTCTAGCTGCCTTCAAAGGAATTTTGTTTTCTTCTCAGACATAATTCTGCAGATAGTCTTAAGGTTTTGTTGTTGTTGTTGTTTGTTTGTTTGTTTGTTTGTTTTTAATAATTGCACATAATTTTGGTATACTGGGTCTTACTCCAAATCTCATATTTTAAATGACAGTTCTCAACTCTGAGAGTAAAAGTTATCTTGAAATTATAGTTTGTCATCTTGAAATTATAGTTTGTCAGCCCCTCTTGCTAAAGTAGCCTCCTTTACTATTAAGATATTAAATTAGGATGGCCAAAAAGTGAGGGAAAGAATGTCACATTGAAAATGTTTCTCTAGTTTTATATATGAAGGACTTACACCTGTAAGATAAGTACATCCATTTATATTTCTACTCAAAAAAAGTTCAATTAATGTATTTTTATGTTGTCTTGGATGTAAGTTAATAAATAACATCTGAAAAAAGAACTGAACATAACAACTCCCCTCTTTAAATACATGAATAATCTAAACCAAGGCAAAGATACAAATTTTGAAAAACTTTAAACAACTTAATTTATAAACTGTTATTATCAGCAAACATTTGGAAGATCCTACAATGACAGCAAATAAGAAATTCCTTTCCTGATGGGTCTTCCTTGCTGCAGTTCAAATGCATGCAAATATCATTGCTTGTGCTTTGTTTATAACATGTGTAACTTCTGAATGTGCTGAAACATTCACTGATGTTCAGTTCATTTGTTTTATTAAATTTGTTAAATGTAAATGAATTACAGCCCAAGAAGCCAAATCTCATTAAAAAAAGAAACAAAACAAAGACATCTTAATAGTTGCTTTATTATTATTATTACTGTTATTAATACTATTACTATTATTTTAATGGACAAAAAGACAACTTCATTTTCAGATTATGCATATATATATATATATATATATATGTTTTGTTGTTGTTGTTGTTGTTGTTGTTTTTTCCCCTGAAAACATTTATATAATAATAGATTGGAAGAAGAATGATGAAACATCTATCTAATATAAGTAGTTTTGTGATTCATGTATCTATGAAGACTGCTCTGAAACCAATGCCTCCTACTTTATTATGTAGATCCATGATGTCAGAAGTGGATGTTGGTGGTACAACTGTAGAGGTGGAACCTTCTCAGCAATATTAAGTTTTGTTGCTGTGCCACAGATGGAAGCAGAGGGGAAGTCTGTTTATCACCTTTGTGGTGATAAACAGCAAAACAGAGGGCATATACAGCAAGTAAGAGATTATATAACACAAACTTAAGAGCAAATAAAACAACTTTGAGATAAAATAAATCAACTTTGATGCCAGCAACTATTAAACCATATAATAATTATAACAAATTTCAAACAGAATTGTTCTTTCTACAGACTCAGGTTAGGTTTGTTGTTATTTCAGCCCTTCATAGATAGACCACAGTGGGCATCAAAAAGGACTGTTGTGGTTTAAAAAAGCTGGCTAAACAGTGAGATGTTTACTCACTCTCCACAGTGGCATCTGGTAGAGAATCTAAAAATGTAAAGTTGTGAGAACAAATTAGTTGAGATTAGTTAGAAATAAAAACAAGTAAATAAATAAATGAAAAGGGAAAAAAAAAAAGCAACAAGTGATGCTAAAAACACAACACCATACTAGCTACAATGAAGAAAATTAACTCAATCGCAGCTGAAACAAGATCAATGTTAAAAGCTGAAAAATTCTGTTTAATGAAAAAATATCAGCATTGTTCTGACCTAAACAAGGAAACAAAGAATTAAGAGTAATTTTACAACACCAATATGTGGACCAATTTACTTCTCTTTATTCCTACTTCGATTCTAGTTAAATGACTGATATATGCATTGTACGTTAGACTACCAGTGCAATGATCTCATGTCACATAAATTCAAAATACACAATGTGGGCTGTACTCAGTGTGGGCGGTACTCAGGCTACGGTGGGTGGGAGATACATGGGGTGGTTCTGGGTGGTGCTTAACAGGTCACAGGTACCCGGGGCGGTCGCATGTCATGGTATATAAGCAGCTGTTGCGCAGCAATAAATTGGCACTTGAGCTACACCCTATGTGTGCGTCTCTCGTGTCCCTGCGCTGGGTGGCATACAGACAGTGGGGCGCTGGTGTGGTGTTGCTGACCGGGCAGGGTTGCGTGGTGGTTGGTGACAATTGGTGACCCCGACGTGATCAGGCGTGCGCGCATAGGTAGGGGATAGCAGCTCACAGTATGGCTTCTATGCAGCAGGTGGTGAGTATGCTGAAGACGCTGGGGAAGCAAGGGGTTTCACTACCTTCGGAAGCCCTTACGACGTTGCTCCAATGGATGCAGTGTCGTGGTTGCGGGAGCACTCCCATGGAATGCTTGTCCCATGGGAATTTAGAAAAGGTGGCGGAGGAGTTGTGGGAAGAAGTGAAAGCAAGAACAAAGGGTGCAGGGGATAATGCTGCCACCTTAGGGAGCTTGGAGCGGGCACTGAAGGTGGCAGGAACAGAGGTGCAGTGTTGGCGGGTGACCCGGGAATTGGTGTTAGGTCAGCTTGGGGAGAAAGGTGAGGAGTCAGGGAAGGAGCCTGCGATGGGGCGTGAGGAGGATGCCACGGAGGTTGAGCAGGGGAGCAGAGCAGAATCAGAGGCTGGGGAACAAAAAGAGGAGTTGGGGGCTGATACATCTGGAAGGGGCAGTGAGGCTGGGGGAATTACACCAAAGGCGGAGGATGCTGTGCCTTGGGCAGCACCTGTCTGGCCTCTTGCGGCGTCTAGTTGGGGGGTCACTGGGGCTACACCAGCATTCTCGTATGTCCCCGGGATTGTGCCCATGCCCTCCGCTGTCTTAGGGGCGGCGCCTACAGCCCCTCCCCCGTATGCTGGAGGAGGTGCCATGGGGTGGAGGCAGCCGGCCCACAGTTGGAGCAAAAAAGGGAGAGGCTGGAGCAGCCAGGGCCGGTGATTGGAGGTGAAGGGGCCGGGCAGGTGGAGCAGGAACTGGGCATAGAAGAGGCAGCAGTGGCGCAGACAGCAGTACAGCGGCTGTTGTGCAAGCAGGAAACGGTAAAAGAAATGAGTGCGGTTGCTCAGTAGGCGGAGTGGGTGGCAAAGAGGGTGGCGTCAACCACCAAGAGTGCCACCTTAAATGACACCCTGCAGGAAACTGGGAGGGAGTGGCTTATCAAGGCTAAGGACTGTATTGACAGGCTGTCAGCTGTGGACTATTGAACCTGATGCACCCCCACCCTCAGCAGTGTTTCCAGCTCTGGTGGGCCCGGATGGGGCCCATCAGTGGAATCCCGTAGATTATAAGGTTTTATTGCAGTTGAGATCAGCTATTCAGTCAGAAGGGATATTGGAATCAGGGGCGCAGCTGATGTTAGATACCATCACGACGTCAGGACCGCTAATGTTTGACTGGTGGCAGACAGCCAGGGCCATCTTAACACCAGCACAATGTATAGTGTGGGAGCAGCAGATGAGGACTCAGGCAGAGGTGATTATTAAACAAGTGCAGATGGACGTGGAGCACCTGGGCCATGGGTTGGAACTGGATTAAATAATTGGGCAGGGCCGCTGGATATTGCCATAGCAGCAGTTAGAGCTGCCGATGTCTGCACTGATGACTGCAGCTGGGATAGGGAGAGAGGCCTTTGAACACATGGGTAGTATGTTAATGAAGGAACCCAGTTATACATTGGTACGACAGAAGCCTGGTGAGGGTTTTGGCCCCTTTGCCGATCACCTCCAGGCTGCAGTAGGAGTCAGTGCAGTTTTACAAGATATTGGGCCTTTATAGCTGGGACTGCCTTTACCATCCATGATACCTGACTCCTGGCAATGTCTGGTAGTTGACCTGAAGGACTGCTTCTTTAGCATTCCTCTACATCCAGACGATTCACCTAGGTTCACCATGACAGTTCTAGCTGTTAACAATGCAGAACTGGCAAGGTGGTACCAATGGACTGTACTATGACAAGGTATGAAAAACTCTCCCACCATTTGTCAGATGTATGTTGCCTTGGCCCTGAGACCCTTTCAAGAGAAGTACCCGCAGCTCATGGTGTATCACTATATGGATGACATTTTGGTAGCTGGAGAAAATTTGATGCCCAACATAGAAAAGGACCTTTGGGAGGGGTTATTAGCGAGAGGCCTCTAAGTGGGGGAGGACAAGACCCAGAGAGTGTTTCCTACTAAGTATTTAGGTGCCCTGGTAGAGAAGCATCTGATTCGGCCACAGAAGGTCATCTTGGCAGATACAGCCGTGACAACCCTGAATGAATTACAGGTTCTAATAGGGGCTATACAATGGCTCTGACAGTTCATGCCACTGGCACCGGCAGATATGAAAATCCTAACTGATGGTCTCAAAGGTGATACGGATGTAGCAGCTCCACGAGAATTACTGTCACACCAAAAGTGTGTTATCTCTTGTTTGTTCTCTTGCATGCAATCCATGGCCCTCTATCATCGGGTCCCAGGGGAGAGATTATGAGGTCACATTAGTCTGCAGTGGAAGGGAGCCATAATAGCATTACATCAAAGGGGAATACAGCGACTGATCTTATGGGGCTATGTGGCAGTGCCCAAAGTTGATTTGCCTCAATGGGGCGCTCTTATTAGTCAAGCCATTTCTTGGGTCTGGTGAAAGGTTACCACTCTCATGGGGAGGAGCCCGAGTCCATGTCCATTGACACTGTGGCAGGCGTTCGGGTGCAATATCTTCAGAATAGTCCTGCAGTACAAGGAAGTTTGAAGGGTTTTCTCAGGGAGGTAAGAGCAGTGCAAACTACCTCACTGGGGACGCTATGTAAGCTGGTAACAGTTATACCGCGGGTTCCAGTCAGTGATCAGCCGCTACTGGGTCGGACCCTTTTCACCAACGCTTCAGGGAAAACTGGGAAATATGCTGTGGTGTGGCATGATGGGAAGCAATGGTGCAAACGGGTTGAGATCTGTACAGGCACATCTACCCAACAATTAGAGCTGAAGACAGTGCTGTTAGCTCTGCAACTCAGCAAGGAAGAACCGGTGAACGTGGTAACTGATAGCCAGTACTGTTTTCAGATGGCTATGTTATGTAGGGACTGCACTGGGGGCACCACCCTCACCGCAGTTGCCTTCTATAATGCACTGTCCCTGTGCATGGTCCATGTCTTCTTCATGCATGTCAACAGTCACTCGGAGTTGCCTGGGTTTATCTCAGAGGGCAACAAGCTGGCTGACACAGCATGTTACATGGCTAACATAGACACAGCCACAGTCGCAGAGCGTTCACACCAGCTATATCACCAAACTTCCTTAGCTCTCACCCACCTTTACAACTTACTGGTACCTGCTGCTAAACAAATCGTGGCGACTTGTTCAGCCTGTTCCACTAATTTACCAACACTACATCCAGGGGTGAACCCGCAAGGGTTGCGCCCCTTAGGGTTGTGGCAAGAGGATGTAACCGATTACACACCTTTTGGGCGCCAGAAGTATCTGCATGTTGTGGTAGATAATTGCAGTGGGATGATATGGGCTACTGCGTTAACAGTTCACACAGCTTGACACTGTGTGCAAGCCCTGCATCAAGCAGTAGCAGTTCTCGGTGTGCCACAATGCCTAAAAACTGATAATGGGCCAGGTTATCACAGTGATGTGTTCCGCTCCTGGTACAACCTGTAGTGCATCGAGCATGTCACAGGAGTAGCGTGCAACAGCACCAGTCAGGCCATTGTCGAGCAGATGCATGCCATGCTGATGGGGTGTCTTGCAGCTCTTAAAGAGGGGGGAATGATTCCCCGGGAGGAACTGTGCCCCTCGGTGTTGTTATTAAGAGCTCTATACAGTTTGAACCATTTGGAACAACAAAAGAGTGATCATGATTTCAGGAGGATCGGCAGCCAATTGGGGCAGTGTATGTTTGAGGTCTGGATGGGGTATGGTTGAAAGAGCACCAGCTGCTCTTGGTGCTTAGGCGCAGGTATACTTATGTGGGGGGTAGTGGCGGCCCGCGAAATTGGTAAAGACAGCCCCAGGCCCAGCAGGGTTAGCAGCAGACAAGACAGACTGAAGATGGACTGAAGTGTCTCGCACTTTCTGCAACTGGTGACCAATTCTCCCTCTGTCCTTTGGGCTTGCCTTACTTAATTGGACAGCACACCGCAAGGAGTTGAACAGCTCAAGGCTGGTCCTGGTTAACGCTTCCTTGATAATAGCATGTGCAGTGAAACTTGCAGAGGCGTTGCTCCCGATGTTAAGGAAGGCACAAACTGGGAATCTAGCCTTCTTGCCAGACTGATAATCCAAGAACAGGGGAGACCTGGCAATTCCCCAGTGGCAGACATTGGGAACGATTCTGAACAATGACACCTGTAGACAAGGACTAATCTTTTTCAACGGATCCAACATATCTGCGCCTCAACGCACTATTCTTGTCCCAGTGGTGAAGGGAAATAATAGTAGAAAGTGGGGGACATGGTAGAATGGCGTAGAGAGGGGGGAGGTGTGCCTGGGAAGATCATGGAACAGATCATCCTGGATAACATGCTTGATCACATGAGGAAAGGACGTGTGATCCGTGACAGCCAGCACGGCTTCACCAGAGGAAGGTCATGCTTGACCAATCTGGTGGCCTTTTATGATGCAGTGATGGCATTGGTGGACAAGGGAAAGGCGACTGATGTCATTTACCTGGACTTGAGCAAGGCCTTTGACATGGTCCCCCACCACATCCTTCTCTCCAAACTGGAGGGATGTGGATTTGATGGGTGGACCACTCGATGGATAAGAAACTGGTTGAAAGGCCACAGACAGAGGGTGGTCATCAATGGCTCTATGTCCAGGTGGAGGCTGGTAACGAGCGGCGTCCCCCAGGGATCTGTCTTGGGACCGGTGCTCTTTAACATCTTTATCAATGACATCGATGACGGAATCGAGTGCACCCTCGGCAAGTTTGCTGACGACACCAAGCTGAGTGGTGTGGTTGACACAGTTGAAGGACGGGATGCCATTCAGAGGGACCTCGAGAGGCTAGAAAGGTGGGCCCGGGTGAACCTGATGAGGTTCAACACGGCAAAGTGCAGAGTTTTGCACTTGGGCCGGAGGAATCCCAAGCATCCCTACAGACTGGAAGGAGAGGTCCTTGAGAGCAGTCCTGTGGAGAAGGACCTGGGGGTCTTGGTAGACGAAAAACTTAACATGAGCCAGCAGTGTGCCCTTGCGGCTCGGAAGGCAAATGGGATCCTGGGCTCCATCAGAAGAGGGGTGGCCAGCAGGGACAGAGAGGTGATTGTTCCCCTCTACTCTGCTCTTGTGAGGCCCCATCTGGAATACTGCATCCAGGTCTGGAGCCCCCAGTACAAGAAAGACAGGGAGCTGTTGGAGAGGGTCCAGAGGAGGGCCACGAAGATGATCAGGGGACTGGAGCACCTCCCCTATGAGGACAGGCTGAAAGAGCTGGGCTTGTTCAGCCTGGAGAAAAGAAGGCTGCGGGGTGACCTCATTGCAGCCTTTCAGTACCTAAAGGGAGCCTACAAAGAGGAGGGGAATCAACTCTTTGAAAGGGTGAGTGACAGCAGGACAAGGGGAAATGGTTTTAAGCTGAGGGAAGGGAGATTTAGGTTGGACGTCAGGGGGAAATTCTTTACGGAGAGAGTGGTGAGGTACTGGAACAGGCTGCCCAGGGAGTTTGTGGATGCCCCGTCCCTGGAGGTGTTCAAAGCCAGATTGGATGGGGCCCTGGGCAGTCTGGTCTAGCATTAGGTGGAATGGTTGGTGGCCCTGCATGTGGCAGGGGGCTTGGAGATTCATGATCCTTGAGGTCCCTTCCAACCCTGGCAATTCTGTGATTCTGTGATTCTGTGTGGGTGGTACTCAGCTGTGGTGGGTGGGAGATACAGGGGATGGTTCTTGGTGGTGCTTATCGGGTCACAGGGCGGTCACGTGTCACGGTATATAAAGCAGCTGTTGTACAGCAATAAATTGGCACTTGAGCTATACCCTATGTGTGCGTCTCTCGTGTCCTTGAGCTGGGTGGGGTACAGACAGTGGGGCATTGGTGCGGTGTTGCTGACCGGGCAGGATTGCGTGGAGGTTGGTGACACACAAGAGTTCTTTTGTTTTACTTTAACTATTCCTGTTTTACCTATGGAATAACATAAAAAAAAAAAAACACTCAGAACTCATTAGAAAACAGAGCAGAGTTCAGTCATTTGTTCTGTTCAACATAAAAGTAAATGATGAATTTGTTTTTTAGCGTGTTCTGCATCCACTTCAGTAGCCTGTCTTGATTGGGCTATCCTGGATGAAGTTCTTCAGAACACTTTTTGAAGTTAACATACAAAAATTTTGGTGCAATGAAAAACCCTGAACATACCGGATTTCTTACTATGATGTTATGTATCTAAGAATAAAAGTCAAATCTTTAACTTCATTCTGAGCACCTTCTTAGCAGTTCATAGATTACTTAGTCGACAGATGCTAATGACATTATGCAAGGCAAATTGCCAATTCAGCAATTGGTGTTTAATTCTTTGCAAGCAATGATATATGAAGAATTTAACATCTCAGTAGCTCTCTAGATCTGGTTCCTAGATGATATATTTCTGTTTTAATGGAGACCTTACACTTCACCACCTACAAAATAGATTCAGAGTTTTTCAGAAAATAGTTCCTGAATTTGAATTAATCCAAAGGATCTGAAGAACACATCTCTGTTCTTTTCTTATAAATTTACTACTCACTCAAGCAGCATCAAGTCCACCATCACCGAGGATTTATACGAACATCTGGACATAAAAGTGTGGATTAAATCCATAATATTCTGATGCATTCAATTTCCAGACCATCTATTGTAATTTTACTGCTAGAGAACAATAACACAGCTGAAGCATCCAACATGTTAAGATAAAAGTCCTTCATCAATACTGAAGTAGTCTTAAATACTTTGATACAACTACAACTAAGCCAAAATCATACTCTCTTTGCTGTACCCAAATGTCTATCAGTACACAGAAAGTAAAACTGTCCAGCTCTACTCTGACCTCATGAGGCCTCAGCTGGAGTACTGTTTTCAAGTCTGTGCCCCCAAAACAAGACAGATGTAGAGTTGTTGGTTCAGAGAACAGCCACAGAGATGATGAGATGACTGGAGCACCTCTCCTTTGAAGAAACACTGAGGGAGACTACAATGGCATTTTTCCACTACTTAAAAGGAGCTTATAATCAGTAGGGTCAGCAACGTTTTACATATTTACATTACAGATGACTTATGTTTTTTTCTGTTTCCTTACAGCAGGAAAATATCTGTGAAAAGCTTACTCAGAGACCTTCTCTCAGTAACATTCATTGTTATGCTAACAATACTCACCCTTAAAAAACATATGCTTAACCTACTAAATATCAGGATGATGTATGACAAAATTATTGGTTTGAGAATTTTGTAACTGTTAATAACAGGCATTGCAGGAATACCAAGAATTCTGTACAAATAGACAAGAGAATGACAAGTTGGCTTAATCTCCCTCAACTTTAGATATACAATCTGTATCTATAACAGTAGTGAGTGTAGGATATGCTTACTGTAAATTAAGACAAATAAGCTTCTTCAGAATGTGATTCCTATACCTTATTGTAGGACTTTACAATCATATCAATAGTCTTTGAAAATAATATATTTCTCTTCATTGGCTATGAAGTACCACTGGGATGACAAGCTTAGGTATAGATACAGAGATGGTAGATATCAGCATTTAGTCGGATGATTCTCAATCACGAAGAATGAAGTTATTGCTCCAATGAATTTGTAAGCTAAACAAGACAAGAAGAAATGGAAATTCAAGAAAAATAAGTACTTTGCACAGAATGAGAATGAAAAAGGGGTATCTTCTGAATTCTGCTGAAATATTTTAACAGAAAGTGTATCTTCTTCACTTTATGCAGTAGTTCTTTCAAAGTTCTTCTCCTTAAAACCACAGAAAAGTTCTCGTACTACACTGCTCTGTTTATGACAGTTTTATTTGTTTTCCTTTATAACTTATTTCCATTGTACTAAAAATGTGGTTTGATTCACTTCTACATAGAGAGCTCATAAAATATTGAAAGGCTTAAATAATTTTAAAACATTCTACACTGCACATAGAGATTTAAATTTCTTTGCTAATTTTTTTATTAGCACTTTAATTTGGAAGGTACCAGGCTTCTACAAGATTTAAAATTATTGGAGCATTTCAAATTATTATAAGCTTTCCAGTAAAGATGTGACTGTGGTTCTGTGCTTGTAAAGTGTAGCAAAATTTAAATTTAATCTAAATTATTTAAGTGCTTCATACTTCAGGGAGATTTTCAATCTTTCAAAGTGGGATTCACATTCAGAGACTAAAGCAATCTTATAATGCAAAATGCTTTCATCATTTTAAAGACCTGCAGGAAGCATTCAGAACAGGCTTTTTTATTGTTATTCTTGTCAGTTTGTTTATTTAAATTATTTGTTTTCATCTCCCGTGCATGAAAAAAAAAAAAATAAAATAAAAATAAAGTAGAAGGATAAAGAGAAGCTAATGCTTCCTCTAGCAAGTTTAAGATAACAGCTTTCCCCTTTGGATAGCTGGTAAGGTAATATGAAGAACATTATTTGGTAAAGTACATTTTGAATCCTACTAGAAGCTGTTACGTGTTCTATACTCTTTCTCGTGACCATAAGTTTTAAAAGTACTCATCATTTTACAAGGGCTGTTCCAAAATTACTGCCTCCCATTTTACTATGTTGGCTTGTGACATCAGAGGTTAATGTTGGTGATATGGCAGTACAGAAACTTCCTGCCAGTATTCCATTACATTTAATTACCATACAACAGATGGTAGCAGTGGGAAAGCCTGTCAAAATTATATTTGACATGAAAGTCCATTTGAAGAAAAGATGTGTAACTGAATTCCACCATGCAGAAAAAATGTCACCTGTTGACATCTCCTGAGCATTTATGGAGACTAAGCAGTGTATGAGAGCACAACAAGGTGGTGGGTGCTGTGTTTCAGCAATTGCAACAGTGACAGTGGATCACCTCTACTATTACAGATTTTTACCTGCATAGCATGCAGGTTCTTGTTCATCATTTGTGAAAATACATAGCAAATGGTGCTATGTTGAAAAATAGTGTTTTGTAGCTGAGAATTTGCTTTATCAGATAATGTTATTGTGCTCTTCCTATCTATCGTCATTTCCATGGAAATAAATAGGAGGCACTACTTTTAGAGCTACCTATGCAAATGAAAAAAATACATATAATTGGAATTTTCTCTCTTGCTGAAGACTTATGTTTCAAAATGAGAGGAAAAATGTATTTTGTTTGGTTTTACTTGATTGTTAACACATTAAATGTCTGTAAAATCTAGAAATGACCTTTGCAACCAGCTTTGTCTGATAATTACCATAATATGGCCTTGCATATACCATTTTCTGATTTGTACAATCCTGTGAAGTGAAATTACAAGTATTTTGTTTCTGTGTAAGAATTCTACTGGTATCCACATTAATTTTGGAAGTAAAATATCTCCACGTTCCTAACACATTAACATAACTGATTCTACTGCTCTTTTTATCATTCTGGCAGTCATATTGCTCAAAGTTGACTTATTCCTTTTTCATGATGATGTAAAACTTTCAAAAACAGTAAACAGTTCTGCAAAATAAATATTAAAATATGTTAGCATCAATAATCATGCAGAAATGAGCTTTCTGAGTCAGCGTGAGTAAAAGTTTTATTAAAACTTTTGTACAAATGTTTATCAAGATGTGCCAATAACTGTTTAGAAGTGGTCAAACACTAAAATCAGACATATTCTAGAAGTTAATAAATTAAATCAAGCATATGGGAAACTGCTCTTTTTGATACCCTGCTCTGGTGGGCCAGACACAACCAGCTGGAGGAGAGTGATGTAATTTGTATCACCCTAATATAGAGTATTACTGTTTAAGCTACCAAAGGACTGGAAGGTCAGAGATTATTCTCTTGTAGTGAATAAAAAATGAAATGGCAAAGATAATGTCTTGTGTCTAATGTCACAAGTGCCAGGGCCTGGCCTTTGCAGTGCTAGGCAATGGAGGCAGCACTTGTAAGAGATGTGACCAGATAAATAACTTAGCCTTGTGGTTGACCTGAAGGAGGAGGTGGAGAGACTGAGGACCATAAAGGAGCGTGAGAGCAAGATTGTTTGGTGGTGCCAGTCCCTATCAGCCCCAAGATCTTGGCACACAGCTGAGGTTCCACATGGAGCGTGTCACCCCAGCTGCCATGCAAACAGGTGAGAGAGGGGAACCGGCAGGCAGACCGTGCTGCAGTGAGCAAGATCTTCTCTTGCCCCTAGCAACAATTTGAGAAAGGAGGAGGAGTGGAAATGGGTATGGGCTCAGCAAAGTGGGTATTCCCCATTCCAACAATCCTCAGCTCCCCAGGTGCCTCTGCTCAATAGGTTTGAGGCCCTGGAACTTGAAGGAGAGGTGAGTAAGGGTATGGAGGGAGATCCACACGTGAGGTTGCCTCGGGTGAAGCGGTGGACCCCACGCCTCAAGACTACCTCCACCCAAAAGGACAGAAGGATGGTTGGCATAGGCAACTCCCTGCTGAGAGGAATGGAAGGCCCTATATGTTGGTCTGACCCTACCCGTAGGGAGTCGTGCTGCCTCTCTGGGGCATGGGTCAAGGATATTTCTAGGAAACTTCTGGACTGATTTGCCCTTCTGATTATTACCCCTAATTGATAGTTCAGGCTAGCAGTGACAAAGTTGCTGAGAAAAGCCTCAGGACTATCAAGAAAGACTTCAGGGGACTGGGGTGGGTAATTGGTAGAGCAGGCGTGCAGGTGGTGTTTTCTTCTATACCTTCAGTGGCAGGGCAGGATACTGAGAGGATCCAAAAAAAGCCACCTTATAAATAAATGGCTTAGAAATTGATGCAAACACAGGATTTTTTTTTTTTTTTTTTTTTGACCACGGGGCAATTTACTCAGCACCTGCCATGATGGCTGCAAATGGAAGTAGCCTGTCTCTGAGGGGTAAGAGGATCTTAGCTGAGGAACTGGTGGGACTCATTGAAAAGTCATTAAACTAGGAATGAAGGGGGAAAGAGACAAAACTGCCGGGGCCGAGTGGGTCATTCGAGGGCTCATTCCAAACTTGATGGCCGAAGACAGTGGAGTACAAAGGAATGGACTGGAGCAGGGGGATGCTGGGAATGCCTCAGTTCTAAGGGATCTTAGAACCTCCATAAAGGTGGTGAGATGGAAAGACCAGCTGAAGTGCCTTTATACCCCTGCACACAGCCTGGGAAATAAGCAGGACGAGTTGGAAACTGTGATGTGCTTGGAAAGCTATGACCTTGTTGCTATCATGGAAACATGGTGGGATGACTCCCACAACTGGAATACCACCATTGAGGGATATCAGCTCTTTAGAAGGGATAGGCAAGGTAGGAAAGGTGGGGGAGTTGCCCTCTATGTCAAAGAGTGGATAGACTGGGAGGAGCGCCCTCTGAAAAGCAGTCAGGAACAAGTTGAGAGCATGTGGGTTATAATTAGGGACGAGACTAACAAAGGCCAGATGGTGATAGGCATATACTACAGGCCACCTGATAAAGGGGAGACTGTTGACAAGGCTTTCTTGCTTCAGATGCAGGAGGCATCGTGCTCACGGGCTCTCATCCTGATGGGGGTCCCTTCCAACCCTGGCCATTCTGTGATTTTTGTGAAGCAATCCCAAATAGTTTTTCTGCTGAATAAAAGCAGAATTAACTACACTACAGCTTTATACATTTTAGTAATTCCTTGATTACAATTTCTTTTTAGTCAGAGAAACTTTTTTTTCAGTTCAGCCTTCACTGTGGCTTTCCTGATCCCACGTCTGCAAGTCCAGACAGCATCCCTATATTCTTCCCAGGTGACACACCCTTGTTTCCAAGCTTGTATGCATCTTTCTTTGTCCTCAGTGTGCCCAGCAGGTCCTTGCTGAGCCATGCTGGTTTCCTACCTCCTCTGCCCACTTTCTTATTCAGAGGGACGGAGAGCTCTTTTGCTCTCAGGAAGGCATCCTTGAAGAGTAGCCAGCTCTCCTCAACATCTTTGTCTTTAAGGACAGCATCCCAGGAGATCTTGGCCAGCAGTCCATTGAACTGCTTAAAGTTCACTCTTCCAAACTTCAGGGTCCTGACGCCACTCTTCACCAGGCCCACATACATTGAGATCACAAACTCGACCAGGGCATGCTCACTGCAGCCCAGGCTGCCTCCAACCTCAACACCTTTAATGATCTCCTCCGCATTGGTGAGTAGCAGGTCTAGCAACGCTTCACCTCTGGTCAGTCTGTCCAATACTTGGACCAGAAAGGTATCATCAGTACATTCCAGGAGCCTCCAGGACCTCTTGCAGGTCACTGTGTGGTCTTTCCAAGAGATATCCAGATGGCTCAAGTCCCCCATCAGGACAAGAGCCCGTGAGCACGATACTTCCTGCATCTGCATATCATTTTAAACTATGAAGCATAATCTTCCTGCTGGGTTTAATACAAGTATTTAATTATTTAAATTTTTATTTCAGTAATTTTCTTCTGCTTTACTGACATTTTCTTGCTTCAAGACAAATATCCTGTATTTGGGACATTGGATCATACAATCATCATATAATTACAGAATCACAAGGTTGGAAAGGACCTACAAGGTCATCTAGTCTAACCATCTTCTCATTATCATTGCTGCCACAAGCTACTAAACCATATCTCGTAGCTCCACATCCAGATACCTCTTGAAAACTGCCAGGAACAGCAACTCCACCACCTCCCTGGGCAGGTTAGTGCCTGACCACTTTTTCTCCCAAAAAGTTCTTCCTTACATCTAACCTAAACCTCTGCTGGTACTTGCAGCCATTTCCTTGGGTCCTGTTTGTTGCCTGGGAGAAGAGACCAAACACCTCCTCATCACAACCTCCCTTCAAGAAGTTGTAGAATGCAATGAAGTCTCCCGTGAGCCTCCTCTTCTCCAGTCTGAACAATCCCAGCTCTCTCAGCCACTCCTCATAAGACTTGTGCTTCAGATCCCTCACCAGTTTTGCTGTCCTTCTCTGGGCACGCTCCAGGGCCTCAATGTCTTTCTTCCAGCAAGGAGCCTAAAACTGAACACAACACTTAAAGTGCAGCCTCACCAGTGCTGAGTACAGGAGAATGATTACCTCCCTGCTCCTGCTGGCCACACTATTTCTAATGCAGGCCAGGATGCCATTGGCCCTCTTGGCCACCTGTACACACTGTCAGCTCATGTTCAGCCGAGCATCAACCAACAACCCCAGGTCCCTTTCCTCTTCACAGGAATCCAGTCAGGGTAGGCAGGCAGGAGGGCACCTATGACACCAAGTCAGGACTCTCCTCCAACCCTCCTCATCAGTCAGGTTTGTCTGACTGTGACAGGGCAGGGGGTCAACCATTTTTCTAGGGATATCTCCCTAGCACACTTCCCTCCAGCAAGCCAGTGAGTTACTCTATCAGTTGATCGCCCACTCACGCTCCCTGATGGTCCTTAGTCTCAGCACCTCTTCCTTGAGCTCCACCACCAGGCTGAGCAGCTCATCTACCTGCTTACACCTCACACAGGTGGAACCCCTGCCACCCTCCCCAGGCAGCAGCAGGCTCAGGCACATCCTACAGCCAGAAACCTGAACATCTACATTTCTGGGCAGATTCTCCATCTGGATCACCATAGTCTTCTTGGAATAAGCCAGCTGTCTGGTGGAGACCATGCTTAGGCCTGCAATCTGAAAGACTGACAAGAGGAAAACCAGTATCCTGAGCAAGCAGGGAGAAAACTTACTATCCTCCCCACTTGACCCACCTCCCACACCTGCAGCATCATAGAGGCAGCATGGGATGTACCCACTCACCCTCCCTGATCCGAGAGGGCAGCAGCAACAACAGTTACTCACCTGGGATGCTCCCCCGAAGCTATTTAAAGCTTATTATCAGGCGTGAATGTTAAGGGCAGGTGTTTTAACTATGCCACTAATGTGCCAGCTCCACCCCTGCTAACTCAGGAGCTTGCCCATAAGTTGTTAGCTCCTCAGTGCACGTGCAGCACTGTTGTTAGCTTTGAAAAAATCCTTAAAAAGAGCTTTTTTGATGGTCTTTTTTTTGCTCCAGATCTCTTGCTCAGTGCAAGGCTTTACCTGCTCTGTAGCTAGTTTCTGGAGCAAAAAAATCATTTCCCTGTTTTGTCATTAACCTGTTTGACAGTTTCTACTTACGTTTTCCATGTTGTTTGTGTATGTATTTTGGAGGCAAACACAAAGAAACCTCATGTAGTTTTACATTCACCACACAGAAGTATAATCTGTTCCCTTTGCTGGAGGAAATCCCCTGTGATATGCTGCCAATATTTTAACAAGAGGCTCTTACAGATCATTCTCTCCTTAAGTCTATGTCAAATCTGTGCACCTGGAGTATGTGTGCTCCATGAAAGAATGTTGACAGATTCATTTGTTTCTGATTTAATGTGAAAATGCATTCTCATAAACATTACCGAGAAAGATTGGATCTTACTTGGCAAACAAACTGATATTAAGATCTCGGAAATGTCTAGACTATGTTCTTTAGCAAAAACAAACTGATGAATAAAACATTTATAGACAAGGTTGCTAAGATAGCACTATCTGCTCTGAAACAGCATGTGAATGAAACTGTGTATTACTGGTTATCTACTGAGGTATAATATATTACAGAATGTTTGTGCTTCTCACTAAGATATCTATCATTTGATAAACTCCTAAGAGTTCCCAAATGCAAAATATTGCAGACAGTGTATAAAACATACACAAATAACTACTGTGAATATTCTGAAAATTATTTCAATTTCTCAAATTGCATTACTATTATTATAATTATTGACAATTATTTTTACATTGGGAAACCCATATGTGTATGTTTCAGTATTTTCAAAGGGAATTATAACAACTTAGGAAAGTATTTTTGTATTAGCAGTATACTTAGAGTTATCAGAGAAATGGGGCTAGTAAGCCTATATTCCTTCAGATCCTCACGTAAATAGATATGCACAGAATGCCCACTCTGCCTCAGCCAGTGGCTGATGTACTCAACAATGTCATAAACTTCAGTGAATGTGGGGAGAACAAACTGTCACTCTTTGCTGTTAGAGCTGTTTCTTATTACATAGATAAATGAAATATACAGAGGTTGAAAAAGATAGAGATGCAATAGGAGTATGCATGTTTTAAATCCTGTTATAATATTCATGTGCACTAGTAACAGTGCTGTGTGATTTAAAATAGCAGTACACTGTCTTTTCTGAAAAGCCTGAAGTACATATCTCAATTTTATTTTTAGTACAGTGTTTTTGTTAAATATTATACTAATTTCACTCAATTTGGAGTAAAGATATTTAATAAAATTATGTTTTGAACTGATATCCTAATCATGAATAGTTCCCAGTAATTTGACTTAAGCAATATGTTCACCTTCTGATAACTACATGTTATCAGAAGGTTATCAGAATTTCATAAAAACACTGTTAATCAGGAAGAAATATGTCTTTTTTTTTTCTTTTTTTTTTTTTTTTACTTGTCTCTAAATACTTAATAGATTGATAATGAGTCTATCTTCTGAAAGATAACATTTTCTTGTACAGAGAAGCCAGTTAAACTATTTTTTTTTTCCATTCACAAACTGAGTTCTACTAGCTGAACTATTAGCTTATTCATTCATTCATTCATTCATTCATTCATTCATTCATTCATTTTCCTATTTTGTTAAGCTTTATAGCTTATATATAGCTTATATCTTTATAACTAAATTAGTTCCTAACATGAAAACCAATGGCAGTGATCACTGACAGGCTTCTAGATGCACATAAATGTAGTCTGTATAGTGTCAGTCAAATATAATCAAATTCCCCTGAAAGTGAACCTAGTTTTGAGTATTTCTAAAAAATGCACTATAAACCTTAAACATTATGAATAGAACAGTGTAGAACAGAACACAATAGAATTGTTCTGTTGGAATGGGCCTTCAAAAGTTATGTAGTCCAACTGTCTGGCACCTTTGAGGCTAATCAAAAGTTAAAGCATGTTGTTGAAGCATTATCCAAATACTTCTTGAACATGAACAGGCATGGGTCATCAACCACTTCTCCAAGAAAGCTGTTTGAGCATTTGACCACCCTCACAGTAAATATTTTTTTACTTAATACCAAGTCTGAATCTCCCCTGGCATAACTTTGTTCTTTTCCCATGCATCCAACATCCCACGTGATTCATGATAACTTGTTTGTTTTTCTTATAAACTGCAAAAGTCTGGTGAAATCTCTTCAAAGCTATACTTGAATGGTTCTTTCAGTAGCCTCTCACTGATGTAGTAGTTTTGCTCTTTGCTATTGCCTGCACTATTTATTAGGGTACATATATATATGTGTGTGTACTTAGCTGATTATTCGTTCTGTTATTTGTACTTGTCTCAGAATCACAGATGCACAAGAAGGTGTCTGGATGAATATTGAGTATTTCCAAAAAAAAAAAAAAAGAAATTCTGAGCAGCCTGTTTCTACTCTCATAGGAAAGATTTTTTTCACTTTTCACAGCTAATGTGGAACTTCTTATGCTCCAGTCTCTGCCCACTGCCTCTTATTCTATTGCTTCACACCACCAAAAGAATCCACCGCCATCCACTTGACTTCCACACTTTAGATATTTATAAACAGTGATACAATGCCCTTAGTTTCCTCTTCCCTACTTTGAAGAGTTCCAGGTCTCTCAGCCATTCCTTTCAAGGGAGACACTCTTGGCCCTTAATCATCTTTGTGGCCCTCTGCTGCACTCTTTTTAGGAGATCCCTGTCTTTCCTGAGCTGAGGAATCCAGAATAAGATGCAGTATTCCAGATATGGCCACCAGGACAGAGTAAAGGGGGAGGTTCACCTCCCTCAACATGCTGACCATGCTCTTTTTAATATAGCACTGGCCTCCTTGGCCACAAGGGCACACTGCTGGCTCATGGCCAATCTGTTGTCCACTGGGACACCTAGCCCTGTGGAGCTTCTCTCCAGTGGGTCAGCCGCTAACCTGTCCAGATGCATGTGGTTATTCCTCCACAGATGTAGGTTTCTATACTTGCCATTGCTGAACTTCATAAGGTTCCTCTCCAAACAGCTCTCCAGTTTGTCCAAGTCTTGCTGAATGGCAGTAAAGCCTTCTGGTGCATCAGCCACTCCTCCTAGCTTTGTATCATCTGCAAAATTTGCTAAAGGTGGACTCTATCCCTACATCTAGGTCACTGATGAAGATTTTGAACAAGGTCAGATCCAGCACTGGCCCAATGCCACTGGCTACAGGCTTCCAACTAGACTCCGTGCCACTGATCACAATCCTTTGAGCTCTGTAAGTCAGCTAGTTCTCAGTCTATCTCACTATTACAAAAATCTTAAATATTATGTCTCATTTTATCTTTTCATAGTACTTTTGAAAATAGAAAGAAAGCATAATTTAGATCATGGATCTCAGAAATATAGAGCCTAAAAGGAAAGTTTTTCAATTTTCTCTGGAGCTGATCATATTTCCAATGTGTAAACTGCATATAAGGCATCTCAAAGGCAATCTGCTCATCTATATGAATTCTTATATATATATATAGGGTAAGATTTGTAAAATCAAAGGAATAGAATTATCTCCTTCAGTCTGTACAAAAGATCCTTGGCTCATGCACTGTTTGGAAAAAGTAGAAATTTGCAAAGCCAATTCAGACAACAAATCATTCACAAATACTGGAGGTCCATTCATATCTGAACAACTGTGCAATATGTTTTGTACAACCAGTCATGCAGATCAGATTGTTTTAATTACGCTAGGTGACATGCTCAGCAGCCAGAAAAGGGGAGTAGAATTGAAAGGAGGTATTTAATCTTTCAGTAAATGTAGTACTGTATGTTTATTTTAATTAAGTGCTATTTGAATCACACAGTTTATTCATTTCCAAAAGAGATTTCTGAATATTGAAAATTCAAATTATACAACATAGTATGTTTAATCTTAAAGCTGTTACGTCTCTTTGAAGATGATAAGCCTAAAATTAGTAGAAAACATATTGATTACAGTTAATAAAATAAGGGCTACTATTATCTACTTACCAAAAGTAAATAATTATTAAAAATACATTTGTCAGTTTACATTTGAAATCATAGAATGGCTTGGTTTAGAAGGAACCTCAAGGATCATCAAGTTCCAACCCCCCTCTCGCAGGTGGTGCTGCCGGCTGCAAAGATCAGATTGCACAGGGTCCCATGCAACCAGGCCTTAAGCACCTTCGGGGACAGGGCACCCACAACCACTCTGGGCAACCTGTTCAAGCACCTCAGCACTCTCTCAGTTAAAAACTTCCCCCAACATCTTATTTAAATCTCCCTTCCTTCACTTTAAAACCATTCCCCCTTGTCATATCACTAACCATTTAAAAAATTTATTCATATCCTATTTATAAACTCCCTTAAAAGACTGAAAGGTCACAATGAGGTCCCCTGCAGACTTGTCTTTTCCAGGCAGAACAAGCCCAGTTTTTTCACCCTATCTTCATAGGAGAGGTGCTCCAGTCCTTGGATCATCTTTGTGGGCCTCCTCTGGAATCTCTCCAAAAGCTCCACATCTTTTCTGTCTTATGAGCCCAAGACTTAGACTCAGTGTTCAGATGGAGCCTCACAAAGTCAGAATAGAGGGGGATAATCACCTCCCTCACCCTGCTGGCCAGCCCTCTTCTTATGGAACCCAGAATAACATTGATCTTCCTTTCTGCAAGTGTATTATGCTAGCTCATGTTATATATTTAATCTACCAGAATTTCTAAATGCTTCTCAAGAGGGCTACTCTCAAGGACTTCTCCCAGTTTTCAGATTACCTTCTCCTGGATTATCTTGACCAAAGAGCAAAACCTTGTACATTGCTTTGCTGAAACTCATTAGGTTCAAAAAAGCCCAACCTTCAAATTTATCAAAGTCCCTCTGGATGGCATCCCTTCCCTCTGTTGTATTAACTGCACTGCTCAGCTTGTTATCATCAGAAGACTCACTGATGTTAAACTCAATGCCATCATCTGTGTCACTGAAAAGATTCAAGACAAACCCCTGCAGGGCACTATTCCTTACTGGCCTCCACCTGGGCATAGAGCTTTTGAGCACAACTATCTGGCTGTGATCTTCCAACCAATTCCTTGTCCACCAGGTAGTCCACCCTTCAAATCCATCTCTCTCCAACATAGAGATGAGGATGTAGTTGGGGACCATGGTCAAAGGCCTTGTAGAATTCCAGGTAGATGACATCAATTGTCTTCCCTTTGTCCACCAATACCATCACTACATCATAGTAGGCCACCAGATTGGTCAGGTACGATCTTTCATTGGTGAAGCCATGGTGGTTGTCTTGAATCATCCACTTGTCTCTCATGTGCCTAAATATGTTTTCCAGGAGGATCTGTTCCATGATCTTCACTCCTGACCTGCATGACCACCTCTCACAGAGGTTATGCCTGCAGTTCTCTGGGCCCTCTTTTGTCCCTTTCTTGTACATGAGAGTGATGTTTTCCTTTTCCCAATCACCAGGGACTTCCACTGACAGTCACAATTTGTCAAATATGATGGAGAGCATCTTGGCAATCACATCAGCCAGATCCCTTGGGATCCTGGGATGCATATCTGGTCTCATAGACTTGTACACATTCAGTCTCATGAGTTGGACTTGGATTTGCTCTGCCCCTACAGTGGGTGGGATTTCACCACCCAGTTCCTACCTAGTGGTTCATGATGAGGGATGTGAAGTTCATGGATGTGGAAATCCTGGCTACCAGCAAAGAGCAAGGCAAAGAACATATTAAGTACCTCAGACATCTTCATATCTATTGCAGCCAGTTCCCCTTTCTGTAGGTCTCTAAGTAATTGTCTCCTCTAATTCAGATAACCATTTCAGATGAGACAGCACAAGTTAATATATTCCAGTGATCACCTGAATCAAATTCACTGTTTGTGTGTATCCTTGCAATACTGTCCCATATGATATAGCATCAGAGAAACAGAAGCAACATTAAGATTAAAACAAAAACAAAAACAGAAACAAAACAAACAAAAAAACTCAGGAGACAGATCACAACCAGTAGTAAGTTTAACCTTTTAAACCTGACTCCTAGGTTGACTGTTGGTTATAGCTCCTTAATTTCTCCCAAAGATTTTTCCATCCTATTTCTTAATAGGATGCATAGATGAGTCTGTATGGCAAATGTCTATTTTCCCCTTCCTTTATGGATGAATTGGGAATCATGTTTTCAATGAATATAATTCAATGAATATCATGAAATCTAAATTAATTTAAAGAACTTATGAAAAGCAAATGGTAAACAATGACCTAAACTACAGTGCTAAAGATGTTGACTGCTCTGATGGTAAGACCAGGAAAAGCAATTTAACCTATTTAAAATCAGAATTAGAATCATCATGTTAATAGCAGCTGAATTATAAATCCCTCATGAGTGGAGGGAAATAGTTTTTTTCTAAAAAAAGAATTATTTAGGATTTTTTTCCACAAGTGGTGTACTGAACATCTGAATACGTTTCTGTTATGCCTATCAGGGATTTTATAAGATCCAAAAGAGAAAAAAAAAAAAAAAAAGGCAAAGCAAACTAAAAGCTTTCTGTGCTTCTGTTAAGTTTACTGTTTTATCTGTGTATATAATCAGTTATCAGTTAAGATTACTCAAAGATTAAATCATGATGTATGAAATTAACTAGGACATCCAATCTTTTTTCTCCTGCTGTTTATCAGAGAACACATTTTTACATGTTATGCAGTCATCCCAAAGATTAGATTGAAGTCAATAAGTGTGTCTGACTAAAGATGTATTGTGTTTAACTAGACTGAAATAATCATTTTTCCAATGGTTAATTACCCTCACTCTTTGATATTTGTGCCTTATGTCCAAATTTAATTTGTCTGGCTTCAGCTTTCATTGATTTTAACTTGACTCTTCTGCCAAACTAAGGAGATCTTTATAAATTGGTATTTTTTCTCCTAACGAATACATGAACAGTAATTTTGCAGTTTGCTTATTTTATGCTACACAGGCTGATTTTTTATCTGTATTTCACTGTAAAAGGAGCTTCTTCCAAGTTGTGAAGACAAAGATGTGCTTTGTCTTCAAGATATGCTCAGTCATACAGCACCCTATATGACAAATTTGAACAATATTGCATTGTTGTGGTTCCAGAGTTATTTTCTATAGGGAGAGTAAGCAGGGCACTTTGAAACACTACTCTATGAAAGCTATGTGGATATCTATTGAGACTTTCACTGCACCATGTCTTCAAATACTTCTGTGATTTTTTAAACATTATATTTTAACTGCTCTAAAATAATGTTACATAAACATGTACATGTATCTGGCCACTCTTCCAGACATACTGACTTCTCAAGACGCTGTCAAGTTTTAATATGTATAATCATGCACTAACAGTACTGTTTATAAAGTATGTAATATAACAGAATACAAATTAATGTAAAATCCAGATCCCCACTATAACGGCCAACTTCTAATCATTATTTACTGACATTTTCATCACTTGAAAATGTTACCACTAAAGATTTTGGTTTCATATTCAGACTGATTACTCAAATTTTGATCACAGTCTGTATTTTATGTGGCTGTACAGATATATACATGCCCAATTGCACATATGTGTTGTGTTGGGGACCTAAAGGCCCCTGACTGAAGAATGATCCTGGGATGGAACAAAGCATTCTGATCATTTTAAGGAGAACAATATTTGCAGCCACAATTATCTTGCTCTGTGGAGAGAGACGACCTTGGTAGTTTATCTTGTTTTTGCGAGGACTTATTTGCAAGCAGGTGTTCCACTCAGGCTCTTTATCACACGTTGGTCTTGCAGGTACAGAGTGCAAGTGGAAAAAAATCCCTGCAGACCCTATGGAGAATAAAAGCAGGAGAGAGGCTGTAGTGGCTGAGAGAGAAAAAATGCACTTTGAAGCAGGAGGTGCCCTGCTGGCACTACCTATTGAATCCACTGGCATGTTCCTTTTCCTTTTTCCTTTCTGGCATTTTACTGTCTCTCAGGAGTCAGTAAGTAACAGTGCACTTGCTTTAGGAGTTTCTGCTTGCCTCTTACTGGGATTATCTAAAATGAATGCCTGTGTACATGTGAGTGTGTGTATGTTGACTGAAACTCATAACCCTCTGTGTCGCTCTGAGTGCATAGTTTGCTTGTTTCTGCTCCTGAGACATCCTGTCTCAGGATCCAAATGTACCCTGTAATAACAACATATGAAATATATTATAAACATACTATGTTAATATTAAATATTAATATAAAAATCTGAATATAATCTCATCATTACTGTAGAATTTTAGTGTTTTGTTTGTTTGTTTGTTTGTTTGTTTTGGAAAGAGAATACTGTTTAGCAATTCCCAGTTAAGGAATAATTAATTCAAGATTTTTGGTAAATTATACTTTCTGTTAAAACAGGTTGACAAAGATTAATTATATCAGTTGAATAGCAAACTAATATTCCATTAATATGTCAATAATTTATGTCAGACTAACTCTTAAATTTATGCATTTGCCATCTACCTTTTTGCTAAAGGGCATTTAATTTGTAATGTTTGTTTGCTAATGACAAAGAATAGTAACTTCAGAGAGACTTCACAAATCTAGAACTACCTCTGATCTCCATTTTCATTGAAAGAGTGTGGGATAATCACATGTCAAGGTGAAAGAGATAAGTAAATGCTCTGCTACTTCTCTCAGCTACAAATCTCTTTTACTCTAGAATATTTTTCATTATGCAAGTCACAAGCTGCCAGATTTCTGAAATGATCCTACTTGTAACCTCAATAATGCCTCTGTAGGATTCTATAGCCTATACACTTACTTCGAGAAATCTGCAAATCCTGAAAGGACATGTCTATTTTTAAGACAATGAAGGGAATAAGGGTACTTGGTTTCTACCTGGCAAAGGAAAACAAAGAGAAAGGTATCCACCTTTAGACTTCCCAATCTCTTAACTATTGTTAATATTCTGCAATGAATATTCTGATGATGAACAAAATGGACAGGGAATCCATGAATTTTATTCTCCTGATGAAGAAACACACTTGCTTTTGCCATCAAGTACAGGAAACGGTGTTTGATAAGCCTCATTGTTTGCTGCCACTGAACTTGTTTTCATTGAGCATAAAATCAAATACAATGTTGGGACCCTTTTCTCTGCCACTCATAACTATGATTTTAGTAAGTCATATGTCTGTCATAGACAGTAATTTCCTATTTTGGCTCTTCCAAAGCAGATTTTGTTTCCTTCTTCCAGCGTAGCTCAGAAGTGGATTTGTTTAGAAATGAGAAGATTTGGAAAAGTATATTCAGCTACAGCTGAATATTTCAGGAATGCATACCTTTTACTAGATAAAGTAAAATAAATTCTCATCTCTATCATAAAGACTCTGTTATCTCTTTACATTAAATGAAATATCAGAGTGGAGGTATCCCAATTCTGAAAGTGATCTCATTTTTCCTGAAATGAAAAAAAAAAAAACAAAAAGAGGGAAAAGAGAGGAGTCCTCCCAGCCCACCCAAAAAATTATTTGTAGACTCAATTAATAATTTCTGTTACTAGAATTTAAAACCATATTAAACATTCTTCTGAAAATAGAAATAAAATTTGAACATGCATATGAAACTGTGCGCAATATTTCAGCACTACATTGAAAAAAGCCAGAAAGCCATCTGTCTAAGACTACACAGAATCACAGCTCCCATGCTTTTTGAAATCTGAAGTTTGGAATGAAAACACCCCCATTTTACTTTTGCATGGTAGATTCTTTACTGCTTTAATATAAGTAAGATAGACTATTTCAAATTTATTTCCTTTATGGATAGTTAATAATCATAATGTTTAATAATAATGTTTAATTAAAAAACAAGATTTCTGGCCTTGGTCTTGTAAAATATCATCTATACTTCCTTCAGTATATAGGACATTGAAACCAAGAACAAAATGATTATTATTTTCACAATTTGAAAAATCTTATTGTCAAAAAGACTTTCATAAACCATTACCAAAAGACAAAATCAATTTGGATAAAGAATAGGAAGTGTAAAACAGAGGTTAATAGAGGTTAACATTTCCCTATTAATTCATTATCTCAATTTCTGATCTTGAATAATTTATTCCTAGATAATGAATAAATATCTTCTAATCCCAAGGGCTCAGATTAAAAAAAAAACAAAAAAACCAACAACAACAAAAAAACAAAACCATAGTATGTACGTCAAAATTGGGCAGAAGTACCAGATAAATAACATGTTAAATTAGCCCAGTGATATATACAGTACCTTATTAATTCCTCTTTATCAAATGCTACACTTTCATTGACTAAATGGTTTTCATCCTCAGATGCTGTATTTGCACCTGATATAAATGTAATGAAAAATATTCTAATTAATAAAAATGCTGTCCTTAGTGACACAGATGTTGAGGAAAGCTGGCTGCTCTTCAAGGATGCCTTTCTGAGAGCACAAGAGCTCTCTGTCCGTGGACAGCGGGCAGAGGAGGCAGGAAACCACCATGGCTTAGCAAGAACCTGCTGTGCAAAATGAAGGCAAAGAAAATACAGGCTTTGGAAACAAGGGTGTGTTACCTGGGAGGAGTGCAGGGGTGCTGTCTGGACTTGCAGACATGGGATTAGGGAAGCCAAGACACGGGCAGAACTGAATTTGGCGAGGGACATTGAAAACAATAAGACACAGGTACATTAACCAGAAGAGACAGGCCAAAGCAATTTTACCTCCTTTGGTAAATGCAAAAGCAAAGCTGGCTTCAACAGATGTGGGGAAAACTGAGGTAGACAGCTATTCTTTCCCACCATTGTATCAAGGCTTGCTGAGGACACAGATGAACAAGTCCAAGCAAGTCCTGGGCAAAGGCTGAGAAATCCTTTGTCTGAGGGACACACAGGGACAAGTCCAGGCAAGTCCTGGTAAATCTTTTGTCTGAAGATTTCATATAGGCCAGGGACAATGAGAGAGGGAGAGAGAGAGAGAGAGAGAGAGAGAGAGAAATAAACCACAGATTAATGGCTGGGAAGCAGTATTTTGTGTGGGTTTACCTCGAGGAAGATAGCGATCGATAGCCATCACAATGTGATGCCTGCATGTTGAGGAAGATGTCTCTGATATTAGAAGCCTCATGAGGGGATGTCTGTATGCTGATGGACTCTCTCCTGGGCCCACTACCTGAGACCTGCTGCTTCCTCCTGGACTTACCCTGCTGCTTCTTCCTGCTACCTGCTTGCTGCCTAAGGCCAGCCACACTGCTGCTGCTCTTCCCCTGTGCTTTTGCCTCGGACCATCAGAACAGTGTGCAAAGGGATGCTGCTGGATCTTGGCGGTGACTATCCCCACTTTACGCAGTTCTTGATTCTTTCCTATCTTTCGTATCACCACTTTCTCTTCCCCATCACCCTAATTCATTGTAGTTGCCATCCTCCCCTTCCCCATCTCCCTGATTAAGATTTGTAATAAACTGGTCAGACCAGCATTTGAACCATTGTTTCTTAATCTCATGCGGGGTATACATATATTGAAGAACCTCCTTTTCCTCCTATAAATTGCAGCAAGACAAGTACTGCATGAGCTCTTTGCCTCATTCTTCACTGTGAGCCAGGATTCTAATATTTCTCAAGTCCCTGAACCCTGCATCTCTAAACCTCTAGGTGGGGACCAGGGTGGTAAATCTCCCCCCACTGTAAGGGCAGAGCAAGTCCAGAGTTCTGAAGGAGCTGGCTGAGGTGGTTGCTGTGCCACTCTCTATGTATTTGAAAAGTCATGGCTGACAGGTGAGGTGCTGGATGACTGGGAAAAGGGACACCACTCCCATTTGCAAGGAGGAGGACCCGGGGAACTACAGGCCGGTGAGTCTCGCCTCTCACCTGGGAAGATCATGGAACAGATCCTCCTGGATGACATGCTAGATAAATGCAGAATGAGCATGTGATCCGACATGGCTTCCCCAGGGGAAAGTCATGCCTAACCAATCTGGTGGCCTTCTATGATGGAGTGACGACACTGATGGACAAGGGGAAGGCGACCAGTGTCATTTACCTGGACTTGGGCAAGACCTTTGACATCATCCCCCACCACATCTTTATCTACAAATTAGAGATGTGGATTTGACAGGTGAACCAACCGGTGGACAAGAAATTGGTTGAAAGGCTGCAGACAGAGGGTGGTCATCAATGGCTCTATGTCCAGGTGGAAGCCATTAAAAGCAGTGTCCCCCAGGTGTCTGTCTTGGGACTGGTGCTCTTTAACATCTTTATCAGTGACATCAATGATGGAATTGAGAGCACCCTCAATGATTTTGCTGATGACACCAAGCCAAGTATTGCAGTTGACACAATGGAAGTAAGAGTTGCCATTCAGAGGGACCTCAACAGAATTGAAAGGTGAGCCCGTGTGAACCTAATGAGGTTTAACACAGAAAAGTGCAAGGTTTTGTACTTGAGCCGGAGGAATCCCAGGCATCTGTACCGACTGGAAGGAGCAGTGCTTGAGAGTAGCCCTGCAGAGAAGGACCTGGGAGTCCTGGTGGATGAAAAACATGAGCCAGCAGTGTGCTCTTGCAGCTTGGAAAGCAAACGGCATCTTGGGCTCCATCAGAAGACAGGTGGCCAGCAAGGACAGGGAGGTGATTGTCCCCCTCTACTCTGCTCTTGTGATGTCCCATCTGGAGTACTTGTCCAGGTAAAGAAAGTCCAAGAAAGACAGAGAACTGTTGGAGAGGGTCCAGAGGAGGGCCACAGAGATGATCAGGGGACTGGAGCACCTCCCCTATGAGGACAGGCTGAGGGAGCTGAGCTTGTTCAGCCTGGAGAAGAGAAGGCTGTGAGGTGACCTAATTGCAGTCTTTGAGTATCTATGGGGAGCCTATAAACAGGAGGGGAGTCAACTCTTTGAAACGGTAGATAACAGGAGGACAAGGGGAAATGGTTTTAAGTTGAGGGAGGGAAGATTTAGGTTGGATGTCAGGGGGAAGTTCTTTACAGAGGGAGTGGTGAGGTGCTGGAACAGGCTGCCCAGAAAGGTTGTGGATGCCCTGTCCCTGGAGATGTTTAAGGCCAGATTGGATGGGGCCCTGGGCAGCCTGTTTTAGTTTGGAGGTTGGCAGCTCTGCCTGCAGCAGGCATGTTGGATATACGTGATCCTTCCAAGGACCCTTCCAAGCCTTTCTACAGTTCTATGATATGACTTTAGAAGATGAATAGATGTTTGACTGGGTTATATGTACACATTAGCAGATACAGTATTGTAAGCATAACTTTAAGGTTTGAAATCTAGAAACATTTATGCAACTGAGCAGAGGCCTGCACAAACGAGGAGAGAAAATTCTCTGTTCTCTTACAACTACAAATTTCTGATTATAACAATGTCTTCCTGACAATTATTTCAAACAAATCATTAATACTGCAGAATAATACTCCCTAAAGTAGAAAACTTCCTTTCAGTGTTTGTTTATATGCGTCTTGCTCTTCTTACCATTTTTCATTTATTCCTTACTATTCTACAACTGTTACCCTCTAACTTTCTAATTTTTAGATAATTAGAGTGGGAATACGTAATCAAAATGAGCTTAATTCTTTGTCTTGGAGAGTTCTATTTAGTTCTTACTTCTTTTACTAAAAGCCTAAATTTTTAAAAGAAAAAAAACACATCCATCTTGCAGTTCAAGATCTTGATTGGAAGAAGCAAACCAAAAAGTAGACTCTCTTGTGAGACCTACTTGGAGCTATCCTGAGGGCTAAGGTGTTAGAAGCTTAGGGGACAGTGAGAGATGATCAGCATTTACACAGTGCTTCTTTCAAACTCAGGATTGGTGCATCCCTATGAGTAAGAAGTCAGGGAAGGGTGGCAGGAGACCTGTGTGGATGAGCAAAGAGCTCATGCATAAAATCAAAGGGAAGAGGAAGGTCCATGAAATGTGGAAAAAGGGTCTAACCACTTGGGAAGAATATAGGAATGTTTTCAGGGCCTGTAGAGAAGAAATGAGGAGGACAAAGCCCACGTGGAATTGGATCTGGCAAAGAAGATAAAGGATAATAAGAATGACTTTTTAAGTATGTCAATAGTAAAAGGAAGACTAGGGAAAATGTGGGTTCCCTACTAAATGAGGGAGGTGTTCTGGTAACGGGATGCTGAGAAGGAGATACTGAACACTTTCTTTGTTTCTGTCTTTACTGCAAAGACTCTCACTCATGAATCTTGGACCCTGGAGGTAAGTGAGAGAATATGGGGAATGGAAGGCTCTGCTTTGGTTAGGAGGGAGGTGGTAACATCAGTGTACATAAATCCATGAGCCCCAATGGGATGCATCCATGTGTGCTGAGGGAGATGGTGGAGGTGATTGCTGAACCATTCTGTCATCTTTGAGAGGTCTTGGAGAATGGGGGAGGTGCCTGAGGAATGGAGGGTAGCCAATCTTCAAAAAGGGCAAGAAGGAAGATCTGGAAAACTACAGGCCAGACAGCCTCACCTCTGTCCCTGGAAAGATGATAGAGCAGCTTATTTTAGATGCCATCTCCAGGCAATTGGAACAGAAGAAGGCTATCAGGAGTAGTCAGCATGGGTTCACCAGGGGGAGGTCATGCTTGACCAACCTGGTAGCCTTCTATGATGTTGTCTCTGGCTGGGTGGATGGGGGGAAAGCAGCAGATGTGGTCTATCTTGATTTCAGCAAGGCATTTGATACTGTCTCCCACAACATCCTTATAACAAAGCTGAGGAAGTGTGGGATAGATGAGTGGACAGTGAAGTGGGTTGAGAGCTGGCTGAATGGCAGAGCTGTGATTGGTGGCACAGAGTTTAGTTGGAGGTCTGTATATAGCAGTGTTCCCTAGAGGTTGGTGCTGGGTCCAGTCTTGTTGAACATCTTCATCAGTGACCTTGATGAGGGGATATTGTTCACCCTCAGCAAGTTTGCAGATAATACAAAACTGGAAGGGATGGCTGACATACCAGAAGTCTGTGCTACCATTTGGTGAGACCTGGACAGGCTGGAGAGTTCAGCAGAGAGGAACCAGAAGAGGTTTAACAAAAGCAAATGTAGAGTCTTGCACCTAGGGAGGAATAACCAAATGCACCAGTACATGCTGGGGGATGACCTGCTGGAGAAGAGTTCTGCAGAGAGGAACCTGGGTGTCCTACCAGAAGACAGATTGGCTATGAGCCAACAATGTTGTCTGGTGACCAAGAAGGCCAATGGCATTCTGGGGTACATTAAAAAGAGTGGGGCCAGCAGGTCAGGGAGATGGTTCTCCCTCTATTCTGCCCTGGTCAGGCCTCACCCGGAGTACTGTATCCAGTTTTGGGCTCCTCAATACAAAAAAGGCAGGCATCTCCTGGAAAGAGTTCAGCAGAGGGCCACAAAGATGGTAAAGGACCTGGAATATCTCTCCTGTGAGGGAAGGCTGAGTGACCTGGATATGTTCAGCTTCAAGAAAAGAAGAGGGGATCTGATTAATGTCTGTCAGTATCTAAGGAGTGGGAGGTAAAGGGATGAGGACAGACTCTTTTCAGTGGTGCATGATGATAAGACAAGGGGAAATAGCCACAAACTGAATCATGGGAAGTTCCACGCAAATGTGCATCAGAACTTCTCAACAGTAAGGGTGACAGAGCACTGGAACAGGCTACCCAGAGATGTGGAGTCTCGTTCTCTGGAGATGTTGAAGACCCCCCCCTGGACACTTACGTGTGCAACCTTGTCTAGGGAGCCTATTTTGCAGGGGGTTGGACTAGATGATCTCTGGAGGTCCCTTCCAGCCCCTACAATTCTGTGATTTTATGATACATTTTTGTTGCTGTGTAATTTATATGTTATTGTTTGTCCTTAAGATCCTTGAGAAAACATCTGCTGTAAGTAAAAATAGTTTCAGTGTTTTGTTTTGTTTTGTTTTGTTTTTTGTTTTTTAATCTAGTTTTTAAACATTCTTTATGGAGAAGAGACTATACAGTTGTATTATTTTCATATTACTGTTGAAGCAAATGTGTGTACTGTTTTGCTTTGTCTTGTTTTTTTACACTTCAATGAAAATTGGTCATTGGTATGCCATAACAAAGAAATGTTTTAACAAAGCAACTTTTTGATTTTTGTCTGACAAAGACAGAGGGCATGTCTGCCCTTCATTTTTCCTTTTCATTCTTTTTTCTTTATGTTCTATGTTTGCTGTCTCTAGCAGTCAGAAACAAGTCATCTATTTTTTTAGATTATAGAGCTGGGTATACAAGGACATCCTTTCACTTGATATTGAATAAAGAGTCTGACTATTTGCAGGTAAAAAAATAAATAAATAAAATCATGATGATACTTTATTTTTTGCCATTATAGTGTTAGAAGCAGTTTACACATTCTACTATTCCAAAAGTTATGGGAAAGATGGGATAGAGGATGTCAATATATCTGGATGAGTATTCTGTTCTTCAGTATTTGTAATTCCTGTGGGAGATGGCTGACCAAGAAACAATCCATTCATGTACAACACCAAATCTGCTTGTACATCATCACTCCTACCCTATTTCATAGCTTCAGAGTAAAGGTTGGTTGTGGATTAACCCCGGTGGAAAACTAAGCAACACAAAACTATTCACTCACTCACCTGCTGTGGGATGTGTGGGATGGGAGAGAAAAATGGAAGAGATGGGATAAAAGAAGGTTGAGCTAAAGTCATTCTAATAAGTAAAATGAAAAACAAACCAACTGACCAACTAAATAAACAAACAATGACCAAAACAACAACAACAACAACAAAAACAGAACAGAGGGAAACAAAGAAAAACAAGCGATGCAAAAGCAATCCTTCAACACCGTGTTAACAATACAGCAATACCTAGCCAGTACCTAAGCAACAGCTTCCCTCTAGTTTTCTTGATGAGCGTGATGTTATATGAAATAGAATATCCTTTTTGTTAATTTAAGTCTGCTGTCCTGGCTGCATTCTCTCCCAGTCTCTTGTCTAGCCTATCTACACTGTGGGGCAAGGTGAGAAATGGAAAATGCTACAGTACCTAAACATTGTTCAGAAGTAATTAAGACATCAGTGTACTGTCAACACTGTTTTGGTTGAAACTCTAAAACACATCACCACATGGGATACTATAAAGAAAATTAACTTCATATCAGCAAGACCCAGTGTAATTTAATACGGGACCCAAATGTGCCCCAGTGAGGTATTTGTTAGATTTGACCCTTGGGAGATTAAGATTTCAAAATAAATCTATATTTCACATAAAAATTACAGAATCAAGAACTGTAGATCTTGGAAGGGACCTCTGGAGTTCATGTAGTCCACCTCCCCCTTCTAAAACAGATATCTCCAGAAAAAAATACTTCACAAACTTTCATGCAGCTTGATTAATTAAGTCCAAACAAAGTACTTCCACTTCTCTTAGATGTTAAACACAGAAGTTACCTTCATGGATGGAATTACAAGAGCTGTTAAATATTGCTTTGATTTTCTGTGGTGATGAAGGAAGAATTTTTCTGTGTGGAAGACCGAGCTAAGTGCTTAAGATCTATCAGACTTTTCACTGGAAGGCATTTTATTTTCCTTACAAGGTTCAGCATCTGTCTACACATGTGCGCTCTTCAAAACAAGAGAAATCTCTATTATTCTGCCTTCTCAGGGCAATTGGGAAACATACAGGGAATATACACAGAGGGAAAATAAATTACAGAAATAGTTGTGTAATCTTGACTGTACGTTGTAAGTCAACAAAGTCATGCTGTTGAGAGACTGCTAAAGAGAGTCACAAACTATTTTTTTAATGCACTAAGCATATGTTTTGCAAAAATTATATTGTCTCCCCAGTAAATATTATTTGCATGTTTCCTAATTCATTTCTTGTTTTGCAAATTTGAGCTTTAACACATTTACTTACATGGCTTTCTTAATGTGAAAAAAGTTGTGGCATTCATGTATCAAGATTGAATTAAATTATTTACATTTGTTGTAAAGATCCTGCCCATGTGAGAAACGGGAATTTGGGGAAAAAAAAAAAAAGCAAACAAACAAGCAAAAAATCTTAGCAGTTATCCCAAATATTGTATGGCATACCGTTTCAATAAATTCTGCATGCATCAGTCTGAATTTTTGAAGGCCAAGCTGAGAGATCTGGGGATCTGAGATTCTTCAGCGTGGAGAAGAGAAGGCTCTGGGGGGACCTTATAGCAGCTTTCCACTACCTGAAGTGGGCCTACAGAAAAGCTGGAGAGCAACTTTTTCTAAGGCATGTAGCAATAGGAAAAGGGGAAAGGGTTTATACAGGAAGAGAGTAGATTTAGACTAGATATTGAAGAAATTATTTGCTGTGAGGGTGATGAGACAGTGGAACAGGTTGCTCAGTGAGGTTGTGAATGTCCCCTCCCTGGAAGCATTCAACACTAGGCTTTTACTCTTCCCCCTCACCCCTCCTCCCCCCCGCCCCTAAAAATTTCAATAGCTATCAGATCTGTCTTCCCAGATCTAAAAGGAACCACCAGACTGAATTTTGGATATAATTGCCCATACTGTTAATAATAAATACTGCTACCTTGTACTTCTGGAGGGTGGACTTTGAATTATTCAGAAGACTAGTATGGGAGTCCCCTGGGCTTCAGTCTTAGAGAGTAAAGGGGTCCAAGATGGCTGGTTGCTCTTCAAGAAGGAAGTCTCAAAGGCACAGGAGCTGGCTGTCCCAAAATGAGCCGTCGGGGAAGAAAACTAGCATGCATGAATAGGGAGCTATTCTTGAGGCTCTGGGAGAAAAAGAGAATCTAACTAAAAGGGACGGGCAACTCAGAAAGAGTACAAAGAAGTTGTTAAGATGTGTAAAGAGAAAATTGGAAAGGCAAAAGCCCAGCTTGAACTCAGCCTAGCCACTGGGGTAAAGAGGAACAAGAAACTCTTTTACAAATACATGAACAGTAAGAGGAAGACTAAGGAGGATCTCCATTCTTTACTGGATGAGGCTGGGAATATGACCACTAAGGACAAGGAAAAGGCAGAGGTTCTGAATGCCTTCTTTACATCTGTCTTCAAAGGTCAGAGCAGTTATCTTCAGGGTACTCCACTCTCTGATCTGGTAGTCTCAGCTAGGGTGCAGATTAAACCCTCCACAATTCAGGAGGATACAGTCAGGGGAACTACAGGCCTGCTAGCCTGACCTTGGTGCCAAGGAAGGTTATGGAGCAGATTGTCTTGAGGGAGATCACGCGGCATGTGCGGGACAACTGGGGGATCAGGCCTAGCCAGCATGGGTTCACGAAGGGCAGGTCCTGCTTGATCAACCTGATCTCCTTCTATGATCTAGTGACCTGTCTGGTAGACAAGGGAAAGGCTGTTGATGTAATCTACCTAGACTTCAGCAAAGCCTTTGACACTGTCTCCACAGTATTCTCCTGCAGAAGTTAACAGCCCATGGTTTCGACAGGTACACTCCTGGCTGGATGAGGAACTGGCTGGAAGGCTGGGCCCAGAGAGTGGTAGTGAATGGATCTAAATCCAGCTGGTGATCTGTCACGAGTGGTGTTCCCCAGGGGTCAGTGCTGGGACCTGTCCTCTTCAATATCTTTATTGATGACCTGGATGAGGACACTGAGTGTACTCTCAGTAAGTTTGCGGATGACACCAAGTTGGCTGGAAGTGTCGATCTGCCTGGGGGTAGTGAGGCCCTACACAGGGATCTGGACAGGCTGGAGGGCTGGGCTGAAGCCAGTGGGATGAAGTTCAACTAGGCCAAGTGCTAGGTCCTGCACTTTGGCCACAATAACCCCAGGCAACACTACAGGCTTAGGGCAGAGTGACTGGAAGACTGTGTAGAGGAAATGGACCTGGGGGTATTGATTGATGCTCGGCTGAACATGAGCCAGCAGTGTGCCCAGGTGGCCAAGGCCAATGGCATCCTGACTTGCATCAGAAATGGTGTTGCCAGCAGGAACAGTGGATTTTCTGTTGAGGGATATCGTTTAGTGAGAACTATTGGTGATAGGTGGATGGTTGGACTGGATGATCTTGTAGGTCTTTTTCAACCTTGGTGATTCTATGATTCGGTGATTCTATGAAACATTTGTTGTAGTTTGGGCCCAGCTAGCAGCCGAGAACCCTGCTCACCTCCTCCTGTCTCAGCAGGGCATGGGGAGATATTAGGAAAGAATATGAGTGAGAAAGCATGTGGGTTAAAGAAGAAAGAGTGATAGCACCTATCATAAATGGCTATGGACAAAACAGACTCAGTTGGGGAAAAATATATTTTTTACTGATAATTAACATCAATATTTAATTACTGGTTCATGTATTGGGACATAAAGAAAACAAACGCTAAGACACATTTTCTTCCACTTTCCCGTGCTCAGCTTTACTCCTCCCCACTTCATTCCAGACACATCTCCTCCCGTTTTATCAGAGATTATACTTAGTTTCCTCAGTGTTACATTGTATAAAACATGATCAGTACATTGCAGTTTATCTCTGTTGCTACTCATTTCTCATTCTTTTCATATATTCCTGTGTATATCTTCCAAGGGCTGCAGCAGTCTCTTCAGACATGTACTCACTCTGTGGTAATGTACATCCCATGCCTCTGACTGCTTTATTCTCTTGTATCCTCAGTTGTTACTTCTGTTCTCTCCTCTCCCCCATCAGATTGATTATTTATTTGTTTGTTTGTTTGTTTGTTTGTTTGTTTTGCTCTTAAATATGTTTACATAGAGATACTACTACGTTGGCTGGCAGACTTAGCTGAGTTTTGCAGTGAACAAACAGGAGCCAGCTTTTCCCAGCACAGGGCAGCTCCCTGTTTCTTCCTGCAGAGGCCACCCCTGAAGTGCCCTGCTACCAAAATTTTCAACATGTACCCGAATTACAGGAGTGGATGAGGATGAGAAATATAGTGGACAACTATAGTCCTTGTAGTTTGATCTTAATATGAGATCACTGTCAGCAAAACAAATTATTAAGGAAGCAATAAGTAAATCACAGAATCACCGAGTTTGGAAAAGACCTACAAGTGTCCACTTATCACCAATAGTTCTCTCTAACCATGTTCCTCAACACAACATCCAAATGTCCCTTGAACACCTCCAGAATTATATTTAAATACATTCAATTAATTAATTAATTAAAATATTAACTATATGGAAAATTGATAAATTGAAGCAGAGAAAGAGTGTATCAGGCTGATTAGTATTTTCTCAAGTAAAACAGCTGCTTTTCAAAACAGAAGTATTGTGATCTGATCTGTCTCTACTTCTTCATAGCACTTGATATGAGGCCACATGGGAAATTTTCATTGAAGATGATGGTTATTTCAACAACTATAAGATCAATAAAGAATTATTTTGCAACAGAGAGCTTAGTAGTATTTAGTGGATTCAATTTGTAGCTATTTTTTAATACCTTACTTAATTACAGTGATGTAGTTGATGCTAATGGGTTTGTATTATGACAGCTGTAAAACAGGGAGGGAAAAAGAAAAAAAAAAAAAAAAAAAAAAAGAAGCACCTGAATGTCTCCTGTGAAGAACAATATGACGTTAAAAAAATAATAACATGAAGTGAAACACATCTGGGGAATTAAAGTCATACCTCTGCTAACAGGAAAATTTCTACTAGCTGGATGATAAAGTACATGAAAGGTTTTGTTGCACTGATTGATGACTTCATGATTGTAAGTCACTGATGTGAAAACAAAAAACACTAACTTGAAACGTATCAAGAAAGATATCTGGGATAAAAACAGTTTGAATATTATAAAAATATTCATAAAATCATAGGATTTCTATGTACTTTTCTAGTGCTGTATACTGAATCATACAAAAACAAGAAGAATAACAACCAAGAACATGGTTGTTAATGTAGATTTGCTTCATACAGAAGTTGTGTAAAATAAAAACGTTGTTCAGCTAGCTAAAAACTTCAAAAAAAAAAAAAAAATTATTTTTCTCAGTAGGTACATTTAGATTGAAAAACAAAGTCCCTGAAGATCACTATACATTTTACAGCTCATTGATATCTGCAGAAAGGACACTGATATCTTTGGTTTGATAAGCTGTTTACCCAGAGGTCTATAATAAGTTTATAAGCAGGATGTAATAATAAGCACAGATGGACTGGAAAGAGAGAATTCATTTCAGCATTTGTTTAGACTTAAATGTATTGTTCATATTTTTATCTAGAGAAACCTCTGAAAAAACCACCACCACCACCAGCAACAACAAAACCAAAACACTTATGGTGGGAAAGAACTATTCTTCACCACTGAGGTAATCTGATGTATGATTTGAGTAAGATGGTAGTTGCCTGTTACAGTTGCCTAAGATTCTTGTGGCAAACTTTGTGCTTTAGAATAACTCTCTCAAACTGGTTTTTGAGAAGTAAAAGAAACCAACAAGAGATGAAAAAGCATTTATATCATTTACTAGCTTTTTCTTTCTCTGAAAGTCATTACAACCTTGAATTGTGTCTTAGCGTGACAAGGAAGAAAACGCTTTCTGATGAATGATGTGTAGTGATAAATCTTGATAATATTGTTGCCACAGAAGATGTTGAGTTTGATAACTGTTGATTCTACATACAACAAAACAATGAGGCAATACATTAAGTAGTTATGAGGTAAGTATCTTAACTACCTTGCTTCAATTCTGACATTTTGACAAGCTTACTTTCCCCCTCTCCCTCCTCTCAGAACAATTATTTGATTACTATATTTATGAAAGCCAATCTTATGATCTATCAGATTCCTAGTAGGCAATCTTGGTAAGTTTGGTCATTTTTCTTTTTTTTCTTTTTTTTTTTCTTGTTTGTTTGTTTGGTTGGTTGGTTGGTTTGTTTGTTTGTTTGTTTTAACAAGTATAAATGTTGAGAAAATATATGAGAAGGAAAAGAGGAGAGAGAGGAGAGGAGAGGAGAGGAGAGGAGAGGAGAGGAGAGGAGAGGAGAGGAGAGGAGAGGAGAGGAGAGGAGAGGAGAGGAGAGGAGAGGAGAGGAGAGGAGAGGAGAGGAGAGGAGAGGAGAGGAGAGGAGAGGAGAGGAGAGGAGAGGAGAGGAGAGGAGAGGAGAGGGGAGATTAGGATTATAGAGCATGTCATCCACTTACTCAAAGGCGAGTTTCTGTCAGTTAAGGCGTGGGTGAAACTGAAAGTGTGTGTACTCAGTATGAAGACAGATGGAGGAAAGAACTTTAATGTACTCCTGAAAATGATTGAATATTAAAAATCTACTTGATAATGGAATAGTAGATGCTACACAAGAATCAAATACTGTTTCATCACTTAAAACAAAATTCATGGAGTCTGAAATAAATGGATGGAATCTTTGCATGAACGGAACTGAGAGTGAATGAAAAGAGAAAAATGCAAAGGGGAAAAATATAAAATATTAAAAACAAAAAAAAAACCAAAAAAAAGAAAAGAAAAGAAACTATAGAAAGCAATGCTAATACCAGCTTCCCTAGGAAGGAAACTTTCTGTTTAAATCTTGACACCAAAATAGTATCTGGGAAGTGGAAGACAGGGACTGTTTTTTTTTTGTTGTTGTTGTTGTTTTGTTTTGTTTTGTTTTTTGAGGTAAAATAAAACTATGCATTTCTTGTAGGGAAAGCTTATGAAAGAGACCTGACAGGTCTATTTTTTTGTCTCACTTCAAAAGAAACAAACAAGAATGATAGTTAGACTGATCAGACAGGTAAGAATACTCTTGTAAATCAGACAGCTATTGATAGGGGAATAAGTTAGAGTAATCATTAGCAATCTTTCTTGTGGAAAAGGAGATTAATACTGTCAGTAGGAATACTGTAATAATATAGCAGTACTTCATTTATGGACAACAATCATTTATCTTAAGCATAGCAGATAACAAATAAGAATGGCTCATATAATTGAACTTGAAATCTAACTGTATTATTTTGTGCTGAATAAACAGAAAGTTACATTTATGCAGCTAATATCACTTACCACAGAGAAGGATCTCTGCCTTTGATACCAGCTAGTAAAGACTGGCTCTTTTGCCTGGATTTGTCTATTTTCGCTTGTCAACGGTTTATGGGCTGGTTCAGCCTGGTTCCGTGACTAGCGGGGAGGAGGGATTTCACAAAATCCGCACCTCCAGAAAAAAGGAATAGGGGACCCCAAAATAATTAAAAACAGCAGCAACGATCTGAGGAGAAACAAACTAATTTACTAAATATAGTGTCAGAATGCAAGATAACGCACTATAATACAATATAATTAAAATTGAAGCTAATAAATAAAATGAGAGAGAGAATGTCCAAAAGGTGGATAGGCCTCACCACAATGCTGAGGTGAGATGTGCAGTCCAGTTAGCAGCAAGGTGACGGGAGGAGATCTGATGAAGAAGAGCAGGCGAAGAAGAGCACATCAGGTGACTTGCCAGGAGTTATATGTCCTCTGTGTGACCGCAAAGTCTCCTGGGGAATGTAGTTCTTCTCTTCCGGGCAGGTATCCAGAACTTGAGCATTAACGGTTAAACTCCCAGTGCCCCACATGATGTTATGATGTGGAACACCAAAAACCAAAAATCACAAAACCATGACATCGCTTTTCATTTGTCTAAACCAAATTTCTCATCTTAAAACATAGAAAGACAAGCTGATAACAGTTCGTCTCAAATGTTATAATCCTCAAACCAACCTGATGTAATTTGCATTATCACTGAGCTATGTAGTAGGCAAATATCATGTTCTAAGGTCAGCTTTTTCAGTTGGTTCACTAGCCAACTGTTTTTCCAGGTGATTTTGGAATCTTCAATATGGGCATCTGAATAAACATAGTCTTCTTTAACGTCAGGATTGACAGTGGGTCCTGTCAAACTAGAATTAGCTTAATGGAGAAGAGGAAGATGTTTTAGACATTCTGCTTGGGTGATAATTATTAATTCTGTGTAATTATTCTTTTCAGATACATATGTATGACTGTGGTGAAAATATTATAATTTTAATTCATAGGAATGACCTGCGTTTTTTTTTTGTTTGTTTGTTTGTTTGTTTTCCCACTATGAAATTCTACATTCTTTATTCAAATATGCTTTATTTTATACAGAAAAAAATACTTTTCTATTTTTTATCTTCCTTGGAGATGATTAAAAAAATTAAGCCATCTGATTAAAATATTACAATATTTGTCCTACCGGTGTGGCACTTTGATACATAGCCAATTATATTATATTGACTCAGTCCTGTTCACAAATTTTCTCTTTTTAATATGGATTTTGTATTTTGTATTTCCTCTACATCAAAGGGTGTCTGTCTGTGGATGCAAAATCTTTAATGTAGAGCTTCAATCACTTTTTGATGTGAGTTTGTTCTTTTCGGCAGACTATCCTTTCATTTGGCCCCAAAGGATCTCACAAAACAGCTTGATAAATGGTGTATTTAAAACATGTTGAGTGTATATTCATGTGTTAGAAAGAGAAGAACTAATTACAAAAATATGTTCCCTTAAAAAAGGACAGTGAATGAAAGTACCAAATCCTGTAATGAAAAGCAGAATTATTTAAAAAATAGTAAACAAAAATTTCTTCAAATACATAGAAATCATAATTAACAAAAAGGTAATCATACAGTGTAATATTATTGCTCACTGACACTGGAAATATACATTAGGAAGTTTGATTAAAGTAGACAATTTAATAGAATCATTCTAAGGAGAAGTAGCATTGAGAAGAGTGCTTAACAGTAGCATGTCAGAGATTGCAAAGCAAACAACCTGCCCTTGACAGATAGCTATTCTAAGGTATCTTTCACTAACATATCCTTTATATCATTGAGGAATTATTTGACCTGATTATCATGTGTAGAAAGTGAAACATTTGTATGATAATTCAACAACTAAATAAAATGGTTTTGTTTGTTTGTTTGTTTTTTAAATTTCAATTTTTCTATCATTTAAAAACACTTTATTATATAATGCTACAGTAATGTGGAGTGATTGAACATCACCGTGAAAAATAATGTTGTGTTTTGGACTTTTCTACTTACAGCCTATGTCCTTGGACAAAGAACAATAAAACAGAAATGTCATAGGACCTTTTCTGTAAATGGATTCCTTGCGACAGAGCACTATAGGGAAATGTCTGATCAACACTAGTAGAAAGCAAGGCAATCTTAGATTTTTCTATGCAGGTAACAAAAAAGAGAGGTTTTTTTTTTTTTTTTTTTTTTTTTTTTTTATTAGACAGGTGTATGGAGAGAGAAACTAATTTGACCTTTGATTAAATGATCTCACTTTCCTAGCACTATCACCTACATCTCAATTATATTCTGCTAGGAGACAAAACTAAATTTGGCTATTATTTTAACTGATGCAAAAGGGCAGAATAGAAGGGTTTCAGCTTCTGCTAGCTCTTGCAGACAATGAAATGGGAAAATGAGTGGCCCCTAGAATTTACAGCCTCTTACTTATTACAGGCTGTGACTGCTGCAAGCTCAGAGGGGATAATCAGCTTGTCAAGGGCTTGCTGCTGAGAATGCCAACATCTAATCACTTCTGTTGCTTGAGAAGACTTAGGAAACTGTGGCACTGCATTTGCATTTAAAAAGACATGTTGTACAGTTGTGAAGGGAGTTTATTAAAAAAAAAAAAAATGCTGTAAAATAATTTTTAAAATGATTAATTCATTCTTTCCCATGAATACTATAAAAGGTGATAGTGTTAGGTCAAAATCATTGCACCAGCAGATATTGCCAGGAGATAAAATCCATTCATTGATGAGTGTTGTTTCTTGTACAGAAGACAGACTATGCTATATTCATGCAATAACAAAAATCAGATTAATCAAAATACTTGTATATTTTTAATAATTTCAGAATGTATAGAACTATAGCAATTGTTAGTATCTCAAAATCGTACTTATGCTTTGTGGTGCTGAGAATTTCTTAACTCAAAGGATAATCTCTTTCACAGAACTAACCCCTAACCCAGTTTCCACTTCAAAATGGAAACTCCGTGAGTGTCACAAAAGAAACATAAAGGCAAAAGAAATATAATCAAATGCTAAGAGGCAGAGGTAAAGTTTTAGTAAAAAGCCCCAATGACAACAGTTTGTAAGGAGATAAATGTGGCAGTTAGTAAAGAGATAGCTTTGCAAGTCACTGAAACTCCGTTGAAATGAACCCAGGACAATATTGAAACTTAACAGAAATATAGTCTGTTAAAATACTATTGGTAAGTGAAAAAAGCTCCAGAGATCTTTTAATTAGGAATCACATAGAAACTGTAGACCCATTTAGAGGGGGTACACACAAGCAAAGAAGAGACCCAAGGTGTTAAAAGATACATGAAGGGTATAACAGTTCTGAAATAGAATGCTAATCCTAACCTGTTTTAGCATCAGCTGCTACACAAACATAAGCAAAGAGAGGATGAAAAGCTTTAAGAAGGATGAACACTGTGAAGACTAGATGGTGAGATCAAATATTAAACACAATTAATACACCTGATCTAAACCATTCAAATATGAAAGCTAGGAGTATGCAAATTATCAAAGTGCAGGCCAGATGTTGCATTTCTTGAGGAAACCTATTATGCCAGAATATAAATTGACATGCAATTAGTTGATAGCAGGTATTATTTTTTTCACTGATTTAAAAAAGTTCACAAATATAATATTAGAGAAGTGGACTCTTATTAAAAGAAAATAATAAATTTGATATAGAGCAAATCTTTGTAGTAATAAGGAACAAAATAGAAAAAATAGCATTATCCCTCTTTTCAAGATACAGAAATGCATGTATCAAGTTCTGTTTCATCTAAATTTTACTGAATTCTAGATTTTAGGTAAATTTTGGAGTAACTATAAGTAACACATAGGATATGATGCAGTGAAGAGAACTGGTGACAAAACAAATGCAGAATATTAAAAAATATATTCACTATGATCAGATTCAGTTTGTCATAGAAAGGCAAACAAGGCTAGAAATCAAAGAATATCATTGTCATGGATGTAAATATTGGAAGCAGAAAATGTGTCTGAAGTAAGGTGATACATATCAGTTTGAACACAATGTCAGGCTGCACAGCTGTGTGTCTTTCAGATGCAATGACCTTATCTTCAAAATCTTGTCATTTACAGGGATGCAGCAAAACTAATCAAAGAGATTTTACATAAAGTATTTGGTTTGTGTAGTTTCAAAAACAATACAATTCCTTATACTTAATAAAGATGCTAGGCAAAATCTGGAATGGGGATATAGCTAATTTCCTGTAATATTAGATCAAGCACTCTCAGAATCCATCTTAAAGTCCCCTGCGAGTTTATTTTATGGTAAAGTTGGCTCCAGAACTTTTCAAGATAAGTCTAGTTGTAATTTTTTTTTTTCATATTGTAGTATCATAGGAACATAGAATGGCTTAGGTTGGAACGGACAAAGGGGAGGGAAGGAAAGAGGAGAGGAGAGGAGAGGAGAGGAGAGGAGAGGAGAGGAGAGGAGAGGAGAGGAGAGGAGAGGAGAGGAGAGGAGAGGAGAGGAGAGGAGAGGAGAGGAGAGGAGAGGAGAGGAGAGGAGAGGAGAGGAGAGGAGAGGAGAGGAGAGGAGAGGAGAGGAGAGGAGAGGAGAGGAGAGGGAAAAAAGTAATTATTTCACTATTTGTTAAATTTAATTAATGATTCATTTTCTCCTTAAAATGATCAGTAAAAGTCTAAATAATAAAACAAATTAACAAATTATTAAGTGAAATAATTGAAGGAGAAAGGTGATTGGCTAGTGAAGATACATAACTATAATAAATCACACGGAATGAGTATGAAAACATCTCATACCACTTCTTCCAATGTATAGTAATAATGAAATTAGACTAGTCAGATATTTCATTCTAGAACCTATAAAAATTGATTGGGAATACACTTGAGATAATTTTTCTTTAAATCAATAACAGTCAATTATGTACTGTTACTCTCAGTGATAGTGAATGTAGGTCATGGATCTTGAAAGTGATGAATCATTGAACATTTACAATTTAATAACATCTTTGAAAAACTCTTCAACTCTTTGAAAGGGTAGATAATGGCAGTACAAGGGAAATGGTTTTAAGTTGAGGGAGGGAAGATTTAGGTTGGATGTCAGGGAAAGTCCCACCTCAGCGACGCAGGCAGCGCCCATCCCAACCTACCTCGGTTCCTCGGTTGCCTGTAAGTAATAGGTTTGAAACCCTGAAACTGGAGGGTGAGGAAGTTGAGAATGAGGTGAAGGAACAGCCTCCGAGCTTTCCTAAGGAGAGGCGGTCGGCTCCACGCTTGAAGACCGCCTCTTCTAGAAAAGAAAAGAGGGTCATAGTCATAGGTGATTCCCTTCTAAAAGGAACTGAGGGCCCAATATGTTGACCTGATCCCACCCGGAGGGAAGTGTGCTGCCTCCCTTGGGCTGGAGTCAAGGATATTTCTATAAGGCTTCCTGGGCTTATTCGTCCATCTGACTACTACCCCTTATTGGTAGTTCAGGTTGGCAGCGATGATGCTGCCAAGAGAAGCCTGAGGGCTATCAAAAATGACTTCAAGGATCTGGGGAGGGTACTTGATGGTGCGGGAGTGCAGGTGGTCTTCTCTTCTATCCCTTCAGTGGCAGGTATGGACACTGAGAGGATCAAAAAAACCCTTCTCATAAATAAATGGCTTAGAGGTTGGTGCAGGCACAAGAATTTTGGTTTTTTTTTGACCATGGGGCAATTTACTCCTGGCATGATGGCTGCAGATGGAGCTCACCTGTCTGCAAGGGGTAAAAGGATCCTAGCCTAGGAGCTGGCGGGGCTCATTGAAAGGTCTTTAAATTAGGTAGGAAGGGGGAAGGGGACAAAATGAGGGCTGCTGAGGTTGTGCAGGCAGTTTGAGGTTCAAAAGATAACTTGATGGGTGATGAAGGTGGAGTTTGAAGGGATAGAGAATGGCAGGGGAATGCTGCTTTCCTTAAGTGTCTGTACACTAACGTGCACAGTATGGGAAATAAACAGGAAGAGTTGGAGATCTGCATGCAGTCGCATGGCTACAATCTCATTGTGATTACGGAGACGTGGTGGGACAGCTCGCATGACTGGAATGTTGTCATGGAGGGCTATGTGCTTTTTAGGAAAGATTGGCCGGTGAGGCGGGGAGGTGGAGTTGCTCTTTATGTGAGAGAGCAGCTAGAATGTATTGAACTCCACCTGGGGGAGAGTGGTGTAGCAGTGGAGAGCTTGTGGGTGAGAATCAAGGGGCGGGCTGGTATGGCTGACACTGTTGTGGGAGTGTATTACAGACCCCCTGATCAGGAAGAGGAGGTTGATGAGGCCTTCCATAAGCAACTGGAAGCAGCATCACGATCCCAGGAGCTGGTGCTTATGGGAGACTTCAATTATCCAGATATTTGCTGGATAAGCAATGTGGCCAGGCACACGCAGTCCAGACGGTTCCTGCAATGTGTCGAAGACAACTTTCTGATGCAGGTGGTTGAGGAACTGATGAGGGGAGGGGTGTTGCTGGACCTTATTCTCACTAATAGAGAAGGGCTTGTCAGGGAAATAAAGGTCGGGGGTAGCTTGGGTTGTAGTGACCACAAGATGGTTGAGTTCAAGATCTTGAGTGGAAGGAGCAAAGCAAAAAGTAGGATTTCTACCCTGGACTTTACGAAAGCCAATTTTGATCTCTTCTGGGACCTACTTGGAGCTATCCTGTGGGCTAGGGTGTTAGAAGGTAAGAGGGCCTGTGAGAGCTGGTCGGCATTTAAACAGCTCTTCTTCCAAGCTCAGGATCGGTGCATACCTGTGAGTAAGAAATCGGGAAAGGGTGGCAGGAGACCTGTGTGGATGAGCAAGGAGCTCGTGCGCAAACTCAAAGGAAAGAAGAAGGCCCATGAAATGTGGAATAAGGGTCTGACCACTTGGGAAGAATATAGAAATGTTGTCAGGGCCTGCAGGGATGCGACAAGGAAGACTAAAGCCCTCCTGGAATTAAACCTGGCAAGGGTGATAAAGGATAATAAAAAAGGCTTTTTTTAAGTATGTTAACAGTAAAAGGAAGACTAGGGAGAATGTGGCTCCCCTGATTAGTGACGGGGGTGTTCTGGTAATGGGGGATGCTGAGAAGGCGGAGATACTGAACACCTTCTTTGCTTCTGTCTTCAGTGAAAAAACTCCCCCTCGGGAATCCGAGACTCTGGGAGGTTAGTGAAAGGGTCTGGGTAATGGAAGACTTCCCTTTAGTCAGGGATGAGGTGGTTTGAGAACACCTGGGCAACACCAATGTTCACAAATCCATGAGCCCCAATGGGATGCATCCATGTGTGCTGAGGGAGATGGTGGAGGTGATTGCTGAACCATTCTGTCATCTTTGAGAGGTCTTGGAGAATGGGGGAGGTGCCTGAGGAATGGAGGATAGCCAATGTCACTCCGGTCTTCAAAAAGGGCAAGAAGGAAGATCCAGGCAATTATAGGCCAGTCAGCCTCACCTCTGTCCCTGGAAAGATGATAGAGCAGCTTGTGCTGGATTCCATCTCCAGACAACTGGAAGAGAAGGAGGTTATTAGGAGTAGTCAGCATGGGTTCACCAGGGGGAGGTCATGCTTGACCAACCTGGTAGCCTTCTATGATGTTGTCTCTGGCTGGGAAGATGGGGGGAAAGCAGCAGATGTTGTCTACCTTGATTTCAGAAAGGCATTTGATGCTGTCTCCCACAACATCCTTATAACAAAGCTGAGGAAGTGTGGGATAGATGAGTGGACAGTGAGGTGGGTTGAGAGCTGGCTGACTGGCAGAGCGCAGAGGTTTGTTGTTGGTGGTGCAGAGTCTGGTTGGAGGCCTGTAACCAGTGGTGTTCCTCAGGCGTCGGTGCTGGATCCAGTCTTGTTCATCATCTTCATCAATGACCTTGATGAGGGGATAGTGTCACCCTCAGCAAGTTTACGAAGTTGGGAGGATTGGCTGACACGCCTGAAGGCTGTGCTGCCATTCAGCGAGACCTGGACAGGCTGGAGAGCTGGGCAGAAAGAAACCAGATTAGGTTTAACAAAAGCAAGTGTAGAGTCTTGCATCTGGGGAGGAATAATTGCATGCACCAGTACAGGTTGGGAGATGACCTGCTGGAGAGGAGCTCTGTGGAGAGGGACCTGGGTGTCCTGGTGGACGACAGGTTGGCCATGAACCAGCAGTGTGCCCTTGTGGCCAAAAAGGCCAATGACATTCTGGGATGCATTAAAAAGAGTGTGGCCAGCAGGTTGAGGGAGGTGATCCTCCCCCTCTACTCTGCCCTGGTAAGGCCTCATCTGGAATACTGTGTCCAGTTCTGGGCTCCCCAGTACAAAAAAAGACAGGGACCTCTTGGAAAGAGGGCCACAAAGATGGGGAAGGGCCTGGAGCATCTCTCCTATGTGGAAAGGCTGAGTGAGCTGGGTCTGTTTAGCCTTGAGAAGAGAAGACTGAGAGGAGACCTGATCCAGGTCTATAAATATCTAAGGTGTGGGGGGCAGAGTGGCGAGGCCAGACTGTTTTCAGAGGTATGTGGAGACAGGACAAGGGGAAATGGCCGAAAACTGGAGCATAGGAAGTTCCGCACAAATGTGCACAAGAACTTCTTTATGGTGAGGGTGACGGAGCACTGGAACAGGCTGCCCAGGGAGGTTGTGGAGTCTCCTTCTCTGGAGATATTCAAAACCTGCCTGGATGCCTACTTGTGCGACCTGGTGTAGGGAACCTGCTTTGGCAGGGGGGTTGGACTCGATGATCTCTGGAGTTCCCTTCCAACCCCTACAATTCTGTGAAAGTTCTTTACAGAGAGAGTGATGAGGTGCTGGAACAGGCTGCCCAGAGAGGTTGTGGATGCCCATCTATAGAGGTGTTTAAGGCCAGATTGGATGGGGCTCTGGGCAGTCTGGTCTAGTATTAAATGGGGAGGAAAGAAAATTACATGTTAACTGGTAGACTCATGTGAGTGGTACAGGTAGTCAGTAGTAGTATAGGACTGCCAAATGGTTGCTGTTAAAAAAAAAGATGTTAAAGCTGATGACTTATCATGATGAAAATCAGAGTAACATAGGGGTCTTCATGGTTGTGTGAGATCACTGCTGAATATCACCTTACTATTTCTGTATTTCTGTATGGGAACCAGACAGTTGAAAATACCTTAGGTTTTTGTTTCCAAAATTATGACATACATTCAGATTTTTCTCCCCTGAAGGTAGGAGTGAAATTAGAACAAGTTTTCAGCTAAAAGAAAATGTGAAACAATTAAACCAATTTTATTATCAAGTGTAATTAATTTATTCCATTCTTCCTCTAGGTTTTTTGTTTTGTTTTGTTTTTGTTGTTGCTGTTTTTTTCCTAGTACAGCTGCTTATTAAACTCTACTCTTTTCTAGTTACACACCACTTAATGATTCATCATTCCGACTTTATCAGAACATATAAATATCTTTCTTTTCTTCAAGTTAGGCCTGAAAATCAACATATTTCTGTAACCAGAAATGACTTTCATTGTTAACAGTCTTCTACTGTGATGAAGGATAGAAGAACTACACAAATAAGAATTTTCTTCGCAATATTTGAAACTATATTTCAACAGATCTATTTTATGCAAAATTTCAGAGGAAAACAATTACCTTTTAATTCAGTTCTAAGTTATAATATAGCAATGCTTTTGAAAAACTTTCTGTAAAGATAATCATCTCATTCATTTTAATCTAGTGATTATGACTGAAATATGTTGTTTACAGACTAGGGAAAAAGTTCTGTTAAAAATGTTCAATCTGTTATCTGCTACTGTTACTGTTACTCCTCAATTATTATTGTTACTGTTACTCCTCATATTTCTTTTTAGTTCTCTTACAAAGTACTGAATAAAAAGATAATTTATTTTTTACTGCTAAGATACTGCTACATATCTTCTTTTTAATGTGCCAAAACCATATTCTAAAAGATCTCAGTCAGTGACTTGCCTAGGAAACACAGACTAGTTGACTTGTATTTCCGCAGGTTTACCATTTTTTCTTTTCCAATAACATTTGTTTTTGTATAACCCTTTCCCAATCTGCACAACTTTTCAAACATCTCTGTATAATAACATTGGAAATTTCTTTTTGCTTGAGGATTGGATGTGGCCTCCTGAGTCCCACAGATCTGGAGAGTTGAGTTGTCTCAAATAATCCTTGATGTGATCACCATCCACTGTCACTGGTTTTCTTTCCTTAAGTGCAGAGGTCTTGGAAAACGTTAAGAAGACAGATGAGCTCAAATTAGATGTTAGGAAACACTGTGTAGTGAATGCAGTATAACAAATTGTCCAGGCAGACAATGGATGGTATTCAAATCTTAATTTGATAAGCAATATGATTTGCATTTGTTGGACCAGATGATCTTCCTTCCAGCTTCAATGGTTCTGTGATTTATGCAGATGAAAATGATGCAAGTCCTTCTTGTCTTTTAGCTTTTATTGAAGCTAGCCACCTGGAATTTGTATTCCTCTTTTATTGCTTACATGTCTAGAAACAAGTCCTCCAGAAAGGGACAACAAATTAGTGATGTAAATGCACTTAGCTATCACAGAATCACAGAATCACAGAATGGACAGGGTTGGAAGGGACTTCAAGGATCATGAATCTCCAACCCCCTGTCACAGGCAGGGCCAACAAGGCCAACAACCTTCCCATTTAGTACTAGACCAGGCTTCCTGGGGCCCCATCCAATCTGGCCTTGAACACTTCCAAGAACAGAGCATCCACAACCTCTCTGGACAGCCTGTTCCAGTACCTCACCACTCCCTCTGTAAAGAATTTCCCCCTGACATCCAACCTAAATCTCCCCTCCCTCAACTTAAAACCACTTCCCCTCGTCCTGCAGTTATCTACCCTTTCAAAGAGATGATTCCCCTCCGCTCTGTAGGCTCCCTTTAGGTACTGAAAGGCTGCAATGAGGTCACCCCACAGCCTTCTTTTCTGCAGGCTGAACAAGCCCAGCTACTTCAGCTACCTCATAGGGGAGGTGCTCCGGTCCCCTGATGATCTTTGTGGCCCTCCTCTGGACTCTCTCCAACAGTTCCCAGCTATGTTAAGTGCTAGCTAACTGTGCTGCAGTAGTTGTGTGCTTGCAGAACTAGCATTCAAAAACCAGGTGAAAAAAAATTCTTAAAGGAAAGTACAAAATGGTTGTCATAAACAAGACAAATGGAACCATTCTAAAGACTATATTCTATGGCTGAGGATGTGCATATAGAAATCCACATCTATCCATGCATAAATCCACACTAAGCATTTTAGAGAATTCCAAAGGGCTTACCAGAATCATTTTAGAATAAAACATTTTATTTTAAAGACAGAAAGGTGTACTGTTCCCTGTCTCTTGTCTTGTTAATTCAGAATTCAGACTTCTGCTTGTTCAAAATGAGCTGAATATCTGGGAAGATCCTTACGAGAATGTGGATTTGTGAATAAAATGGATTACATACTTGTTTCTTTTCTGAGAATCTACTTATTTTCATGAGAAAATGAGAAAAAAAAATTGCTGCACTATATGTTTGATATATTTGAAAACACAAATCCTTTGCAAATTGAGTGTTTAAGGATGCAAAAATAATACTGAAACTGATTCATAACAGTTGAAAGAAAGATTTCTTTTTATTTAGTGTCCTTTACAGTGCTGACTAAACTCATATAAACCTAGAGACAATCTAGAACCATTTCATGCAAACCCTATTTGCTGGATTACAGCTGTTAATGATCTGTAAAAGGAAAGTCAATTTGCCCCTTGATAGAGATTACTATACCAAACGTAGCAAAAAATCTATGTGAAATGTTAGCTATTCTGTGGGGATGGATACTATTAGTGTGTACAGTTTCTTTCTCTGTGAAAAGAAAATAGGTCTGTATTCTTCTACTTATTTTAATTAATTAATTAAAATTAAAGACACACAGAAAGTAATTTTCTTTGTGGATTCTTTTTCCTTTTTTTTTTTTTTCTTTTTTTTTTTTTCCTGCTGTTTACTTATGCAAACATTATGTATAAAGAAGAGTGCATTGTTATATATAATTTCAAAGTTCCTTTCAGCTGTATTTCTAAATGTAGTTTCTGCTGTGTTTCCAAGTAGACCAATAATCCATTTAAATAATTAAAAAAATTAGCTGCCATGAATGGAAAAGTGCCAGGTTCAATAATTTTCTAAAGCACTGATGATGTTCCTGCATACTTTGCTTGGTTTGCATTTCACTTAAGACTTTTTTTTTTTTTTTTTTTTTTTCTTATTTGCTAAGTATTCTGTGATTCTTAGAATCAGAGAAGGGACCTCAAGGATCACGAATCTCCAACTCCCCTGTCACAGGCAGGGCCACCAACCTTCCCATTTAGTACTAGACCAGGCTTCCTGGGGTCCCATCCAATCTGGCCTTGAACACTTCCAGGGATGGGGCATCCACAACCTCTTTGGGCAGCCTGTTACAGCACCTCACCACTCTCTCTGTAAAGAACTTCCCCCTGACATCCAACCTAAATCTTCCCTCCCTCAACTTAAAACCATTTCCCCTTGTCCTCCTGTTATCTACTGTTTCAAAGAGTTGACTCCACTCCTATTTGTACTTTAGGTACTGAAAGGCTGCAATGAGGTCACCCCACAGCCTTCTCTTCTCCAGGCTGAACAAGCCCAGCTTCCTCATCCTGTCTTCGTAGGACAGGTGTTCCAGCCCTTTGATAATCTCTGTGGCCTCTGCTGCAAGAGCACGCTGCTGGCTTATGTTCAGTTTTTCATCCACCAGGACTCCCAGATCCTTCTCTGCAGGGCTACTTTCAATCACTGCCCCTACTATTCTGTATAGATGACTGGGATTCCTCTGGCCCAAGTGCAAAACCTTGCACTTTTCTGTGTTAAACTCAGTAGGTTCATCCGGGCCTACCTTTCAAGTCTGTTGAAAGGTCCCTCTGAATGGTCCCTTCCTTCCACACTAGACAGTCTTTAATATTTCAGTGCGTATAATTCATTTCAGGAAAAAAAATAAAAAATAAAATAATAATTAAAAAAATCATGTTTCTCACTTCTCATATTATCTACATACAGATTTTAATCCTCATTTATTGTATATTATAAGGAAATCTTGAGGTAGATGAGCCCACAATATTTTCTCGCTGAGAGCACTTTGAAATATACTGAAATAATTTTTCATCTTTAAAGCTAAGTTATATTAGAACACAAGAAAAAATCTATGTTTTCCTAATAAAGAGACCTGGAGGAAGATCATAAAACATAGATTGCTCAGGAAGACTTTTCTCTATTATTATACCAGTCACGTCAGGATGGGTCATTTTCTTCAGTCCAGAAATTCTTAATGGCTTCCTGGTTTGTGGCAATCTCCACACAGTTCCTTGTAAAGGTGTGTTCTGTGTAAAAATGAGTTCTTTTTTTTTCCCCTCTCCTCTCTCTGTGTCTCTCTGTTGTTTGTGTTTTGACTGTGGGTTACTGTCTCACTATTCACCTGTCATAGGTTCCTTATCATTACTGTCTTATTTTCTACCTCCCAATTTTGAACTTCAAGAGCTTTTTCCAGCTGTGTTTGCTCATTTGCTCTGAAGGACAACTTTTGTTGTCTGGGGAGCAGCAGCCAAGGTAAATCTTCCTCTCCAGTGATAAGCCAAATTTTTATAGTATGCAACATCCATTTCTCAGAAAACTGTAGGCAAATAAATCATTTATTATTCAATGCCCATGCAATTTCTTGAGTTCAGACTCATTTGATATGCTAGTGGTGTTGTTTTGTAAAAAGTAGTTATTCAGATAGGCAGTGAAGTATTGACAGACTCTCTGTTGTATGATTTAATGCATTGACAGAGAAGATACATAAAAGATGTATAAAATTAATCAGCCAATGGTACCCAAAGTCTTGATATGGTTCTGTATCAATGACCCCAGATACTCCAAGTTGTTCAATAGCTTTGCTGTTTTCTGCCGTCTGACAGACTTAAGGAAACATGACCAAAGTCAGAGTTCCAGCCTACTTCCTCCTTGACACAAAGGTTGTAAAGCTTAAGTAATGGACATATGATATACGTACTTCCTGACACAAATGAACAAACTTCCTCTCCAGATCAAGCTGTGTTCAGGATCACTACCTACTAGTGACTGGGGCACAAAAGGCATTGAAATGGTCCATAGATTTTAACAAAAATAAAAACAAACGATAGGTGATCTGATATTCAAGCATTGAAACTGTCCTCATAGCCATATAAGAAATTCTCTATAATGTTAATAGCTAACACAAATTACTGCTGCACTGCCTACTTCTTACAATATTCTGCATAGAATCATAGAATCATTAAGATTGGAAAAGATCTCTAAAATCATCTAGTCCAATTGTCAACCCATTACCACTATGCCCACTATACCATGTCTCTAAATGCCATATCTACACAATTCGTAAACACCTCGGAGGATGGTGATTCCACCACTTCCCTGGGCAGTCTGGGCAGCATAAATACTCCTTCATAGAAAGATTTTTTCCTAATATCCAGTGTTTCTTGAACATCTCCAAGGACAGTGATTCTACCACCTCCCTGGGCAGTCATTTCAAGAGTCTGACCAGTATAAGCCTAATTGGCTTATATTTGAAATGTCTGCATTTCATAAGAATGTCAAAATTGCAAATATATTATGGAATTTCTATTGAATTACCAACACAAATCTATCAAAACAAGCTGCAAAGTTCCCATATTTTCAAAGGTACACTTTTCTGCTATTAGCGTGGCTTTGTATTTGAAGTATTACAAATAAAATTGTGTGACTTGTTTGCAGAGGTTGTTTTTCTTAATGCCAATCAAAGCATACCTAGCCACACTGATCTAGAAGCAAGATCCTGGAGATTTATGTATCTACAGCCTTTCAACATATTCTGCTTTGTTGTAATTTAGCTGGGGCTACACAGCAGTCACTAATGCTAACATATGATTCTTTGATCCATGATTTTGGGGCTAGTTCAATATCAGTAACTTCTGGAATATCTTCTGCAAGACTCCCAATACAGTCCATCTGTCAACCTGTTCTGCATATCTCATTACTTATCTTACACATTTTTTTACGCAGGACAGTCTTTTTGGTTCACTGCCTTAATCCAAACATTCATACAGTTAATTTCCTTGCTGGGTGACTAATGATGCTTGTTATTATACAGGAATGTAGAATAGATTGCCCCCAGATAGGAAAAAAAATATGTAGCGTTATACAAGTTTTTCACTGACATCCAAGATACTGGATTGTAAGTATGACTTTAGACATTGCTTTGTTAAAGTAGCTGCAGTTTTAACAGGTTGCAGTGCAGTCTACAGACTCAAAAGTTTATAGATAGAGCTTTTGTGCAGTGCAACTTGTGGAGAATGTTTTGATTTTCAATTTTGAAACTTAGCTCTAACTACTTCATGTTTCTTGTATACAGAGGAGAATTAGTCTTAGAATTTCTCCTCAGTTTTCTCTGCTTGTAAAATTATTGGCTTTCTAATATATATATATATATATATTTTCAGGACTTTGAAATACTGCATATTACATACATAAATTGAAGTTTTGCCTTCACTGCAACTGACGTCACCTACAAATAAGGTATTGTGCCAAAGACTATTGCCCATCCTAGCTCAGATTTACAATATATGTACATCTTTACATACTTAGCTATTAAATTTTAAAGATATAAATTCTATCGAGAGGTATTATGTTATTTATGGTCTCAACCGAGAAAGTATTTAAATCATTTATAAAATTTCCATACCTTCTCCTATAATCAAAAATTCAGTAGCTGTGTAATGTTTGAGGCATTTCTTCCTAAGTACAAGTTATTCTAGTAATGCTGTTTATACTGTACTGCTGTACTTCCACTGGCCACTACTGTCTCAAAACCCACTGTTACTTTTTGAGCCAATGCCCAGAAACTAACTGGTATTTTGAACTCCAGCAATTAGTTTTGATATTTGTATTTCTATACAGGCAACCCTATTTACTTTCTAAGGTCATAAACTTTTTTTTTTTTTTTTTTTTAATTATTTCATTAAAAAATATATTCATTTTTTAAATAGTATATTCTATTATATATTATTATATTTTTTTTAAACAGCTCCAAGAAAACCAAAATACACAGGAGAAATGAAAATAATAAAAAAATTAGATTACATTGGGCTGTCTAGAATTATTATTTTATGGGATTTTTTCAGAAAATATGATGATTATGACTTAAAAAAAAATTAAAAAGAAGCAAAGATCAGTCAAAATACCTATCAGAATACTAATTGTAAGAAGCCTAAATCTTTATTATTTCATCTTGGATGATGGTCTTCTTATCTGAGTTCGCACAGAATCGACTATTTTAGATCATCTCATAGTAAACATGCAACCAAAAGGAAATGAATTTTATGCAGTAGGCATTTTTATAACATCTGACAATAGGAGGATTGGATAAAATATCATTATATTTATCATGTAAGAACATCTAGGCAATGAGTGGGACAAAAAGCTGAACAAAACTCCTCTAGAATGTCTAAGTCTAATGCTTTATGCCATGATATTCTTTCTCAAAATAAAACTAAGATTTGCAGAAAATAATTAGAACTCTTGTTATTTAAAAAGAATAACAAGAAAAATATTATCTACAAAAAGCATCAAACCCCAAATGTAAAAATTAAGGACAGAAGGAAAGAAGGAGAGAAAGAGACAAAGAGGGAGAGAGAGAGAGAGAGAAAGGAAAGTCATTGCTCTCAAAAATATGATTTGATTTTTTTTGGTAGTCCTTTGTGGATCCAGGAGTTGGACTCAGTGATCCTTGTGAGTCCTTTCTGGTTTGGAATATTCTATAATTCTATGATTATTTGTCTCTTCCCAACATGTCCACGCTTTGCATGCTTTGACATAAAGTTATGTGTTATAGAATCTTCATGGTGCTCAGGAAAGAATACTTATTGTTGTCAATATAAATGATTATACTTTCTTCAAACTATCCTCAGTAAGTACTTAAAAGGAAGTAAGTTCTCCCTTCCTCAACTCAAAAAACAAAAACAAAAACAAAAACAAAAACAAAGGGAAAATACTGTTGCTTCTTAACCTCTTGCATAATATCTATAATAACCTTGTGATCATAAAGCTATAATATAACTGAGAAATATTGGGAGCACAACATTGTAAAAGTTTTTTTTTTTTTTTCCTCCTGTAATGTCAGAGGTTTCTAACCCAATTTGCAGAAAACATATTTTCCCTCCAGCTAGGATCTCACTCCAGATCTATGTGTATGCTATTACCGCATGTAAAATAGAAATCTGTAGAGAAAATTTTGTTACAGGATTGAGAAAAATCAAGGGATTACCACATTGTTCTTAAATGTAGAAACTGTATTCTAGACTCTGTATTTCAGCAGAATTTCAGGGAATTCTCCAGTCATTTGTAAAATGGAAAGAAGCACTTTCAGACTCAGTTTTGTGTTCCCAAATAGATGATTAAACAAGATCTAATAACATTGGCTGAATCTCTGTAAAGTAAGGCAGACAGAGAAAAAAATATTTCATCTTTTTAGCCTTGTAATTGAGATGGACATTATCACAATTTGTACTACTCTGAGGATGTGCAGAGTACTTGTATTCATCTTTAATAGAAGTATATATATATATATATAATGAACTCAGGAGCTACTGACTCATGGAAAAGATTTTTGAGAAGTATTTTTTAAGGATAGATCTTTCTCAATTGTCTTATGGATTACGTGTTTACAGTGGGCTATAATCAATAGAAAAAGGAGTTACTTGGCAACAAGTGTTAGCTGACACTTAGAAAAGTTTATACTGATGGTTTAATTTCATTTAGAAGAAAATAATCTATATATTTATTATCTTGTTGAAAGTATGTGAACATTATAGGTATCTACTTTTCTATTAGTTCCAACCTAGGTTATCAAGGGAGTTTAGCACTTACTGTCACTGGCAAACTCATAGACTGGTATCCCATTAGTGAAATATTCTGACCACAGTGAAACTGAACTACAATTTAATATGTCTTATCATAAACATATTGACCTAAGTCTGCATGTTCAGCTGTATGTGTGACTCTCTAAATCCAAAGTAAAATAACCATTAGAAATTAAGTCAGGTAATATACCTCCCAAATTTGAGTAAAAAAAACAGCCTATAGTCTTTATTATTATTATTATTATTTACAGATTTCTTGATTTTTATTAAATAATTACTGCGTTATTTGGGTAGTGGAATAAATGGAATGAGTCATTATTACAAACACAGTATGTTAGAACTCTTATTTTGGCAACAACAATTACATTAGCAATAACAAAAAAATTATTTCTATTTGTAAATACAGTAGATGGTAAATACAGATGAATTTTAAACTACTTAAATGATGAGGGTACAATACAAAGTGAGGAAGTCTGAAAAAAAAAAAAAAAAAAAAAGAGGTTATGACCTGAAAATTCTTCAAATAAATTTCTGATTTTATATAATAAGAAAATAGATTAGACTTTCTAGTTTTTGCTCCTGAAAATAAATTTTCAAGTCAGGGATATTGAACTCATGATTTTTAAGTAGTTTTTTCTTTATTTTATGTAACTGCTGGTTTGGTAACTCACATTCTCTCATATAATAACCACAAGCAGCACAGTTTGGAGATTTTAGAGAATTTGCATACCAGAAACTACGTGGATTGAAATATTCTAAAGAATGTTATATACAGATGTGAAAAATTAATTTTTAATTAAACAGCAACATCTTTTAATATGTCAAGAAAAAATGTTCAGTTACGCAGTATGTATCTGCATCCAATCTATTTTGTATATTTGAATTTTAATAGAGGAACTTAAGCT